>NC_061514.1:245018971-245099774 GCF_022539505.1 Lolium rigidum | reverse complement strand
GTAGTAAACAACTTCGAAGACACAAATATAAAACAAAAATACTGGAGTAAAAACATGGGTTGTCTCCCATAAGCGCTTTTCTTTAACGCCTTTCAGCTAGGCGCAGAAAGTGTAACTCAAGTAACATCGAAGGGTGGTGCACCTACAGCGGGGTTTGGAGTTTTCTCAACCATGCATAGTATATTGGATACATAAGTTTCAGCGTCTCCCTTTTCATTAGTCTTGGGCTTGCTACTCTCATCGAACAAATTTTCGAGGAACAAGCCAAGCATAGTTATGTTCTAGTGCATCATTCATAGCTAGGAGTTTACATGGTATGGGTGCTTTGATCTCCCCACCATCATTAATATTATTAGTGTATCTTATTCTATCCATGTCCATCTTTTCAAGGAGACTAACAAAATTAGTATGAGAACCAAGCATATTAAATTTAGCAAAGACCTTTCTAGCTTCTCTTGCTAGACCACCAAATTCTCTAAGAAGGGTTTCTAAAACAAAATCTTTCTTTTCCCCCTCTTCCATATCACCAAGTGTAAGAAACATGTGTTGGATTATAGGATTTAGATTAACAAATTTAGTTTCCAACGAGGCGAACTAAAGCGGCAGCAGCAATTTCATAAGTAGGAGCAAGTTCTACCAAGTGTCTATCTTCAAAATCTTCAACGGTACTAACATGGGTGAAAAATTCTTCTATATTGTTCCTCCCAATTATAGACCCTTGTCCTACCGGTATGTTCTTTGCGGTAAAATCAAAAGGAAACATGATGAATCAAGTAAAGTAAATGCAAGTAAACTAATTTTTTTTGTGTTTTTGATATAGCAAACAAGATAGTAAATAAAGTAAAGCTAGCAACTAATTTTTTTGTGTTTTGATATAAGTGCAGCAAACAAAGTAGTAAATAAAATAAAGCAAGACAAAAACAAAGTAAAGAGATTGAGAAGTGGAGACTCCCCTTGCGGCGTGTCTTGATCTCCCCGGCAACGGCGCCGGGAAATTTGCTTGATGCGTGTAGTTGACACGTCCGTTGGGAACCCCAAGAGGAAGGTGTGATGCGCACAGCGGCAAGTTTCCCTCGGTTAGAAACCAAGGTTTAATCGAACCGGTAGGAGTCAAGAAGCACGTTGAAGGTTGATGGCGGCGGGATGTAGTGCGGCGCAACACCGGAGATTCGGCGCCAACGTGGAACCTGCACAACACAACCAAAGTACTTTGCCCCAACAAAACGAGTGAGGTTGTCAATCTCACCGGCTTGTTGTAACAAAGGATTAACCGTATTGTGTGGAAGATGATTGTTTGCAGAGAAAACGGTAAAAACAAGTATTGCAGCAGATTTGTATTTCAGTATTAAAAGAATGGACCGAGGTCCACAGTTCACTAGAGGTGTCTCTCCCATAAGATAAAAGCATGTTGGGTGAACAAATTATAGTCGGGCAATTGACAAATAAAGAGGGCATAACAATGCACATACATGACATGATAAGTATAGTGAGATTTAATTGGGCATTACGACAAAGTACATAGACCGCCATCCAACTGCATCTATGCCTAAAAGTCCACCTTCGAGTTATCATCCGAACCCCCTCCAGTATTAAGTTGCAAAGCAACAGACAATTGCATTAAGTATGGTGCGTAATGTAATCAACAACTACATCCTCGGACATAGCGCCAATGTTTTATCCCTAGTGGCAACGGCACAACACAACCTTAGAACTTTACGTCACTTGTCCCAGGTGTCAATGCGGGCATGAACCCACTATCGAGCATAAGTACTCCCTCTTGGAGTTAAAAGTAAAAACTTGGCGAGCCTCTACTAGAAACGGAGAGCATGCAAGATCATAAACAACACATATGTAATAACTTGATAATTAACATGACATGGTATTCTCTATCCATCGGATCCCGACAAACACAACATATAGAATTACGGATAGATGATCTTGATCATGTTAGGCAGCTCACAAGATCCAACAATGAAGCACAATGAGGAGAAGACAACCATCTAGCTCTTGCTATGGACCCATAGTCCGGGGGTGAACTACTCACTCATCACTCCGGGAGCGACCATGGCGGTGTAGAGTCCTCCGGGAGATGAATCCCCTCTCCGGCGGGGTGCCGGAGGAGATCTCCATAATCCCCCGAGATGGGATCGGCGGCGGCGGCGTCTCGGTGAGGTTTTCCGTATCGTGGTTTTTCGCATCGGGGGTTTCGCGACGGAGGCTTTAAGTAGGCGGAAGGGCGAGTCGGGGGCCGGACGAGGGCCCACACCACAGGGCGGCGCGGGCCCCCGCTTGGTCGCGCCGCCATGTGGTTTGGCCACCTCGTGGCCCCACTTCGTATGTTCTTCGGTCTTACGGAAGCTCCGTGGAAAAATAGGCCCACGGGTCTTCGTTTCGTCCAATTACGAGAATATTTCGTTACTAGGATTTACTGAAACCAAAAACAGCATAAAACGAGACGGCACTTCGGCATCTTGTTAATAGGTTAGTTCCAGAAAATGCACGAATATGACATAAAGTGTGCATAAAACATGTAGGTATCATCAATAATATGGCATAGAACATAAGAAATTATCGATACGTCGGAGACGTATCAGTTCCTTCCAACATTCACATACCATGGAGAAGTGTCTATTTGCAAATTAATTTGCTTACTGATAAATCAGGGCAAAACATGTGAAGAGAATTATTGATGAAAGTTAATTAATTGGGGCTGGGAACCCTGTTACCAGCTCGTTTTGCAAATTTATTGGATAAGCGGATGTGCCACTAGTCCATTGGTGAAAGTCTGTCAGGAGTAAATGACAAGGTTGAAATATAAAACACCATATACTTCCTCATGAGCTATGAAACATTAACACAAATTGAGAAGTATTTTGAAGATTTAAAGGTAGCACATGAGAATTTACTTGGAATGGTTTGAAATGCCATGCATAGGTATTTATGGTGGACACTTTGGAACAACTTGGTTTTAAGGGGTTTGGAAGCACGAGCAGCATTCCCGCTCAGTACAAGTGAAGGCTAGCAATAGAATGGGAAGCGATAATCAAGAGAGCAATAACTGTCATAATCATGCTTGCGACAAAATAAATTAACAAAGGCATAAAAGTGATACAAGAACTCTGAGGCAAGTAAATCATCGAGGCTTAATTGACTTTTGTTCAGTCATATGCATACGTGAGCATGTGCCAAGTTGATTCAAGTGAATTATTCAGAGGAGGATACCACAATGTCATACCTATCTATGAATAAAATAACGCAAGCAAATATTTATGACATGCTACTCATATTAATAAATTGGAGCTAATCATGAGAGATCATGAACTACTAGACTTTCTTAAATGACATATACCTCACATGAACCAACTAAGCATGCTCGCATGGATGAGTATATGTACAAAAATGAAAACAAATAGAGTTCATACCAGCCTCTCACCACAGTCGAGTTGTCGTAGATCGTCATTATTGCCTTTCACTTGTGTAGCTTGAATAATATGGAATGAAAACCAAGCTCCAGCCACCGGAGACCGCTGAACTCCATAATGAACTTTACAAAACCAAAGAAGAACAGCAAATATTTTTGGTGTTTTCGAATTGGAGACAAGAACAAAAGGAAACAAGCAAACAAAGCAAATCTTTTTGGATTTTCTTATAGCAAACCAACGATAGCAAATAAAGCAAAATAGGAACAAGAAACCAAAATAAACAAATGGTAAAGAAAAACAACCGAAATATTTTTGGTCTTTTTGTGTTTTAGGAAAGAAACAAAGCAAAAACAAGAAAATGAAAACTAGAAGAGTCACATAAACACAAAGTAGCAGAAATTCGTCAAACTTGACAGCAGTACAGTAATCTATTTTTACAAAAATCTTCCGCTGCTCAAATCGAAAAGTGCTCAACTAATGAAAGTTAGATAATAACCTGGGGAACATGCACAAAAATTGGCTTCGTAAAATAACGTTCTGGCTGTTTTTGGGATTTTTTTTGGTATCAGCCCAGAATCTGTTTTCAAACAGCACTTCCCCAAATATCATCTCCCTCTTATTAGAAACCACCTTAAGAAGCTAAACAAGTATGTACAAGTATCCAGCAATTGTAATATGCAATGAATGAGTGATGCTGGTATACCTCCCCCAAGCTTAGGCTTTTGGCCTAAGTGGAGATCAACCCCAGCGAGGGTCAGGGTTCCACGCCGGTGGATCATACATGGTGTAGTCATAATAAGGTCCCTGTGCAGAAGAAAAGGGTGAAGGCTCAACATTCCCAAAATGTTGATGTAAGAGCTCGCTGCATCGGATGACAATTCGAGGTGTTCCTCAGCCTCCTCCGCGCCGTCCCCTGCATGATGGTCATCCCCCTCTATGTATGCATTTAGTTCCTCTTCCGTGACCGACCAATTTTCCCTGGAAGCAAGGTTAAACAAAGCAGGTGCAGGCAATCCTACTAGTTTTTCAGTTCTTTTAGTTGTTCTCCAATTTTTCTTGTAAAATGTTATCCCATAAGACAGATTACTCAAATTAGATCTATCAGAAACAAAGTCATGTTTAATCATGGAAACAATATCTAGTTTCTCTATGGAGAGCTGAACATCAAGAGGGTGAGGTTCTACACCATGCATAGCTAGCAAACGAGAGGCGATGAGACCTCCACAATTTCCTCCCTTATCACGGTTAGTAGCAAGTCTAAAGGCTATCAAAGCACCCAAATTATAAGTCCTATCACATTGCAAAGCAGCAGCTAGGAAAGCGAAATCCTGGATAGATAACTTACTTGCATTCTTTCTAGCAAGAACACACTTGGTGATGAAGTAATCAAAGTAGCGAATAGCTGGGAGTTGAATGCTACGAATTTTACCACCCTCATCTGAGAAGCTTCTCCCTTGACAGATCATCTTGTATAGACTCAAGAGCTCCTGCGGCAGTCCCCTAATCTTCTCGCATACTCCCCATTGTGGCACTCTAATTGCTGCACAAAAATCAACAAAAGGCAAGTCGATGGTTTTATTATAAATTTTATATCAAACCATGGGGTTAGGTTGGAACCAATAGAATTCAAAATCCTGCACCACTGACATGGTTAGTTTTGCATATTGGTAAGGTTCACCAACAACAAAACTTTCCAACCCTGCATTGGAAATCAGATTTTGAACATCTTGCAAGATTCCTGCACACCTCATAAAATCAGTGCATGGGTAGTACGAGGGGTATACTCCCTCTTCGCGGTGAACTCTCATAACTGCTTGCACCTCCAATTCTTGTTGGTTAAGTTGGTGCCTATTCCACTCCATTTTCTGAATTTTTTTAACAAACATTATAAAAGTTGATTTCGAGACATATCATTGAGGGAAACTACTATAGGAACTTGGTAGAGTACTAAACATGCATCAAAACTAATTTTTACAACTTAGAACAAGCATGCAAGCTCACTTAACATGTTACCTACAGCAGCAAAATATTCAAGATATACTCAACCAAACAAAATTCTATTTGGATAATCGGAGGAGTCACATACGGAGAGCAAATGTGCCAAATTTCAGACAGAAATCTGGGTTGAGCAAAGAGATCGAGAAATCTTGAGCTCTTGAGCAGAAACGCGAGTGAGAGAAAGTGAGTACGAGTTTTTTCGGGAGAGAGAGTAGAATGGGAGGAAGAGATGACTTAGTGGGGCAAGGAGGGGCCCACACACCAGGGTGGCGCGCCCCCCTCCTTGGCCGCGCCGGCCTATGAGGGGCAGCCCTGGGGTGCCCCACTGGTCAGCCCCAGGCACTCCCAGGTTGCTCTTCGAAAAATAAGACCAACGGTATAATTTTTGTAAATTTTTGAAAACTTTGAAAAATGCACATTTTTGGGTGTTAAGATTATTATTACTGGGCAGAAAAAGATTTTCAAACCTCTAAACAACTAAAGCATCTTGCAAAACAAGTAGTGCTACAGCAAGTAAAACAAGTGAAGGAATAAAGAAATGTTGTTTAGCTCCTCTATGCATATAAAATATACTTGTTAACAAGGTTGATCAAGTCTTGCCACCAAATAAATCTTACATGACATAAGAAGAAATAAACCTCAAATCAATCATGTTACCTTGTATTGAATTGATATGGATCCAATCATAATACTTTGATATCCTTGCTTAGGCTCATATATAGGACAATCAATAGTTCCCACTTTGATGGTTCTCAAATTAGAAATTGTATTAACTCCACATACTTTATCAATTCTCTTGGGAAAATAAACGGTATGCTCCTTGTCATCAACATTGAAAGTAACTTTTCCTTTATTGCAATCCATAACAGCCCCTGCGGTGTTAAGAAAAGGTATCCCAAGAATAATAGACATATTATCATCTTCAGGCATTTCCAACACAACAAAATCAGTTAATATTAAGCAATTATTAGTAACTTGAACAGGAACATCCTCACATATACCAACGGGAATAGCAGTAGATTTATCGGCCATTTGCAAAGATATATCGGTTGGTATCAACTTATCTAAATAAAGTCTCTTATAAAGAGAAAAAGGCATAACACTAACACCTGCTCCCAAATCACATAGAGCAGTTCTAACATAATTATTCTTAATGGAACAAGGAATAGTCGGTATACACGGGTCGCCCAGCTTCTTTGGAACTTTGCCATTGAAAGAGTAATTAGCAAGCATAGTGGAAATCTCCTCATTAGGAATTTTCCTTTTGTTAGTGACAATATCTTTCATATACTTTGAATAAGGAGGCAATTTAATAGCATCAGTCAAAGGGATTTGCAACAACAAAGGTTTCATCCAATCACAAAATTTATTATAGTGTTCTTCTTCCTTTGATTTTAGTTTCTTAGCAGGAAAAGGCATTTGCTTTTGAACCCAAGGTTCCATTTCATTACCATGTTTCTTAGCAATAAAATCTTCTTTAGTATACTTTTTATTTTTAGCATGCTTTTCAGGTTCATCTTCAACCTCTTCTTTATCAGAAGCATCATTCTTATCATTATCTTTATCATGTTCATTACCACTTTCAGTTTCAGCATCAGAAATAGAAATACTATTTGGATCATTAACAGGCTCAGAGGAGTTTGAACCATATGAAAATGTTTAACAAGCATCTTAACATCATTGGAGGTTCTCTCCACAATATCATGCAATTTACTAATAGCTTGAGAATTTTTCATTAAATGATTCTCTACTCTCATATTAAAATTATCTTGCTTAACAATATAATTATCAAACTCATCTAAACACCGAGCAGGAGGTTTTGAGTACGAAATATCTTCCCTACTAAAGCGTTGAAGAGAATGTACCTCAATCATGGATGAAGGGGGAGTTATCTTACATAAATCTTCTATGGGGGGTAAATTCTTCACATCTTCGGATTTAATACCCTTCTCTTTAAGATATTTCTTGGCTTCCCTCATATCTTCATCATTTAATTTAATCAAACCCCTCTTCTTCAATATTGGTGTCGGGGTTGGTTCAGGTGTAGTCCAATCATCATGATTTCGGCCTATTCTAGCCAATAATTCTTCGACTTCGATGCGGAGTTCTTTTCCTGAAAACACAACCAGCACAACTATCCAGGTATGCCCTAGACTCAATGGTTAGTCCATAATAAAATATATCAAGTAAATCATGCTTTTCCAGGTCATGTCCAGGCCGAGCTCTGATAAGAGAGTAAAACCTTGCCCAAGCTTCAGGCAATTTCTCTCCATCTTCCTGGTCAAAGCTATAAATTTTCTGCAAGGCAATATGTTGAGCACTAGCAGGAAAGTATTTCCGAAAGAAAACATCAAGCAAACCTTTTGGATTATTAATAGAATCAGGAGGCAAACTATTATACCAAGTTTGAGCATCATCCTTTAATGAGAAAGGAAAAATTTTAGCAACAAAATAAGTACGCTTCTTAATATCATTAGTAAACAAGCTACTCAAAGTAGAAAGCTCATTCATGTGTTCTACAGCACTTCCTTTTTCAGTACCATAAAAAGGTGTTTTCTCAACAATAGATATATGAGATAGATCAAGAGAAAAATCATAATCCTTATCCTTAATGTTTACAGGAGATGTGGCAAATTTAGGATCAGGAGACAGTTTATATCTAACAGCATGTTGTGCAAGAAGCTTTTTAATATTACTTGCATCAGTAGTAGCATTGCATTTATCAATAAAATCATCATCAAGTTCCACATAATCTTCATCAAGATCATCACTAGAGTGTTCAACAGATTCAGGTGAATGAACAGGTGTGGCAGTATTTTCATTAGGAATTTCAGTATTTTCAATCTGTCTAGACCTAGCAATTGTAGCATCTAGAAAAGATCCTAACGAACCATCATTATCAAGCACAGCAGAAGCATCATCAAAATTATAAGAGGAACTTTTAGATCTAGCAGAAGTACCAGCATGTGAAGCTTGTGGTGGTGAAACAAGTTTATCTATCACAGATGGTGAATCAAGAGCAACGGAGGTACTCAGAGTTGTACCTTTTCTTGTAGTGGATGGTAATATGGTGACTTTAGTATCGCGAGGTTTACCCATGATGGAGAATTTGCAGCGAACAATATCAATCCAAGTGAACTTGCAAATAAAGCTATGCTCCCCGGCAACGGCGCCGGAAAATAGTCTTGATGACCCACAAGTATAGGGGATCGCAACGAGTCTTCGAGGGAAGTAAAACCCAATTTATTGATTCGACACAAGGGGAGCCAAAGAATATTGGTAAGCCTTAACGACGGAGTTGTCAATTCAGCTGCACTTGGAAATAGACTTGCTTGCAAGAGTTTATCGATAGCAACGAGTTTTATAGCGATAGCGATAGTGAACTATCGACAACCAGTGTAACAAAGACAGCAGTAGTGATTATAGTAAACAACAGGATTAAAATACTGTAGGCACATGGATGGATGAACGGGCGCTGCATGGATGAGAGAACTCATGTAACAATCAAGGTAGGGCATTTGCAGATAATAATAAAGCGGTATCCAAGTACTAAATAACCATAGGCATGTGTTCCATATATAGTCGTACATGCTCGCAATGAGAAACTTGCACAACATCTTTTGTCCTACCAGCCGGGCCTCTAGGGAATCTACTGGAAATTAAGGTACTCCTTTTAATAGAGCACCGGAGCAAAGCATTAACACTCCGTGAACACATGTGATCCTCATATCACCGCCTTCCCCTCCGGTTGTCCCAATTCTTGTCACTTTGGGGCCTCGGGTTCCGGACAACAATATGTGTATACAACTTGCAGGTAAGATCATAAAACAATGAATATCATCATGAAACAATAACATGTTCAGATCTGAGATCATGGCACTCGGGCCCTAGTGACAAGCATTAAGCATAACAAGTTGCAACAATATCATAAAACTACCAATTACGGATACTAGGCACTATGCCCTAACAATCTTATGCTATTACATGACCAATCTCATCCAATCCCTACCATCCCCTTCGGCCTACGGCGGGGAATTACTCACACATGGATGGGGGAAACATGGATGGTCGATGGAGAGGCATCGGTGGTGATGATGGCGATGATCTCCTCCAATTCCCCGTCCCGGCGGAGTGCCAGAACGAAGTTTCTGGTCCCGAGACGGAGTTTCGCGATGGCGGCGGTGTTCTGGATGTCTTCTGGCAATTTCGTCTAACCCCCCGTGCGTTTTTAGGTCGAAGCCCTTAAGTAGTCCAGAGGGGGGCGTCGGAGGCTGGCCGAGGCGCCCTCACCATAAGGCGGCGCGCCCCCCTCCCAGGCCGCGCCGGCCTATGGTGTGGAGGCCGTGGGCCTCCCCCTGGCCTGCCCTTCTGGCTCCGTGAATCTTCTGGGAAAATAAGCCCTTTGGGATTAATCCCGGGGATTTTCCTGAAAGTTGAGTTTCTGCACAAAAACAAGACACCAGGGCAATTCTGCTGAAAACATCATTAGTCCGTGTTAGTTGTATCCAAAATACACAAATTAGAGGCAAAACAATAGCAAAAGTGTTCGGGAAAGTAGATACGTTTTGGACGTATCAGCCGGCGTCCCCCATACGACAGTGCTAGCGCCTATTTGGGGGCGCCGATGGAGATGCTCTAAGTGTGGAATTGATCTGTTAGAGCATCTCCAGTCACGTCCCCCAAAGCATCCCCCAAAGTAATTTGGAACGCGCCGAACCAAAAAACGGTTCCAGCCGCGTCCCCCAAAGCCCAATTTTGTCCGGCGCGGCCCGATACGGTGTCTGGCGCCCCGAGCCCGTCCCCGTCCCACAAGGGACGCTCCGGGCACGCCGGACACAACGAAAAGTGAAGCGGGGAGTGGCGGGGCCGACCCGTCAGCGGCACAATAAATTTTAACCTAACCGTCGCCTACCTCGCGGCGGAAGTTATTCGCGCGCAGTGACACACGACGACATCTTTGCCTTAATAGCGACGAAGGGGCAGGCGAGACGTCTCGTCGGTGCTGTGCAGCCTCCATGCGTTGCCGGTGTTCGCACGCCACCGCCCGTTCCCGCGCGATCTTCCCGCCTCTTCTCGCCTCTTCCCGCGCTTTCTTCCCGACGCCGGCGTCTATAAAAGGTCTTCCGGCTCAATGGTAGCCAACACAGCCGCCGGGAACAAACACAGCCCTCGTCGCTCCACCGTCGTCTCCTCCACCACCAGTGGCAATGGCGAACCGCCCCGGCGCTGGCCAGTTCCCTCCACCGCCGTCTCCTCCACTTCCGGACCCGAGTCGCAGGTCGACATCGACCCCGCGGCCCGGGAAGAGCGGCGGCGAGGGATGCGAGCGGCCGCACATCGCCGAGCGGCGGGAGGCACTCGAGCAGCAGGCCCACCAGCAGCGAGAGGCGGCGCACGCGGTGGATCTAGCGGCATTCTGCGCCCCTGGCCCCGCAGCTGACGAGGCCGCGGCGGCAGCAGCGTGGCACGAGGAGGCGATGGCGGACACCATTTCGGTGTTCGACGCCTCGACAACACAAGAGGCGCGACGGCGCCGGACGGAGGAGATGGAGCAGCGGTGGGCTGATGAGCGCCGGCGCCAGCGCGAGGAGCGAGAGGCGATGTACCGTGAACAGCGGGAGGCGATCGAGCGCTGGCGCCGGGACTCGATCGAGCGCCAGCAGCAGCTAGCGGCGGAGGAGCGCTAGTAGCGGGAGGCGGCGCTGACGGCGATCTGGGGGAGGCGGGCGGACGAGTTAGCGGCGAAGGCCCGCGTCGTCGATGATGGAGGCGCCAACGGATGTGGAGGAGGAGGAGGCGGAGGAGGAGGAGGAGACCGAGGTGGAGGACGACGACGATGAGTTCAAGTGGTCCGACGACGACGGGCCGCACCCGGACGAGACGGCCGATCAGCAACGCGCGCTCGTCGAGTCTTTCGAGTCGGAGAAGAAGCTCCAGGACGACGCCCGTGCCCGCGAAGAGGCGCAGATCCGTCGCGCCCGTCGAGCTCTCCCTCTAGGCGGCACGACGAGTGAGGGCGGACGTCGACGCGCTGCTGGAGCAGCGGCGTCTGGCCACCGCCCTACGCACGGAGAGGCGGCAAGTGGAGCAAGATCTGCGGCGGAGGGCAGGCGACGCTGGGGCGGGGCCGTCGAACGCACCGCCGGGCGGTCAGTAGGCTAGGTTTAGATGAAAGCTAGCCGTTTTCATTCAAACTTTGTAATATATAATCAAAATTGAATGAAAACCTTTATTTTCGTGCACCATTATTTATTTGGGGGCGGCGTTTAGGGACGCGGCTGGGGAGCGACGTCCCCCAAACACGGCACGAACAAAACACGTCTCCCAAACGTTCGATCCGGCGCTCTTTGGGGGACTGTTTGGGGACGCGAGTGAAGATGCTCTTAGTTTTTCTTCTTTCAGGGTAAATTCATGTGTTAGTTTAGCCCCATAACCATTGTATATAGAAATAATTGTACTATGACAATGACAGGAGAAGTCAGCTAGCTAGTAGACACTACCAACTTTTGTAGGAGCCCGCGTGTGACCAGCCAGGACAGGAGCCGGGAGTCGGGAGAGTGTCACTTCACCTACCCTTGTCCTCACTCGCCACACCCACACACGAAGCTTGCTTCAGTAAAACGCCAAAAAGATTTGTGATACTCCTCGAGGAATCGTCAATGGCTCCTGTTGATCACGCCGGCGCGGTCGACGGCCGGCTGGAGGCGCTGCTCTCCGGCGGCGGCGGGGCACGGCGCTTGGCGTCCGCGGCGGCGCTGGAGCTGCAGCTGCTTGCGCCCCTGGCCTTCCCGGCCGTTGTGGTGTACATGCTGATCATCGTGATGTCTTCGGCCACCCAGATCGTCTGCGGCCAGCTCGGCAACGTCCAGCTCGCCGCCGCCTCGCTCGGCAACAACGGCATCCAGGTCTTCGCCTACGGCCTCATGGTACGTCCCTCCCTCCACCGTATAATGTACTGCTTACGTGGCGCGTGCCTAAGTACGTACACGAGCCATGCCATGGCAGCTCGGCATGGGGAGCGCGGTGGAGACGCTGTGCGGGCAGGCGTACGGCGCGGAGAAGCACGAGATGCTGGGCGTGTATCTGCAGCGCTCGACGGTGCTGCTCACGGCCACCGGCGTGCCGCTCGCCGTCATGTACGCCTTCTCGGAGCCCATCCTGCTGCTGCTCGGCCAGTCGCCGGAGATCGCCGGCGCCGCCGCGGAGTTCGCCTACGGCCTCATCCCGCAGATCTTCGCGTACGCGGCCAACTTCCCCATCCAGAAGTTCCTCCAGGCGCAGAGCATCGTGGCGCCCAGCGCCTACATCCTGGCGGCCAGCCTGGTGCTGCACCTGGGGATGAGCTGGGTGGCGGTCTACAGGCTGGGGCTAGGCCTGCTCGGCGCGTCGCTCACGCTCAGCCTGACGTGGTGGGTGCTGGTGGCGGCGCAGTTCGTGTACATCCTGAAGAGCCCAAGGTGCAGGGAGACGTGGACCGGGTTCACGTGGGCCGCGTTCGCCGACCTGGCCGGGTTCGCCAAGCTGTCCGCCGCGTCGGCGGTGATGCTGGCGCTGGAGGTGTGGTACTTCCAGGTGCTCATCCTCCTCGCCGGCATGCTTCCCGACCCACAGATCGCCCTGGACTCGCTCACAGTGTGGTAATTGATTAAGAACACGTCCATCGATCAAATTGTTTTATCCTAAATATTGTAATATTATCTCTCGGGAGTTCTTGTTCCCAATGATCATGTGTTTGACTGAATGTTTTTGGCAGTACCTCAATACAGTCATGGGTGTTCATGATCTCCGTGGGCTTCAACGCTGCAGCCAGGTTCGTACATTGGTCTATATGTAAAAAACTACTGGAATGTACTCGTAACTCACTGTGCCGTAGGAACATAGTACCCCCCTGAAAACATCTGGACAGTTTCTTCTCCTGCTGTCGAGCTCACATTCATTCATGCGCTAGCTGCGTGATCACCATGTGCATTCACTTCCATCACGCGGCCAGTGTCCTTGCTGACCAAATTGTCTGGCATGGTGACCGTGGCATGCGCAACTATAGATCATCACCTCAAATACTGGTCTAGCAGCTAGTGGCATCAATAATCTGTTTATCTGAATTTTTTGTCTGAAGAATTAAGTTTGATCAATGTCGACGTTGTCGCCTGCAGTGTGAGGGTGGGCAATGAACTGGGCGCCGGGAACCCCAGGTCGGCGGCGTTCTCCGCGTGGATTGTCACGGCCATGTCCGCACTCATAGCAGCTGTAGCCGCCGTTGTGGTCTTCCTGCTCAGGCACAAGCTCAGCTACCTATTTACCGGAGGCGAGGCCGTCTCGCGCGCCGTCGCGGATCTTTGCCCCATGCTTGTTGCCACCATCGTGCTCTGCGGAATCCAGCCCGTGCTGTCAGGTGAGCTGCTGCAATAAGTGTGCTTCATCAGGGTCCTAGTTATTGGCAACTGCGTTCAGAGTAAACATCAGCTGTTCATTGGAGATTCAGTACGTAACTAGTTCAGAGGGGACATAGAATTAAAGTATGTGCGGTGAATTAGTGGGGATGATGAACTTTTTTCGAGAAAGGGAATATAGTGGGGATGTTGGTCTAGCTAGAGAATTCAGAGATCCGACTTCTTTTGACTTGACGGGTGCTTTTTTCACTTGGCGCTAATGAAGGTGTGGCTGTTGGCTGTGGGTGGCAAGCATTGGTGGCCTACATCAACATTGGATGCTATTACTTTATTGGTGTGCCTCTTGGAGTGCTCCTGGGCTTCAAATTTGACTATGGAATTAAGGTACTGTTAATTTTCAAGCTAGTATAGAACGATTTAGCGCCGCTTTCGGAGTTTCAGTTCACCCAAGATGCCAGAATCATTTTCATGTTAAGTTGAATTACTCCCTTTGATCCATATTACTTGATGCTAAAATAGATGTATCTACAACTAAAATATGTCTAGATACATCTATATTAGAGTCAAGTAATATGAATCGGAGGGAGTACCTTTCTTCATCAGCTGTCAGGTAAATAAGCTTTAGTGTATGTGTGATGAATTCATGATAGAGTTTGCATTGCATCCAGGGACTTTGGGGAGGCATGATTGGAGGCACTCTTATCCAAACAACTATCCTATTGTGGATCACATTCAGAACTGATTGGAATAAGGAGGTAAGAGCAAACCTTGCATTTGATTATCAGATTATTATCACGTTACTGACTGTTACTTACACTGGCAACGGACTCTGAATCATGCCAAGCAGCATCTAAATTATGCGCCAACTCATTATTCTAGGGCAATAATTTCACATAACTGTATGCACGCTTGTGTCATCACTCAGGATGTTTCATTTGTCATCTCTGAATTATATTAAAAACTAGTGCATCTCGTTAATTTGGGTCAATTATTTCAGCTAAGTGCAGGCTTCTGCGATCATTTAAGTTAGTTTGTTTCATTAATCAAATCCTATTTTCGCGTGATAAATTAGCAAACATATTTCGTTAATTGTGTGTCTGAATCGTAGGTTGACGAAGCAAGGAGAAGACTAGACAAGTGGGACGACGCAAAGCAGCCTCTTCTCGCCAACGTGCAGTGATGGTGCCAGGTGAAGATTAAGGTTTATGCTGCTAAGCTACGCAGGAAGATTGATCCAGCCACCAACTTATGTTCAGCGTTATCTCAATTATTTTTAGGAAATGTTTAGAATCAATCTATCATCTCGTCTGCTACTGCTAGCTGCAATTTTTGTTGAGTCAGCTTCGTAATGTGATCACGCTCCTTCAGAATTTTCAAATGATATTCTGGATTCTCATTGTATTCTAGATTCTCCTCACCTAGATAGTACATGCTCTCTTGAGACACTGGTGTCTGGCTTTGCTATTTCCTGGTGCAACAATTAAACACAAATACAATAAAATTGTTAAGCGACCTTTGTGAATGTAATGCGTTAATTAGGCGTCAGTGGTTGAAAAATCTCAACGATCAGCCACAAGAGCAGTGATAGTGTGATACAGTACAAGACCTCGGACATCCAAAATGTTAGGCGTCCTTTGCTATTTTGTTGACATTGAACCTTTCTACGCTACATTTTTATGTATGAACATAACATCATTTGCAGCGTTTAGAACACCTTCATGTAGCAAAAATAATCAAGATATGCACATGTCTCATTGAATGCAGTAAACACTTCGAGGAAAATTGATCGCAACATAAACAATATTAAAATTCAACAAATGCAATAACATGATATCAACTTTGAGGCATGAAGCCATGAATACAACATCCCGGGCAACGCCCAAACTCATTGCAACATGTTAGGCATGTGTATGCCTCAGAGGACATTTGATCTTGCGGCAAAACAAAACAGTGTTTGTAACACTAAAAAAATCTCAAAACTAGTAACCTCTACCATTAACCTGGGAAGGGGGAGCCACAGCCTGGGCGGCGTTCGGGGGTGAGACGTACCGATTGGATCAACCGGTCCGTACATCAAAATCATTTTCCTAGTGACTGGAATGATGAAATGATCCAGAAGCCTTCTTTCAAAAGGGAAAATGGAAAACTAGTCATGTTACCTATCATTGTCCCGCAGGCATTGGTGGCATACATCAACATTGGATGCTATTGCTTCATTTGGTGTGCCCCTTGGAGTGTTCCTGGGCTTCCTATGGAATTAAGGTACTGTTAATTTTCATGCTAGTATAGCACGATGTAACGCCACTTTCGGAGTTTCAGTTCAACCAAGATGCCAGAACCATTTTTTTTTTTTGAAGCTTTCACCGGGGGGGAGAGGATCCCCACCTGAATATATTGCATCAAGAACTGTTTTGTAGGTTACAAAGGGAGAGGTAGTCACGCCACAGGTCGGCGTGTACTCTGAATTCCGCTTTCTTGAAACGGTGGGACCATAGAGTGAGGTCTGAAATAATGTTACAAATAGTCATCGCTGCTGATTGTTCTATGCCTCTGAAGACTTTGGCATTCCTGGCATCCCAAATCTTCCATAATATAGTGAGGGCGACGGAGTTCCATATGGAGGAGGGAAGGTTATTGGGCAGCGGCACGGACCATATGTCGGTGAATGTGTTGGCATTTGGCGCAATGGCCAGACGCCTCCAGATCGCTGCCGATGCAGGGCAGCGGAAGAAGAGGTGGGCGCGGTCCTCGACTGGTGCTTGGCATCTCGGGCAATCTTGCGATGTGATGATGTGCTTGTGTACCAAGTAGCTCTTGTGTTGAGCCTATCCAGGTGTAGGAGCCAACCAAACACCTTGATTTTTCTGGGCACCTTGGAGTTCCATATGTGCGAAGCGTCCGGGTCTAGAAGCTGTGTTTGGATGTGGGAGTAGGCTGCTTTGGTGGAGAATGGCGATCCATCTAGCATTGTTCTTGTGTCCTCCTCCTCGGTGAGGTGTACGTCCTGCAACAGAGTAGAAAGAGAGGCAAGTTGCTGGGTCGCTGCATTGGTTAGTCTACACCGCAGGCCAGCTGATATATCATTCTGCAAAATATCACATACAAATGCATGGGTATGAGTGTGGTGGGAGTATAGGGCAGGGAAGGCTGTAGCTAGGGTTTCTGGGAGGAGCCATTTGTCATGCCAAAATAGTACAGATTTACCATTGTTTGCAATGCAGGTGGTTATTTGGAGGAGTGTGTCTAAGTGTTTGGCAATAGTTTTAGTAAGGTAGGATGGATTTGAGGCTGCAAATGGATTTGTTGTCTGGGATAGTATCCATTGTTTCCATGGTAGGTTTTGTGAATGCAAGAATTTGAAGCAAAATTTTAGCAGAAGGCAAACATTCTGTGCTTTTAAATTTTTTGCGCCAAGCCCCCCACGTGAAGTCGGAACGCATAACTTATCCCACGCAACGAGGCATTGAGCACCCGTACATGTTTCTTCCGCAGCCCAAAAAAAAGCTCGACGGCGAGCGTCAATGGTTGTAATTACAGAGATGGGAATGAGGAAGGAGGACATAAAATATGTTGGCAGAGCATCAAGAACTGCAGAGAGGAGGACAAGCCTTCCACCTTTGGATAGGAGGGTGGCGCGCCATCCTGCAAGGTATCTGTCGCAGTTGTCGATGATCGGTTGGAAGGCTGATGGAGGTAATTTGGTGGCGGATAGAGGAAGACCTAGATATGTTTGTGGGAAGGAAGAGATGTGTGTGCCCAAAGTGGTGGCGATGGATGCTGCGAGGTTACTGGGGACGTTCATAGGTACAAGCGTTGTTTTATCGAAGTTAATGGAGAGACCAGTGGCAAGGGCAAAGTTATCCAGGATTTCTTTTAGGTTTTGGGCAGCTGTTGGAGTGGCTCTGACAATGATGAGGGTGTCATCTGCGTATTGGAGCACCGGGCAAGGTGTATCGTCTAGGAGCGGGTGAGCTAGTCGACCGTCTCGGCAGGCCAGGATTATTAGCTGTTGTAGGACATCGGCCACTGTGATAAATAGGTATGGTGATAGTGGGTCGCCTTGGCGGAGGCCTTGCTTACAGTTTATCCAATTTCCTGGCACTCCGTTGACAAGGACAGCTGTTTTTCCTGTGTGTAGAAGTTTGCGGATCCAGGAAATGAATTTTGGCGGGAAACCTCGGTGTTTGAGGATTTTGATAAGAGAATCCCAATTAATTGAGTCGAAAGCTTTTCTGAAGTCTAGTTTGATGACTAAGGTTGGGGCATTTCGTTTGTGGCAGCAGTTTAGGATGTCGGCTGCGAATACAAAATTTTCAGAGATGCACCTGCCTCTAATGAAGCCTGTTTGGTTAGGGTGCAGTAGGAGCGGGATTATTTTTTGGAGCCTGTTAGTGAGGGTTTTGGCAATTGCTTTGATAGGGCAGTTTTGCAAGGAGATTGGTCGAAATGCATCTGGAGTACGTGCGTTTTCTTTTTTTGGGATGAGGACCATGTAGGCTCTGTTGAGCCCGTCTAAGTCGATTTGTCCAGAGTGGAATTGTTGGAGGAGTTTTAGGGCTATTGGTTTGACCGTGGTCCAAAATTTGCGGTAGAAGCCTGGTCCGAAACCGTCCGGGCCAGAGCTTGCTGAGACGTTCATGTCAAAAAAGGCGGATGTGATCTCGTCAGGGGAGAAGGGGTCGTCTAGGTGGCGTAGGGGGTGGTGAATGGGAGGATATACGTCGTCGAGATGGAAGCGCCAAGTTGCATTAGAGGAGGTGCCAAGGAGTTGATTATAATAGGAGGTTAAGATGTCTGATTTTTGGGAGTGGTTAGTGAATTCTGCGCCGTTTTGTTCGAGTACTGAGATCTTATTATTCCTAAGTTGATTTGAGGCACAGATATGAAAATATTTTGTGTTTTCGTCGCCGTCGATCGCGAACTTAATTTTGGACCGTATCTTCCAATGGTCAACCCTGGATCGAATAGCTCGGCGAAGAGTTTTTATAACTACGTGTCGGAGGTTGAATTCAGGTTTTGAGAGCTGTCTGTGTTCCTCAATTAAATCAAGATAGGAGATAACATATTTGCAGTTAGCTTCTGCCAGGTGGTTAGGGAGTAGGTTTCGTCTCCACGTTTTGAGCGCGAATCTTGATTTTTTGAGTTTTGAAATTAGTCGGCGGCCCATGTCTTGGGTCGGATGGTCTGCGGCCCACGTAGCATGGATGATGTCTCGGCAGGCCTGGTGAGCGGCCCATGAGTTTTCAAATCTGAAGAAGGCGGGACGGGGAACGGAGGTGGAGATGGAGGCGACGATGGGCACGTGGTCGGAGACGAAACGAGTAAGAGAGGAGATCGATGAGTTTGGAAATGTATTAGCCCATTCTAGGTTGATGAAAGCTCTATCAATTTTTTGTAGCGTTGGATTTTGTCGGTTGCTTGACCAGGTGAATGCTCTGTCAAGGAGCGGTAGTTCGATTAGGGAGAGAGAGTTGATTGTGTCGTTGAAACTGTTGGCTTCGTTTTGCCTAAAGTTGTTGTGATTTTTGTCTGTTGAGTATCTCATTAGGTTGAAATCACCTAGAATAATCCAAGGTGTGGATGTTGTTGGTTCGATAGATTTTAATTCGTCAAGGAAAGATTGTTTGAGGGCATGTTCCGTAGGGGCATAAACATTTGTTACCCAAATTACCTTGGGTGATAGGTGGGTTTGAAGGCCGACTGTTAGGGTATACGGTGTCCGAAGGGTCGATTGTAGGGAGAAAAGACGTGAGGAAAAAGCGTTTATCATGCCACCACATGTGCCGTTGGATGGGAGGAATTCAAATTGGTCACAAATTTGAGGGAGGAAGGATTTTGCCTTGATTTTATCGCAGTCGTTTAGTTTAGTCTCCTGGAGTAGCGATATGGATGGTTTTAAGTCACAAAGTTCAGCTAGGACGTCTTTGCATTTGTCTTTGTCATTTAGGCCCCGTATGTTCCAAGATGCAATTAGGAAATTTAGATTAAACATAAATAAATCGTTGGCACCGGAGGGTTAGGAAGGAGAGGGGGCGAGCAAAGTAATAAACTAGTTCCAGCATTTTCATTATAGCATCGCATGCGGTGGTTACATTGTAGGGGAAGGACGAGCACCTAGTGTGCGTACAGCGGGTGAATGAAAAGGGAAATACATATAGCAGGCCACTATGAGGCGCCGCTGGAACGTAGCGCAGGACGTCAGAGAACGGAGAAACTATGTGGCTGGCTGCCGAACTCGACGCGTGTGTGCACGGAAGGATCATGGCGATGCGGGTGGCACCTCGTCGTCGTCGCCGTTAGTCTTGGCGTCGGCGTCCGCGTCGGGCTCAGCAGCTGGTTCCTCCGCGTTGTCGGCGATGGCGGCCACGTCGTCGGCGTCAGCGCCGCAGGCCAGTGCGACAGCCACCAGAGATGCAATGTCATCACACGGCTTGGCCGGCTGATCGGAGAGGCCGGAGGCGTCGAGGGCACGAGCAAGGCTTGCAGTAGCCGATGCCATGTCAAAGGTGGCGGCCTTGGCTTTGATGGCCTTGGAGACCATGTCGATGTAGTTGTCCTCCTCCTTGGCGGCGAGGCGGTGGCTGCGGCGGAGTTTCATGGCGTTATCAGTGGCACGCTTTGCCCTGACGCGTCGCTTGCGCGCCTCATTTTCATGGAGCGCGGGAGATGGTGGGGCGCACCCGGAAGGTGGGTGCGTGGAAGAGGAGCCAAACTCGAAGGACGCGCCGGCCATGTCGCGGATGGAGGCGATGAGGTCCTGGGCGTCGGCGACGACAGCCGATGCAGCGGCGTCGGCGGCTGAGTGCGCCAGGTCCGCCTGGTTCTGGAGGCTGGCGAGGGTGGCTGCAGGGGAGTTGGTTGCAGAGGAAGCGTCTGGGACGATGTGGTCGTCGGCGTGGATGGAGTCTTCGTCGATATCGTCCATGGTTTGAGTACCCCGGCTTGCGACACCGAAGGGCGGGTGGCGAGGTGCAGTTGGGGACGGCGGCGGGGGGTCGGTGCCGTCGTTGTGCGGCTGGAAAGGTGCGCCCAGGCCGACCGCCCAGGTCTGGATGATGCGAAGGCGAACGACGACGACGTCGTTGTTGGGGAGGCGGATGATGAGGGCCGGCGGGATGGAGGCGGAAGGCTCTATGGTGACGAAGCCCCGCATGGAGGAGTGATCTGAGCCGGTGAAGCAGGTGCTGTCGACACAGCAGAGCTGACCGACGTGGCCGAAGACGAAGGCTGCGCCCGCCTCATGCCAAAGCTCGAGCGGGAAGTTGGAGGCGGCAAGTTCAACGAGGAGGCTGTAGGTGGTGGTGGAGCGGTCCTCCGTGTCCTCCGGCCTGACGAAGTCGATGTGGAAGCCAGCGAAGCGAATGGGGGAGTTGGTGACGAGCTCCTCGCGATCGGCGGCCGAGGAGAAGACCATGAGCGCTGAGCCGTAGGTCGATGCCGCGAAGGTGAAGGAGACGTTGGGGAAGCGCATCTCGACCGCGGTGCGGATGAAGTCGAAGGGTCCGAGGATGGGCGTTTCGATGACGGCGAAGGCGAAGTTGGAGGTGTCCTGGACGAGGGCGAGCGGTACGTGGACGTCGACGTCGGTTCCCTGCACGCGAGCAGCAGCGGCGGCGGAGGATTCGGCGACGGGCCTGGCAACAGGGACGCCGAGGAGGATCCCGCGAGCCGTGTCTGCGTCAAGCGAGTAGGGTTGGAGATTGCGAGGTGCAGCCCGCGCCGCAGCCGCCACGGAAGACTCGGCGTCCGGCGTTTCCGCAATGCGCGTGATGGGGCGGCGCGCGTCGTCGGCGGAGAGGGTGAGGTCGATGGAGCGGATGCCGGGAGGGATGATGAAGTGCGTGGCGCCAGCCCAGATGTCGTTGTTGGAAGCGTCGGCGCGCTGAGAGGGCGGCGCAGAGTCGTCGTCGGAGGAGATGATGATCGGGTCGGGGCGTGAGGCTGCGGAGCGTGCGGGGTTTATGGTGAGTGGGCGAGCTGGTAAGGAGATTGGTGAGCCAGAACCATTTTCATGTTAAGTCGATTTATGATAGAGCTTGCATTGCATCCAGGGACTGTGGGGAGGCATGATTTGAGGCACAATTATCCAAATATCTATCCTATTGTCGATCACATTCAGAACTGATTGGAATAAGGAGGTAAGAGCAAGCCTTGCCTTTGATTATCAGATTATTATCACGTTAGCGACAGTTAAGTACACTGGCAAGGGACTCTGAATCTCAGATGCCAGGCAGCATCTAGATCATGCACTAACTCATTATTCTAGGACAATACTTTCACACAACTGTATGCACGCTGGTGTGATCACTTAGGATGTTTCCTTTGTCATCACTGAATTATATATAAAAAACTAGTGCATCTCGTTAATTTGGGTCAATCATTTCAGCTAAGTGCAGGCTTCTGTGATCATTTACGTTAGGTTGTTTCATTTCTCATATCCGAATTTTGTGTTAAATTAGCATATTCGTTATTTTTATCGGAACGTAGGTCGAGGAAGCAAAAAGAAGAGTAGACAAGTGGGACGACACAGAGCAGCCTCGTCTCGCCAACGTGCAGTGATGATGCCACGCGAAGATTAAGGTTTATGCTGCTAAGTTAGGCAGGCTGATTGATCCAGCCTGTTCAGCGTTATCTCAATTAGTTTTAGTAAATGTTTAGAATCAATCTATCATCTCGTCTGCCACTGCTAGCTGCAACTTTTGTTGAGTCAGCTTCGTAATGTGATCACGTTCCTTCAGAATTTTCACATGCTATTCTGAATTCTCGTTGTATTCTAAATTCTCCTCACCCAGATAGTACATGCTCTCTTGAGACACTGGTGTGTTGCTTTTCGTAGTGCAAGAACTAAAACACAAATACAAGAAAATTGTGAAGTGTAAGACCTCAGCCACAAGAGCAGTTGTGTCTCACTTAAGTGTAAGACCTCAGCCATCCGAACTGTTAGGCGACATTTGCTATTTCGTGGACATCAAACCTTTCGATGCAGCATTTTTATGTATGAACGCAACATCGTTTGCAGCATTTAGAACCAGGGACGGAGCTCCCTTATTAAAATGGTGTGAGCTGATACCAGTGAGTAATTTATAAAGCGTAACACCACCGGAAAAGAGAGGAATTAAAGCTGACTCAATGCCAAAAATTCCTAGCTTCATCCCTGTTTAGAACACCTTCATGTAGCGAAAAATAATCAAACATATGCACATGTCTCATTGAATGCAGTAAACTCTTTGAGGAAAATTGATCACAACATAAACGACATAAAAAATCAACGAATGTAATAACATGATATCAACTTCATGGCTCCTTTTTCATTAGAGATGGGTCTGAGATAAGGTTCTGGGAGGATATATGGTTGGGAACAACCACTCTTCGTGAACAATATCCAGCCTTGTTTAATATTGTGAGACATAAGCATGATACTATACAGAAGGTGATGGCAACATCACCACCGTCAGTAACATTCAGGCGTGATCTCATTGGACCTCGATTGAACTCTTGGAATGAACTAATACAGAGATTAGCTTCTGTCCAATTGCAACAAGGATCAGATGAGTTCCGTTGGAATCTTACAAAAAACGGGGTTTTCTCTGTTGGTTCTATGTACTCAGCCTTAATTGAACCCATTCAACCGGTTGTAAATAATAAATCCATTTGGAAGATGAAAATACCACTAAAAACTAAGATTTTTTCTTGGTACCTTCGTCGAGGTGTAATTCTTACTAAAGATAATCTTGCAAAGCGTAATCTGGCATGGGTGTACAAAGTGTGTTTTCATGTCACCAGGAGGAAACAATAAAACACTTGTTCTTCCAATGCCAGTTCGCTAGATCTATATGGTCAATCATTCAGATAGGTTCCACCTTATATCCTCCAAAAAGCGTTGCAAATATTTTTGGCAATTGGCTAAATGGAGTAGATGCTAGGTTCAAAGTTCTTATCGAGTGGGAGCGATTGCAGTTTTATGGTCGCTTTGGCTATGTAGAAATGGCAAGGTTTTTGATAATAAAAATTCTTCTCTTATGCAGGTCATTTACCGATGTACGGCGTTGCTCCGTTCATGGTCGTCGCTTCAGCGTTTGGAGGACCGCGACCTATTTACGGAGGTGTCTACACGCTTGGAGGAAACGGCGAAAGATTTTATTACCCAACATGGGTGGCTGCATAGTCGAAGGATTTTGCCTCCTACAGTCTAGTTTTTGATTTTATCAAGCAAAGTACTTGTGTGTTTTCCTTTTTGCTTCGTTTCTTCAACTGGAACTATCAGCGGCTGTGTGCATCATTGTTATGCAGAGGCCGGGTGTATTGCTTAAACATGAGTAATAATAAAGCGCCCTTTATCGAAAAAAAACTTTGAGGCATGCATGTTATAAAAGCGACAAACAAATAACGAAGAACGATAAAAGAAAACGCAGCGGAGACACGAGATTTAACATGGAAAATCCCTTCCAACACAGAAGGGGAAAAAACCACAGGCGCTAGCCAGCAAAATTTCACTATATCGGGAGTATTTACAAACACCGTGGGTTATCTTATAATCTGATAAACCCTAGTCGGCGGCTTACAAGATGTATATATAGGCGATGGCTTACAAGATGTAATCTGATAAACCCTACCCTACGCTTCGGCCCAAGCCTATCGGCGACGAGCCTCGCTCCGCTCGTCAGAAGTTAACCTCCTTTAGTATATGAATTTGGATCACAATATAACAATGTAGATAACATCTCGGGCAACGCCCAAACTCATTGCAACATGTCACACGCGAGTATGCATCAGAGGAAAATTCGATCTTGTGGCAAATCGAAATACTATTGGCAACATTAAAAAACCCCAAAACTACTAACCTCTACCGTTAACCTGGGAGGCGCGCGAGGATGAGACCGACTAATTGATTGGATAAACCGGTCAGTACATCTAAATCTAGTGAATGAAATGAAATGAAATGAAGCCTTCTTTCAAAAGGGAACGGGGAAAATCAATTCTGTTACTACCTATCATTGTCCCGCAGACATTCTTTTTAGCAAATTGACCTGCATATGCCTTACCAGTGTAGAAAAGTTCTTGGGAGGGCAGGAGACAACAACCGAAAAGACAAGTGATCACTTCATAACCTTGTCCCATCTGTCGATCCCTGGGAAGCCAGGATCCAAGACAAATTTAGGAGTAACTAGCCCATCAAGGAACTATAGGTGTCAAGTAGTAGAATATTTATCTTCCGACCTGATCAAACGGTCACACCAATGCTCCTTGTTTTCCTTTTTCCAGCGCCACGGCTATTCCGATGCGCTAACCGTCAGATTCAGAGCGCCGGCAGTTCAAGCTGGCACGTTGATCTGGTAACCGTATTCGTGAGAAATTTAAGAATCATAAACTTGAATATTTGTATTCCCCTAGCGCAATCGAGATGCGCACACTTTATCAAATTGATGCTTATTTTGCCTACATAAACAAATATTCCACGAACTCTGGGCCTGCTTAAAATCAACTCACAAAATATTTAAAGTGCCCCCTCCGCCGGTTCTTCAGTGACCACACAGGTGGGAAGAGTCAGAAGCTAGCTGACCTCTCAGGACGCTAAGGAACTTTTTTTTCTGGCTCCAAGTGTGGCATTTGGTGCCGGCTTACCTAGGTCCGGATGCGATCCCCTCTGACAATACTTGTTTATCTCTTCTTCTCCCCACTGTACCTACCATCTCTCTCTATTAATCAGTTGACTTGCATCTGATTAAGTGATTAGAGGAGTATTGACATTCCGATTAAAAGAATGTGTACATTTGCGAAAACGAATTTGGATGTTTGTATCTTCACATGATCAAAACTATAGTCCCACACTAACATTAACATGATCTTCTCACCGAAGTTACTGAAGGAAAAAAACAAAACAAACGAAGTGGTCAGGATAAAAGTAAAAGGGGATATGGCTATTTTTCTTTCAAATTCGTTCTGTCTGTGCTGTGATTCAGTGTTTCATCTTTTTTTCAGACGAAGATCATAGTTCTGGCACCATTGGAAATCACGCTGGTAGCTGTTAAACCGGCCTTGTTATGAACTTATGATGAAACCTGACAGACTGAAACTGGTTTGCGGTACTTTCAGCCTGTCCTTCTCTTTCCAGCTCCTCCGTGGAGGGAAAAGCCATTAGTACATCCATTATTTGTTTCTTCAGGATTAAATCCATTATTTGTTTCTGTACTTCTGGCCACATGGAAGCGTATAATTACTTATACGTACTAGAAGTCGCACCAGCAGCTCCTAATTGGCCTTCACTTTTGGCAACCCATGACTTTGCCAAAATAGAAATCACAACCCAAGTTAGAATTTTCAGTGCTCTCACTCTCTTCAAGGTGGAAAAGGAATGACAAGTTTACAATCCATATATTTGCTCTAGTGATGGTGTCATGCCGTCCTACGAGTAGAGCCTGCATTTTCTTTGCCTCATTCTTTTTTTTTTTGCGGGTATTTTCTTTGCCTCATTCATGAGCATGGAAATAATAATAATCAGAAAAATAATGATAAATATTGACATGGCCTGTCCAACTAATACTCCGGTGATCTCATCAATAATGCCATTGAAAATGTGAGGCCAGAGGTAGAACCGGCCTTGCCTGCCTGCCTGCCCAGCTGCCCCGCCTGAGGCCTGCACTGTCCATGGCCTGTCTATATAACAGAGGACATGGGCACACGTCCCAGGCCAGCTTCCAACACATACAGCTGCAAAGAAGAAGCTCGTATCCTACCAATATCACCACAAGAATCCTCTCCTCTTCCCCATCGTTCGCTCGCCCCTGCATCACCATGCTGCTCATGAGGGCTGCGCCGATGGGCTACGCGAAGGTAGACAAGGTGGACGCCGAGGAGGCGCGGCACTTAAAGGCGCAGTTCCTGATCCACAGGGCGCTCGAGAAGAATGGGCCGACGAGGCGCCCGGCAGCGGCGGCATCGTCGAGAGGCGGGGGGTGCAGGGTCGTCAGGGCGTCGAGGATCTGCGTCCGGCTCAAGAGGCTCAGGGTCGCCGTCCGCAGCTTCAGGCTGCGCGTCTGCCGGGGCGTGCTCAAGCACATCAGGAACCTCAGGAGGCTCGGGTGTTCTCGGTCTTGAATCTTTCGATCTCTTTCTGCTGAAAGAGTTCTTATTCATGCCTTGGACACTCTGCGCAATGGCTAACAACAGCATCTGCGCTTGAGGTCCCAAAGAAGATATCTGTGTGCGTGCGTGCTTGTGTGTGGATGTATAACAGTAGTATGTAAACGGAGCAGATCGGCAATGCTTGCTCCTGTTTCAGGCTTATGTTTATGCCTTGCTTTTCCTCTGGAATCTGTTCTTGTTAGCACTGACAGTTGATGGAAATCTTCAGTTTTGTGTTCCATCAATGTTGAATGAGATACTACTAATATCTTTGTGGCGCAGATGAGTCCTGGCTTCTGAATCGTAGTATGTTTCGAAAATAAGTTCTGAATATGGATATTCTTTGTTTATTATCAATCTGCAAGATCTCTTAAACAAACGGCTACATCAATTCACGATTACCTTACCTACTACCTACTGGGCGGGACATGTGTATCCCGGTAGCAAGGAAAAACGAAAAGAGAGTGATGCAGCGAAGCATTGTTAATGGTTTTTCTAGATGGCATTGTTAATGGCTGATGAGAAGGTGGAATTGGGGTCTAACTCATGCTGCCGTTTTGCTCTCTGTCGAGAATGTCATGTGCAACGTAACACGCGTCCCCATTCCCAACAAAAAAAATCGTAAAAGAAAAATGTGAAGCTGTTGAGAGAAACACAGAAAATCAGCCGTTGTAGAGTTTAAACCCTTCGAAGGACAGATGGAATGAAACGCTTGACTTGAAGAAGAAAAATGTACTTGAACTGAAAATGTTTCAGAGACGGTACCCTGACCGCATCAACCGCAGAAGGAAAATGGGACGATAGAAACTGTACTGCAAACCATCATAAAGCTCAGTTGATGCATTGTTGACATATGGCAACCATCAAGGTGTCAATAGAATTCGGAGGCTAGTTCACCCTCACGCTGTATTTATAAAATGTTAGGTGACATCATAGGCGTCTTCCAGCATTAAACAAAAAATGACCATCTACTCACAAATTGCCACCAAAGGTCAACATTATTGTCAATAGAAACTTTAGAAATACTTGCGGAAAAAAGAAGGATTTGAATTTGCTTGTCAAAGCAAAGAACTTTCTTTCATTCATTCATTATTATTGCTAATATTTTTAAGAGAGAAAACGCCAAGGTTTACATAGACAAAATAATCCTAATTCGTACTGAATGATTGAGGGTCATAGATATTGTACTCTTATGCGTTTAGGTGCAGCCCATGACATTGCTCGCTTCAGCATGAGTTATGACTTATGACACTTGAAAGTTACGTCTTCTGTTTATTCATTCATTATTTTCCTTAACTGATTTCGCTATGTGCATTCCCGTTGTCTTGGCTAGCTCGTGATGATATGTTGTTATTGGAGAGACTGAATGTATTTGGGGTCATCCTAATATTAAAATATTGCGTTTTATCGAAAAAGGTAGAGCTGATACAGTTTCGGCTTATATTTAGTGTTTCCTCTCCTTTCTTGAATTTGGGCGCTGCCTCTTGAAGTTTTTTTTTAAAACAAGGCAAAAGATGTACCATTTTTTATTAAATAAGGAGTTTAGATGTTTCAAACAAATATCTTGGAACAATCTTACGGTTTCTACAATATCCTACTCTCTCGATATCACATTACACACAAATTTGGCTCTGCCGATGCTCAACATTTTTGCCTCCTCTTTGATCTTTGCAATGATGAATGTTGGCGGTGAGGCGTTGTTACGGAAGACTCTAGCATTTCTTTCTTTTCAAACTTCCCATGAAACGAGCATGAGCATGGAAGTGTGGCCTTCCGAGTGGCGGCATATCCCAAACCCATCTTGGTCCTCCCATCTTTGACGATATCTTCATTTGCTCATGTGGAGGTGTCAATGTCGTGTCGTCCAAACCAAGGAAGGATTGCATTCCAAATGTGGGTGGTAAAGCGGAATTGAAGCGGAGTTGCGAGGCCGATTCTTGAACTTGGTTACATAGGGGGAAATCGCCACAATTTGGTCATCCTCTTCTGCGCAACTGGTTCGTCCAAATTCTATTTTGTAAGACCATGCGAAGAACTTGCATTTAAGAGGCGCTCAACTCTTCCAAACCATAGGCTCCAAGGTGAAACGAGTAGTGCCCAAGACCTATCCATGGATTTGTTTCATCCATCCACTCATGCCAAAGCCACAGAGCAGCGTTCAAGATGCCAAGACCGCCAAACTTAGTTGGGCGACAAACCAAGATCCAATTAGCTTTGCACTTTCCTCCGGACACCTTCTACCCACAAATATGCACTAAGCAAAATTTTAATCTTTTGAAGTACTTCCTTTGGAAGGTCAAGAGACATTATATAATAGATTGCTTGAGAGGTAATGACAGCGTGAACCAACACTCTACAGGCCTGCAACAGTGACATTTTTAGTTTGCCGGCAAATTTATCTTCAAGGTGTTAAAGGTTCATCCTTCGAAGGCGTTGAATGGAAAGTGGTAGGCCTAAGTATAGCATGGGGAATGAGGCTAGTGTAGGCGTAAAGTGTTGAAGGATGTCGTCGAGGTCAACATCATCTCATCCAATTGGGGCAACGAGACTCTTTTGGCAATTGGTGCTCCACCCGGTGGCATCTCCAAACGAAGAAAGAAGAAAGTGTAGTCACAAGGAATTTTATGTTATCCTTGGTAAGTGCCACAAAAATGGTCATTTCGTCGGCGTAGAGAGAGGTGTGTGCCATATGAACTCTCCCCCAAAGGGAGTGACGTTGTAATAACACGTCCTTTACCCCATGTGTGATTTTGGTAATTGATGACAATCCCTATGGACTAACGGTTGCATTGAGAATCAATCTTAGGTCAAGTCCATAGTCATGTTGGACTCAAGGTTGTAAGATGGAGAAGACGAAGTACAATGATGAAGATGGTGTTGAAGAGAGACAAAGACGGTGTTGAAGATGAAGAGAGAAGACGGCGTAGAAGATGAAGAGAGAATACGGCGTTGAAGATGAAAGAAGACGGTGGCGTGGATGATGGAGGAAGACGGTGGCATGGACAATGATGAAGAGGATGAAGACGGAGCTTGCCGACTCGAGAAGAACGTGCAAGGACTAGGTTTGTGCTCGATAGGATAGTGGGACGTCGTATCATCGGAGAGAGCTCAAACCTTGCATGCATTGCATCGTGTTCTTGGTTCTTCTTGGTTCTTATGCATGAAACGGATTTCGGTTGCATCGCATGTTGCATATGCGAGAGTGATGATTTTCCCGATATACCGTATTGAGAGGTTACACCTCTATGACCATAAGAAAATCATCACTCACTCATTTGCATGATTTCACCTTGTAAAGATGTAGCTCTTGTCGCCCTCTTTCCAACAAAATTGGTTTCATGTCATTCCGAGTTTCCTAGCTAGAGATGTTGCGTTTTCCGTGTTGCATACTTGGAAAAAGAAAAGAAAAACGTTTTGGGCCTGCCCGGTACTACCGCTGATGGTACCGGGCCCAGTACCGCATCAGCCTCCCAAGCTTACTGGACCCTGTCCGGTATCAAAGCGGTATTGGGCCGGTAGTACCGTAACTGGACCGGTACCAGACCGGTACCGGGCCCGGTAGTATCGGTCGGCCCCTTTTTCTTTTTTTTCCAACCTCCCGCTCTTTCCCTCGATTCCCCCCGCGCGCGCCTCCTCCTTTTCCCGCCCGAACTCCTGCGCTGCACTGCTGGCTGGGCCCCACGCGCGCTGCTGCTACCGCGCCGCATGCGCTGCTGCTTGCTGCTCTGCCCTGCTCCACTCTGCCATCTGTTGTCCCCTCTCTCTCTATTTTTGCACAGTTTTTTAACACAAGCGGTAGTACCGCTCCGCAGAGCGGTACTACCGGTTTTGGGGCGATTTTCAGATCTGACCTTTTGGGGGAAAGCGGTAATACCACGCTGCACAGCGGTAGTACCGCTTAGTGCGGATCTGACCGTTTTTCCAGCCCCCAACAGCTATATTTCTGGGCCCCTATATATACCTCTCTTCCACCTCCGCCCAAACCAACCCTGCACCTCCACTCTCTCTCCTCCATTGTTGACCTTGGGTTCTTTCTTCCTCCTCTTGATCCCCCCACTATTTGTTGCATATTTTTGGGGGAAAGGAGAGAGGAGATCTAGATCTAGAGCTTCACCAATTGAATCCTCCTCTAAGTGAGAGGATCTTGCTAGATCTAGATCTTGGAGTTTCTTGGTGTTTCTCCTCACTTTGTTCTTCCTCCCTTATTCCCCCAATAGCTTCTTCTAGCTTTGTTGGAATTTGGGAGAGAAGAACTTGGGCATCCTAGTGGTGTTCTTAGCCATTGCATTAGGTGCATCGGTTTGTGCTCTCTCCGGGGTTTCAATCTCGTAGGGTGTGTGTGTTCTTCCTTAGTGTATCTTGGTGATAGGGTTCCTTTAGTGGAGCATTGGAAGAGTTCCTTAGTGGGGCATTGGAAGGGTTCCTTCGTGGGGCATTGGATGGGTTCCTTCGTGGGGCATTGGAAGGGTTCCTTTGGTGGAGCATTGGAAGGGTTCCTTTTGTGGAGCATTGGATGAGTTCCTTTAGTGGGACATTGGAGATGTGCTCCTATGGAAGCTAGCGTGGTGATGTACTAGCTCCATAGGGTGTTGGGAGCATCCTTGTGTGTGTGGAGCTCGCCCCAACCTTGTGAAGGAATCACCGCCTCGACCGGTGCCTTAGTGGAAGAGGGAGAGCACCTCCGTGGAGCTCTCTCGAGGAAGAAGGTGAGGCCTTCCTTCGTGGTGTGGCCGTCTAGTCTCTTGTGTGAGACTAGCACCTCCTCAACGCGGACGTACTTCCTTTAGTGGAAGGAAGCTGCGGTAAACAAACCTCGCCTCGCCTCCGCGTCCTCCGGTTATCTCGCACCTTACTCTTACTATCTTGTCGATTCCTTTACTTGTTGCACTTGTCCTAGTATCATTGTAGGAACATCACCTTTGCTAAAGCTATCACATTTACCTTCCGTTGCGCTAAAATTGGAAAAGGCTAAAACTTGCCACACCGCCTATTCACCCCCCCTCTAGGCGACGTCCTAGAACATTCAATTGGTATCAGAGCTAGGGCTCTCTTATCTTGTTGGGCTTCACCGCCTAGAGAGTATGACGTCGGCTAGAGGATTAGTGCACATTTCTTTCTATACATTTGATGGAACTAATTATGATGCTTGGAAATTCTACATGCTTGATTATTTTAGGGACATGCACCCACATGTGAAGCGAATTCTTGATATGGGTTTTTCTCCTCCTAAGGATCCACAAAATCCAACTTTTGAGGAGAAGAAAAAGTCTTATCTAGATGCTCAAGCTACTAAAGTCCTTTGCCGTGTTGTGAGTCATGTAGTGATTTCCTCCATTGCGCCTTTCCGGAGTGCTCATGAGGTTTGGACAAAGCTTCGAGATACATATGGTGGATCCAAGACCATTGAGGATGATCACGCTCCTTCCACTTCACCAACGTGTAGTAAGACACAAGGTAATGCTATGGTGAGTGGTGATGAACATTGCATTGTTGATGGTGAGCCTTCTCTTGATGATTCTTCATCCCTATCCCATTGCAATGTTTCATCTTTGGACTTGAACACTTATAGCACTATAAATGCTTTACATGCTAGTGTTGGTAGTCCTTGCATATATTCATTCCATGATGATATGCTTGCCTTGTCTTGTAGCCATAATGCAAATACTTTGCTTTCCTCTAGTACTTGTGTGACTAACAATGTAGAGGAAACCAAAGATGCTATGGGCCAAGAAAAGATCTTGGATGGAGCTTCAACTAGTTCATCTTCGTCATCTCACGGTTCTCACACATGCCTTATGGCTAGGGCGTCTAAGGTATCTCCTTCCTTGGAACCCTATCTATCTAGTGATGATGATGATGATGATGATGATGATGATGATATGGAAGGACTTAATGTTGTTTCCTTAAACAAGTTGGGAGAGTCGGTTTTTCATGCTCTTCATAAGAAGAAATTTGCTTGCTCTAACTTCATGGAAATCTTAGCTTTTGCCATTGAGAGCACAAAACTTATTGAGAAAATGGAAGGGCATGAGCGCGAGTATGAAAACGAGATTGCAACTCTTAGTAAAGCTCTTAAAAAACAAAAACCCACCAATGAAAATCTTGAAAAGAACTTTGCTATAAGGATACTTATGCAAAGGGAATTTCGTGATAGTGATTTAGAGGTGGCACAAGAACTTCGAACTAAAAATGTTGAGCTGGAAATTGCTCGTGATAAACTCCTTGAGGATTTTGAGCTTCTCAAAAGTAGCTCTAGGGCTATGGAGAGTGAGCTCATCAAACTCACCAAGTCACTTGAGCAATTTAAGGCTCTCAACCAAATAGAGCTTGCTAAGTTGCCTTCTCCTTGTGTTATAATTGATAATGCTTGTGCTACTAACTCTACCTCTTGTGAAGCTTCCATCTTGAAGGAGAATGTTGAGCTAAGGGCTCAACTTGCTTTGCTAACAAGCAATTATGAGAAATTGGAAGAAAGTCATGGAAAGCTCTCTAGCTCCCATGATGATCTTCTAGTCTCTCATAATTTGCTAAAGTTAGCTCATGAGGCTATTATGCCAAAGGTAAAATCTTGTGAGCCTCATGTGAGTACTAGCACTACCTCTCAAAATGCTATTTTGCCATGTGCTAGTGCTTTTAGTTCACCCTCTCATGCTATTGATTTATCTTGTGGTGAACTACCTTCTATGCCTTGTTGCTCTAAAATTCCATGTGCTAGTGCTAGTAATTCACCCACCCATGCTATTGCTATATCTTGTGGTGAATTACATATCTTGCCTTGTTGCTCTAATAATGAAGCTTCCACTTCCTCTAGTACTTGTGTTGTTACTAACCATGTAGGGGAAATCGAAGAGCTCGAGGCCCGAGTCACTTCTTTGAAGAAGGACTTGGTAAAGGGTCATGAAGGAAAGCATTCCCTCGATGACAAGAGTGGACTTGGATTCAACTCCAACAGCAAGAACAAGTCCACCACGCACAAGCTAAAGAAGGGCCAAGGGCATGTGAAGGATCCAACCAAGATTGTGTGCTTCAAGTGCAAGATTGAAGGGCATCATGTTAGATCGTGCCCCTTGAAGAAGAAGCCACATGGCAAGAAGAAACAAGGGAAGCGGCCTCAAGATGGAGCTCATGGTCTACCTCAAGGCCAAGCTCAAGGTCTTCCTCGACTTGAAGAAAGGCCACTACCCAAGAAGGATCAAGCCAAGGCTCCCGTTGTGGAGAAATCAAGTGAGAAGAAGGAGAAGAGAAGAACATGCTACATATGCCGTGAGAAGGGCCATATCTCCTCCTTTTGCACTAGTGGTAACTCATCCAACCCTATCTTGATCGATGGTGCTTATTCTCTTTGCAAGGATAAGGTTGGAAATGTGTTTGCCAAATATATGGGCACTCAATGTGGTTTCTCAAAAAGAACCATTTGGGTTGCCAAGCCTATTGTGACTAACTTCTTAGGACCCAACTTGGTTGGGGACCAACAAGCCAAAATTTGATCAATAGGTACTAGTGGAGGGCATGGAGGCTTGACTAGCTCATGAAGACTTAGGGGATCTTCATCATTTTCACTTCCTCAAGTCAAGTTGTATTCCTCTTACCCTTTACCCATGCACCTCCTTGCGGTAACGAGTCCTCAACTCCTTTACATTGAAAGTTACTCGCTCCCCTTTTACATGTGTTGGTTTTGTACCTTGCATGTGATTGTGTATGTCGTGCTCCCTACTTTCTTATCTTGCTTCTTACTTATGTTGGGTGGCACATCATGTACAATTGTTCCTTGTTGAGCCTATTGCATCTTGTTCATATCTTAGTTGTTGGCTCATGTGAGAAATTAATGGACTATCCCTTTTTGGGGGAGTGATATGCTTCGTGCGTTTCACAATCCTAAAAATGTGTGACGTGATGAATCAAAATTCTATAAGGTCCATTAACTATCTCACTTGGTTCTTATTTGCCTCTTGCACGAAAAATATCGTTATCACATTATGGGGGAGTATTGTGCCTCATGCATTTTACAAGCCTAGAAAATGTGAACATTTGAGGTTGTGTCACATAGTGTTGATATTATAGATTATCTTGTTCCTATGTGATATGTGTGATCAAACAAATCCCACTTTACCTTGTTCTTTCTTGTTGTGAAGATAATCTTGGACATACTCACAAACTACATATGGATATTTCCTTTACACCTCTTGTCCTTTGACAATTGGTAATAAATTGTGTAGTATTGTTCCGGATCATCCTCACACTTGGCTCATGTGCTCAATTGCTTCATTTCTTGCCAAGAATTTGTCCTTGTGGGTTAGACTCCCATTTGTCTTCCTTGCTTCTTTTGGATCTCATTATTTCACTTGAACCTTGTTGGTGTTTTGACAAACATGATTGAGCAAATCCCGCATTTGTGCACTTTGTATTCAAATGCAAAATTCTAAATGGTGCACTAATTTTGGGGGGCTCTCCTATGTTTGCTAGAACACTCTCTTGTTTCAAGAATTTGACTTGGAAGACAAACCTTTTCTTTTCGGTACTTTGTGCCATCATGAAAAGCGTTGAGGGTTTGGTTTATTTGGAACCTTGCTTTCTTTGGGAGTTGGCTATCTCATTACTTGATATTTGGTTTTTACTTTCCTATAATGAGATATGTCCTTGAGCATGCTTGTTTTGGATATCTTGCTCTATCTCTCTTGTACCTATCTTGTGTGTGCATGTTTCTTTGTGGATAAACGTCTTCGTGATGTTGTCCACTTAGAGAAACTTATACACATAAGATATGGTGCATATATTTTGATATCCCTCTTTGTTGGAGTCCATTCCTTTATTCTTATTTGACTTGTTAATGACTCCACAAAGATCTTGGTCATGAGTGCTTGTTTTATCCTATTTACATCTTCACGCACTCATACTAGATTTTGGCACAAGCTTCGTTTTGACTTACCTTTTATTAAGCTTGTGTTTCTTATTGGTTCATTGATTGCTTGCTTCATTTTTCGAAGCTTTCTCACCTTCACATCCTCTTGCAATCTTTGATCCTCAATATAGTTTGATTTCCTCCGAATATTCGTCATTGAATATGTGCATTTGATTTCACTCACAATTATGAGAAATGCACAACTTATGGAGGAACTCTCACTATATTGGCCTTCCAAACCTTTCGTCCATTTTGGCAATCGATGCCAATGGGGGAGAAGTTTGGAGGGTTTAAGGGAATTGCTTTTGTTGGTTCTTAAGCATTTTCCTTTCATGCCTAGCATTTATTACTTTGCATGGTTGAATATTTAGAGTATACTCCACTAGGCTTTAATTGCCGGTATATGCAATGAAATTCAAGTTCATTCACACATGCATATATTATGGGGGAGTTTGTTCTAAATATTCAACTTGGGTTGTTCGCTAAATTCCATATCTAAACCCTCTCAAAGAGATTGTCATCAATTACCAAAATGGGGGAGATTGTAAGAACATGTCCTTTACCCCATGTGTGGTTTTGGTAATTGATGACAATCCCTATGGACTAACGGTTGCATTGAGAATCAATCTTAGGTCAAATTCATAGTCATGTTGGACTCAAGGTTGTAAGATGGAGAAGATGGAGTACAATGATGAAGATGGTGTTGAAGAGAGACAAAGACGGTGTTGAAGATGAAGAGAGAAGACGGCGTAGAAGATGAAGAGAGAAGACGGCGTTGAAGATGAAAGAAGACGGTGGCGTGGATGTTGGAGGAAGACGGTGGCATAGACAATGATGAAGAGGGTGAAGACGGAGCTTGCCGACTCGAGAAGAACGCGCAAGGACTAGGTTTGTGCTCGATAGGATAGTGGGTCGTTGAAAGGACACGGATGTCGCCTAGAGGGGGGGTGAATAGGCGATTTAAAACTTTTACGAGATGGGCTTAACAAATGCGGAATAAAACTAGCGTTTACTTTGTCAAGCCCAAAGCCTATATACTATTGTTCACCTATGTGCACCAACAACTTATTCTAAGCAATGGTTCACCTATGTGCACCAACAACTTATGCTAAGCAATACAAGCAAGTATGTGATAGCAAGATATATATAACTTCAAGCACGATGGCTATCACAAGGTAAAGTGCATAAGTAAAGAGCTCGGGTATAGAGATAACCGAGGCACGCGGGAGACGATGATTTATCCCGGAGTTCACACTCTTGCGAGTGCTAATCTCCGGTGGAGAGGTGCGGTTGCTTAGTGCTCCCGAACGCCACAAGAGGCTCACCTTGAGGTGTGGTTGCTCGATGCACACCAACGCCACAAAGGCCTCACCCCAAGATGCGGTACTCACACCACACACCGAACGCCACGAAGGCGCCTCACCTAAATCTCCGGTGACCCTCGCCACAAAGGCCTAGGTCACGGTTCCACTAAGGGATTTCCTTCGAGGCGGAAACCGGGCCTTACACAAAGATTGGGGCACACATCCACAACTTAATTGGAGGCTCCCAACAAACCGCCACAAAGGCCTAGAATCCGTCTAGGGTTCCAAGAACCCAAGAGTAACAACCTTCTTGCTTTCACCACCACGAATCACCGTGGAGAACTCAAACCGATGCACCAAATGCAATGGCAAGAACACCACAAAGATGCTCAAGTCCTTCTCTCTCAAATTCCAACAAAGCTACAAAAGCTATTGGGGGAATAAGAGAGGAAGAACAAATGAATTCACAAAGAACACCAAGATCAAGATCTAGAGAGTTCCACTCACAAAGAGATGGATTTGATTGGTAGAAATGTAGATCTAGATCTCCTCTCTCTTTTCCCTCAAGAATATGCAAGAATCATGGGAGGAATCAAGAACTAGGGCAAGCTTTGAAGTACAACAATGGAGGGGAGAGAGAGAAAGTGAACCCACCAGCCCAAGGAGGAAGAAGGGGGTCTTATATACCCCCTCCCAACGAAATATGACCGTTTGGGACCTCCCAGGCCGGAAAATCCGCCCCCGGGCCGGATTATCCGCCCCCGACTCGCCCCGGCTCGGGCCGGATATTTGGCCGGATATTGTCCCAGTTTTGGTCATTCGGGCCGGATTATCCGCCCCCCGAAAACTGCGAAACACCAAAACTAAAACGGGCATAACTTTAGCATCCGGACTCCGATTTTGATGATCTTGGGCTTGTTTTGAAGCTAGGAACAAGCTCTACAAGATCATGCAGGAAACCATCATAGTCCAACAAGGGAGGATAGAAACAAATGATGAAAGGTTTGACCTATCTAAAAAAGTCATACCGGTAAAACCTCCAATCTCGAAAATGCAACAAGTTGCCCATGCAAAAACCATTCTCAATGAACTAGAGCTTGTCATGAGAATAATCACAAGCTCTAAAAAATCACATGGATAAGATCCAAATAAAACCAAGAAATATGATGAACCAAACTCGAAAACGCAACAAGTGATCTATGCGAAATCCGTTTTCGATGAACTAGAGTTTGTCATGAGAATAAGCACAAGCTCTAAAACATCACATGGATAAGGTCCAAATAACAACCAAGAAAGATGATGCAAGGATGCAAAGGTTTGAGCTCTCTCCGAACGATACGATCGAGTTACTCACTCGAGAGCCCTCTTGATAGTACGGCAACTAAACTATAAACCGGTCTCCAACTACACTATGAGACCGGTGAGAAAGAAACCCTATCAAGAGCAAACCTTATACTTGCGCATTCCACTTGAGCTTGATGACGACGATCTTGAACTCAACAAGATGGAACGCCTTTCTTGCTTGTGCTTGCTTGACGAAGTCTTGTAGATTGCTCCCCCATAAACCACCATGGGAGAGCTTCTTCTTCGGCGCATCTTCGCATAACCATGACCACCATGTGGATTGCTCCCCCATAATCCACCATGGGAGAGATTCTTCTTCGGCGCATCTTCACATATCCATGATCACCATATGGATGGCAAGACTCAAGCAAAGGATCTCTTCGAGATGGCTCATCTTGAACTTGCACATCATTTCTTCATTCTTCATCATGTTGATGTCTTGAAGTAACTTGAGGGCTCACTTCATCTTCATTCTTCATCATGTTGATGTCTTGAAGTAACTTGAGGGCTCACTTCATCTTCATCTTCAAGACATACTTGACACTTGATATCCTTCATCAATTTCTTCTTATTGCAACCTTGAAGCCAACATATGGTTCAAGAATTGCCTATGAACAACTCCTACAAATATAACTCAATGCAAACATTAGTTCATAGGGATTGTCATTAATTACCAAAACCACACATGGGGGTCAATGCACTTTCAATCTCCCCCATTTTGGTAATTGATGACAATCTCTTTGAGAGGGTTTATATAAGGAATTTAAGTAACAAATAAGTTGAATATATATAGAGCAAACTCCCCCATAATATATGCATGTGTTAATGATCTTGACTTTCATTGCATATATTGGCATTCAAAGCCTAGTGGAGTTTCCTCTAAATATTCAACTATGCAAAGCAACAAGATGCAATGCAATAAAGGCACATGCTTAAGCACAAAGCAAAGACATAACCAAATTCCCTTAAACCCTCCAAACTTCTCCCCCATTGGCACCAATTTCCGAAATGGGTGAAAAATTTAGAAGGCCAATATAGTGAGATTTCCTCCATAGCGTGTGCATTTCTCATAATTTGAGTGGAATCAAATGCACATATCCAATGACGAATATTCGGAAGGAATCACACTATAGATAGGATCAAAGATTGCAAAAAGATAACAAAGTCAAGAAGCTTCAACAAATGAAGCAAGCAACCAAATGAACCACAAGGAAGATACCAAAAGAAAGATAGATATTATGATAAGATCAAGAATATTGCTCTAAATAATATGAGGAAGCTCCCCAAGGTTTGTACACAAAACTAGACAATTTGCATTGGAGTATAAAGTGCACAAACATGGAATCATCACTCCCTTAATATCATTCAAAAACAAAAGATACCAAGTGAATCAAACTCTAATGATCACCACAAGATAGTGTTCTAAATCAAATGAGGTAGCTCCCCAAGGTACATGCATAAAATAAAATGTTGCATTTGAATACAATATGCATAACATGGAATCCTCACTCCCTCATTTAAAACACAAACATTTGTGATAGATCATAGATAGAAAAGTAAGCTAAACACTTGCAACAAACAAATAGTTGAGCAACAAGTAAGAGGCACCATAATAAAAAGGCTCAACCAAGAGGATATGTGAAAGGCATGATAAAGCATATTATAAGACTATTACAAGGATGAGCAAAAAGCATCATCATAGTCTTCAATGAATTATATTGCTTAGCATGACCAATCAACACGCAATAAATAAATAAGATATCAAAAGGAGATGTATAATCTCTTATGTGTACAAGTTTCTCTAAGTGGGCAATATCACAAAGATATTTATCCACAAAGAAACATGCACACACAAAATAGATACGCAAGAAAATTAGTATGATATCCAAGACGAAGTCATGCAATATGCCAATAAGAATTTTTGCTTAATAGCATGGCCAAAGGCTCAATTTTATCTCATTGTACATTCATGAACTTCAACCACAAACAACTAAAATACATCACAAATATCAACAAGGGATAGAAGATAGTTGGGATGCATTTGAGAAAGGCAACAAGTATCACAAACGGGGATACCAAAAGAAGTAACTAAATTTGCACTTTCATCTATATTGCACATGTGAGATCCTTGAGGAATTGATATGCAATAAAATTGCTAGATAGGCATCGTTGGGATGGATGAATCATGAGCATGATTTAAAATACTTCCCAACAAATGCACTCATCTCAAATTACTCACATTCACAATAAAGAGGTTTCATTAAGACTTTTGCAAGAAGCACAACATTTGCAAATCAAGAGATTCATGCCAAGATGCAACCATAATGTTGGATACAAGAAAAGTGTGCATGAGAAGATACTTGTTACCAAGATAGCATTGGTGTGGATGTAGTAGATATGTGTTCGTTGACCATCCTAGCTTGCCTCAAGTTACCATTGAGTCACCACTTCTTTCCATATTGTGAGACAAGCATCCAATGCATATCTATTGTACCTAACACAAAGGTAAGTACAAAATGGTCCCCAAACTAATTGGGTCCGAAGTAGTTAGACACACTACAACATATAGGACAAACTCCACAATTCTATGTGCATATAGATATGAAATTGAATTTCATGCACATCTTAGCCAAATTAGGATTTGATGGAGTTTACCATATATATTGGATCAAAGAAAGTGACACATGCCATAAGATATACATATATTAAATATGCATGCACAATACTTTCAAGGACCAAAGGAAGATACAATTTGGACAAAACACCAAATAAATCAAGAGACAATGGTTGCCCAAATTATATCAAAGAATCAAATGAACACAAGATTGACTCCAAAGACTTATCTCATTATAAGAAGCTAATTAAGCCTAAGCACAAAGGAATGAGGTAACCAACTCCCAAGAGAGCAAGGTTCCAACAAATAAACCAAACCCTCGACACTTTTTATGATGGCACAAAGTACCAAAAAGATAATTTATGTCTCCCAAAACCAAATTTTTGATAAAGATCAAGAGAAGTTTATATAACAAATATAGGAGAGCTCCCCCAAGATTAGTGCATCATCTAGGATTTAGAATATGGATACAAAATGCACACAACTAGGATCATCACACTACCTATATCTACTAAAAAATGCTAAGAAAGTTTGAATAGAAAAATTAGATCCATAAGATGCAAGGAAGACACATGGGAGTCAAAGCACAACAAATTCATGGCAATAAATAAGGCAATTTAAACACAAGAGCCAATGTAGATATGATCAATAAATATCTACCTCATAATTGATTACCAATTGTCCTAGGACAAGAGGTATTAGGAAATATTTCCCGGTGGTAGTTTGTAAGTATACATAAGATCATATTTACAACGAACAAAGCATATGGTAAAAGATAAGAGTTAACCATCATGCAAAGATAGTTTCTTGATAGCTTCATTTAGTCATACCAACATGCAAGGCAATTAATAGTATTCATACCAACATGCGAAGCAATTAATAGTATTCATACCAACATGCAAAGCAATTAATAGTGTATGACTTGAAGCACATGGTTTTCCAAAAATGTATTGATGGACACGTTGTGAAAAACCATGCCAAGAAAAACTTTCACAAATAAGATCCACAAAGATATTAGCAATGAAGCCATTTAAGCAAATTGGAGCTTGTTTGAGCAAACATGCCACATAGGAGAGATAATTTACAATATCAATTCTATGTGACACAACCTCAAGTGTTCACATTTCCTAGGCTTGTAATATGCACAAAGCTTATTACTCCCCCATAATGTGATAAGGAGTTTATTTTCACAAGAGGCAAATAAGATCCAACTAGAGATATTAATGGACATTAGAATTTGAATTTCTCATGAAGATGGCATACCACATAGAGACTAGATAATCTTGCAATATCAATTCTAAGTGATATTCCTCATGTACACACATTGTTAGGATTGTGAAATTCCTAAAGGAATATCACTCCCCCAAAATGTTATAGTTCATTAATCTCTCAAAAGAGCCATATAAGATACAACAAGATGCAAAGAGGCTCCAACACAAGCACAAATACATGGTGTGCAACCAAACATTCATAGACTTGATTTCTCAAGAAAAACAAGTAGGATGCACAACATATACAAACACATGTTAGGAACAAAACTAACACATGCAAAGGGGCGAGTAACTTTCAATATAAATGAGTTGAACACATGTTACCGCAAGGAGGAACATTGGATATATGATAGTAGCAAGATAATCAAAAGACTTGGCTTGATATAATATAAATGATGAAGATCCCTTAATTCTTCATGATGTAGCCAAGTCTCCAATGCCCTCCAACAAGCACCTATTGATCAAGTTTTGGATTGTTGGTCCCCAACTAAGTTGGGTCCTAAGAGGTTAGTCACAATAGGCTTGGCAACCCAAATGGTTCTTTTCTTGACACCACTTTGAGCACCAACATATTTGGCAAACACATTGCCACCCTCATCCTTACGAAGAGAATAAACATCATTAATGGTGATAGAGTTGGATGAGGTACCAATAGTGCACAAGGAGGAGATGTGGCCCTTCTCACGACATATGTAGCAAGTTCTTTTCTTCTCCTTCTTCTTACTAGATTTCTCCACAATGGGAGCATTGACTTGTTTCTTCTTGGGAAGTGGCATTTCTTCAACTTGAGGTTGAATGTGAGTTTGAGCTTGAGGCCGCTTCCCTTTTTGCTTCTTCTTCAAAGGGCAAGATCTAACATGATGCCCTTCAATTTTGCACTTGAAGCAAACAATCTTGGCCGGGTCTTTGACTTGTACTTGGCCCTTCTTCTTATTGTTGTTCTTGGACTTGTTCTTTTTGTTGGAGTTGAATCCAAGTCCACTTTTGTCATTGGGGGATTGTTGCACACTCAACATCTTGTCAAGTTTGCATTTCCCTTCATGACTCTTTACCAAGTCGTTCTTCAAGGAAGTGACTTGGGCCTTGAGCTCTTTGATTTCCTCTACATGGTTAGTAACAACACAAGTACTAGAGGAAGTAGAACCTTTATTGTTAGAGCAACAAGGCAAGGAAGATAATTCATCACAAGATTTAGCGATACTATGAGTGGATGAATTACAAGGACTAGCACATTGCAATATAGCATTTTGAGTAGTAGTGCTAGTATCCACATGAGGCTCACAAGGTGTTTCCTTTGATATGATAGCCTCATGAGCTAACTTTAGCCTATCATGAGAGGCTAGAAGGTCCTCATGGGAGCTAGAAAGCTTTCCATGATTTTCTTCCAATTTCCCATAATTGCTAGTTAGCAATTCAAGTTGAGCCCTTAGCTCAACATTCTCCTTCAAGATAGATGCTTCACAAGAAGTAGAGTTAGTAGCACAAGCATCATCACAAGACATATTAAGAAGAGAAGGTAACATAGCATGCTCTTTTAAATAGGAAGCTTGAAGTTGCTCATGGGACTTGGTGAGGATAGAGTGTTCACTCTCCAAGACCTTGTGGGCCTTGTCTAGATCATCTAGATCCTTAACAAGTTTATCATGACCAACACCAACTTTGGAATTTTCCTTTTTAAGCAATTTTACTTGAGCTTTAGCATGGTCTCTTTCCTTAGTGAGTTTAGAAACTATTTCATTTTGAGACACTTCAAGGGTTTCAAGTTGCTCTTCAAGAGAGGCTACGGTTTCTTGTTCTTCTTCAAGATCATTCTTTAGTGATGCTACATCATCGGCATACTCTCGTTCAAGAGCACCCTTTTTATCAATGGTGTTCTCATGCATCCAAATAAGTTTTTGGCTCTCAATAGCGGTAGTCAAGATTTCAAAGAAGTGAGTGCTAGCAATTTTATCTTTGCAAATAACCTTGAATACACTCTCACCTTTATCACGTAGAGAGACAACCCAATCCTCTTCTTCATAGTCATCCTCATTCTTATCACCACGAGACATATTAGGTTCCATGGTAGGAGGTACCGTGGAACCCTTGGCCATAAGGCATATATGAAGACCGTGAGATAAAGATGAGGAGTTACTTGAGGCTCCTTTCAAGATCTTGTCTTGACCAATAGAATCTTTGGTTTCCTCTACATTGTTAGACACACAACAACTAGAGGAAATAGAATCATTTTTATCATGGCCACAAGACAATGCAAGCATATCATCATTAGATTTTTTCAAGCAACTTACACATGATATGCAAGGACTATCAACACAAGCATGTAAATCATTTCTAGTGCTAGATGTGTTTAAGTCCATTGATGAAGCATTGCAATGAGATAGTGATGAAGAATCATCAATAGTAAGCTCAATATCAATATTGCAATTTTCATCACCACTCACCATATCATTACCTTGTGTCTTACCACACTTTGGTGAAGTGGATGAAGATGAGAACTCATCACGGCCGGAAGTGGAAGCAATACAATCATCCTCAATAATATTGGACACATCATATTTGTCTTGAAGCTTTGTCCATAATTCATGAGCGCTCCCAAAAGGCATGATTGAAGGAGTAACTACATTGCTCACAACAATGGAAAACACATGAGAAGCAAGAGCATCGAGGCAAGAGTTTTTCTCCTCCTCAAGAGATAAATTTTGAGGATCCTTAGGAGAAGAAAAACCCATGCCAAGAAATCGCTCCATGTCCGGGGACATACGCCGTAAAATATTAAGCACATAAATTTTCCATAGATCATAATTTGTGCCATCAAATATAACCAAGTTATTGTGCACTAATCCCCTAACCGACATCTTTACTCTCAAGGCGGTGAGGCCTAAGAATGAGATACCTTGCTCTGATACCAATTGAAAGGACACGGATGTCGCCTAGAGGGGGGTGAATAGGCGATTTAAAACTTTTACGAGATGGGCTTAACAAATGCGGAATAAAACTAGCGTTTACTTTGTCAAGCCCAAAGCCTATATACTATTGTTCACCTATGTGCACCAACAACTTATTCTAAGCAATGGTTCACCTATGTGCACCAACAACTTATGCTAAGCAATACAAGCAAGTATGTGATAGCAAGATATATATAACTTCAAGCACGATGGCTATCACAAGGTAAAGTGCATAAGTAAAGAGCTCGGGTATAGAGATAACCGAGGCACGCGGGAGACGATGATTTATCCCGGAGTTCACACTCTTGCGAGTGCTAATCTCCGGTGGAGAGGTGCGGTTGCTTAGTGCTCCCGAACGCCACAAGAGGCTCACCTTGAGGTGTGGTTGCTCGATGCACACCAACGCCACAAAGGCCTCACCCCAAGATGCGGTACTCACACCACACACCGAACGCCACGAAGGCGCCTCACCTAAATCTCCGGTGACCCTCGCCACAAAGGCCTAGGTCACGGTTCCACTAAGGGATTTCCTTCGAGGCGGAAACCGGGCCTTACACAAAGATTGGGGCACACATCCACAACTTAATTGGAGGCTCCCAACAAACCGCCACAAAGGCCTAGAATCCGTCTAGGGTTCCAAGAACCCAAGAGTAACAACCTTCTTGCTTTCACCACCACGAATCACCGTGGAGAACTCAAACCGATGCACCAAATGCAATGGCAAGAACACCACAAAGATGCTCAAGTCCTTCTCTCTCAAATTCCAACAAAGCTACAAAAGCTATTGGGGGAATAAGAGAGGAAGAACAAATGAATTCACAAAGAACACCAAGATCAAGATCTAGAGAGTTCCACTCACAAAGAGATGGATTTGATTGGTAGAAATGTAGATCTAGATCTCCTCTCTCTTTTCCCTCAAGAATATGCAAGAATCATGGGAGGAATCAAGAACTAGGGCAAGCTTTGAAGTACAACAATGGAGGGGAGAGAGAGAAAGTGAACCCACCAGCCCAAGGAGGAAGAAGGGGGTCTTATATACCCCCTCCCAACGAAATATGACCGTTTGGGACCTCCCAGGCCGGAAAATCCGCCCCCGGGCCGGATTATCCGCCCCCCGAATTCGCCCCTGGCTCGGGCCGGATATTTGGCCGGATATTGTCCCGATTTTGGTCATTCGGGCCGGATTATCCGCCCCCGGAAAACTGCGAAACACCAAAACTAAAACGGGCATAACTTTAGCATCCGGACTCCGATTTTGATGATCTTGGGCTTGTTTTGAAGCTAGGAACAAGCTCTACAAGATCATGCAGGAAACCATCATAGTCCAACAAGGGAGGATAGAAACAAATGATGAAAGGTTTGACCTATCTAAAAAAGTCATACCGGTAAAACCTCCAATCTCGAAAATGCAACAAGTTGCCCATGCAAAAACCATTCTCAATGAACTAGAGCTTGTCATGAGAATAATCACAAGCTCTAAAAAATCACATGGATAAGATCCAAATAAAACCAAGAAAGATGATGAACCAAACTCGAAAACGCAACAAGTGATCTATGCGAAATCCGTTTTCGATGAACTAGAGTTTGTCATGAGAATAAGCACAAGCTCTAAAACATCACATGGATAAGGTCCAAATAACAACCAAGAAAGATGATGCAAGGATGCAAAGGTTTGAGCTCTCTCCGAACGATACGATCGAGTTACTCACTCGAGAGCCCTCTTGATAGTACGGCAACTAAACTATAAACCGGTCTCCAACTACACTATGAGACCGGTGAGAAAGAAACCCTATCAAGAGCAAACCTTATACTTGCGCATTCCACTTGAGCTTGATGACGACGATCTTGAACTCAACAAGATGGAACGCCTTTCTTGCTTGTGCTTGCTTGACGAAGTCTTGTAGATTGCTCCCCCATAAACCACCATGGGAGAGCTTCTTCTTCGGCGCATCTTCGCATAACCATGACCACCATGTGGATTGCTCCCCCATAATCCACCATGGGAGAGATTCTTCTTCGGCGCATCTTCACATATCCATGATCACCATATGGATGGCAAGACTCAAGCAAAGGATCTCTTCGAGATGGCTCATCTTGAACTTGCACATCATTTCTTCATTCTTCATCATGTTGATGTCTTGAAGTAACTTGAGGGCTCACTTCATCTTCATTCTTCATCATGTTGATGTCTTGAAGTAACTTGAGGGCTCACTTCATCTTCATCTTCAAGACATACTTGACACTTGATATCCTTCATCAATTTCTTCTTATTGCAACCTTGAAGCCAACATATGGTTCAAGAATTGCCTATGAACAACTCCTACAAATATAACTCAATGCAAACATTAGTTCATAGGGATTGTCATTAATTACCAAAACCACACATGGGGGTCAATGCACTTTCAGTCGTATCATCGGAGAGAGCTCAAACCTTGCATGCATTGCATCATGTTCTTGGTTCTTCTTGGTTCTTATGCATGAAACGGATTTCGGTTGCATCGCATGTTGCATATGCGAGAGTGATGATTTTCCCGATATACCGTATTGAGAGGTTACACCTCTATGACCATGACAAAATCATCACTCACTCATTTGCATGATTTCACCTTGTAAAGATGTAGCACTTGTCGCCCTCTTTCCAACAAAATTGGTTTCATGTCATTCCGAGTTTCCTAGCTAGAGATATTGCGTTTTCCGTGTTGCATACTTGGAAAAAGAAAAGAAAAACGTTTTGGGCCTGCCCGGTACTACCGCTGATGGTACCGGGCCCAGTACCGCATCAGCCTCCCAAGCTTACTGGACCCTGTCCGGTATCAAAGCGGTATTGGGTCGGTAGTACCGTAACTGGACCGGTACCGGGCCCGGTAGTACCGGCCGGCCCCTTTTTCTTTTTTTTCCAGCCTCCCGCTCTTTCCCTCGATTCCCCCCGCGCGCGCCTCCTCCTTTTCCCGCCCGAACGCCTGCGCTGCACTGCTGGCTGGGCCCCACGCGCGCTGCTGCTACCGCGCCGCATGCGCTGCTGCTTGCTGCTCTGCCCTGCTCCACCCTGCCATCTGCTGTCCCCTCTCTCTCTATTTTTGCACAGTTTTTGAACACAAGCGGTAGTACCGCTCCGCAGAGCGGTACTACCGGTTTTGGGGCGATTTTCAGATCTGACCTTTTGGGGGAAAGCGGTAGTACCACTCTGCACAGCGGTAGTACCGCTTAGTGCGAATCTGACCGTTTTTCCAGCCCCCAACAGCTATATTTCTGGGCCCCTATATATACCTCTCTTCCACCTCCGCCCAAACCAACCCTGCACCTCCACTCTCTCTCCTCCATTGTTGACCTTGGGTTCTTTCTTCCTCCTCTTGATCCCCCCACTATTTGTTGCATATTTTTGGGGGAAAGGAGAGAGGAGATCTAGATCTAGAGCTTCACCAATTGAATCCTCCTATAAGTGAGAGGATCTTGCTAGATCTAGATATTGGAGTTTCTTGGTGTTTCTCCTCACTTTGTTCTTCCTCCCTTATTCCCCCAATAGCTTCTTCTAGCTTTGTTGGAATTTGGGAGAGAAGAACTTGGGCATCCTAGTGGTGTTCTTAGCCATTGCATTAGGTGCATCGGTTTGTGCTCTCTCCGGGGTTTCGATCTCGTAGGGTGTGTGTGTTCTTCCTTAGTGGATCTTGGTGATAGGGTTCCTTTAGTGGAGCATTGGAAGAGTTCCTTAGTGGGGCATTGGAAGGGTTCCTTCGTGGGGCATTGGACGGGTTCCTTCGTGGGGCATTGGAAGGGTTCCTTTGGTGGAGCATTGGAAGGGTTCCTTTTGTGGAGCATTGGATGAGTTCCTTTAGTGGGACATTGGAGATGTGCTCCTATGGAAGCTAGCTTGGTGATGTACTAGCTCCATAGGGTGTTGGGAGCATCCTTGTGTGTGTGGAGCTCGCCCCAACCTTGTGAAGGAATCACCGCCTCGACCGGTGCCTTAGTGGAAGAGGGAGAGCACCTCCGTGGAGCTCTCTCGAGGAAGAAGGTGAGGCCTTCCTTCGTGGTGTGGCCGTCTAGTCTCTTGTGTGAGACTAGCACCTCCTCAACGCAGACGTACTTCCTTTAGTGGAAGGAACTGCGGTAAACAAACCTCGCCTCGCCTCCGCGTCCTCCGGTTATCTCGCACCTTACTCTTACTATCTTGTCGATTCCTTTACTTGTTGCACTTGTCCTAGTATCATTGTAGGAACATCACCTTTGCTAAAGCTATCACATTTACCTTCCGTTGCGCTAAAATTGGAAAAGGCTAAAACTTGCCACACCGCCTATTCACCCCCCCCCCTCTAGGCGACGTCCTAGAACATTCAATTGGTATCAGAGCTAGGGCTCTCTTATCTTGTTGGGCTTCACCGCCTAGAGAGTATGACGTCGGCTAGAGGATTAGTGCACATTTCTTTCTATACATTTGATGGCACTAATTATGATGCTTGGAAATTCTACATGCTTGATTATTTTAGGGACATGCACCCACATGTGGAGCGAATTCTTGATATGGGTTTTTCTCCTCCTAAGGATCCACAAAATCCAACTTTTGAGGAGAAGAAAAACTCTTATCTAGATGCTCAAGCTACTAAAGTCCTTTGCCGTGTTGTGAGTCATGTAGTGATTTCCTCCATTGCGCCTTTCCGGAGTGCTCATGAGGTTTGGACAAAGCTTCGAGATACATATGGTGGATCCAAGACCATTGAGGATGATCATGCTCCTTCCACTTCACCAACGTGTAGTAAGACACAAGGTAATGCTATGGTGAGTGGTGATGAACATTGCATTGTTGATGGTGAGCCTTCTCTTGATGATTCTTCATCCCTATCCCATTGCAATGTTTCATCTTTGGACTTGAACACTTATAGCACTATAATGCTTTACATGCTAGTGTTGGTAGTCCTTGCATATCTTCATTCCATGATGATATGCTTGCCTTGTCTTGTAGCCATAATGAAAATACTTTGCTTTCCTCTAGTACTTGTGTGACTAACAATGTAGAGGAAACCAAAGATGCTATGGTCCAAGACAAGATCTTGGATGGAGCTTCAACTAGTTCATCTTCGTCATCTCACGGTTCTCACACATGCCTTATGGCTAGGGCGTCTAAGGTATCTCCTTCCTTGGAACCCTATCTATCTAGTGATGATGAGGATGATGATATGGAAGGACTTAATGTTGTTTCCTTAAACAAGTTGGGAGAGTCGGTTTTTCATGCTCTTCATAAGAAGAAATTTGCTTGCTCTAACTTCATGGAAATCTTAGCTTTTGCCATTGAGAGCACAAAACTTATTGAGAAAATGGAAGGGCATGAGCGCGAGTATGAAAACGAGATTGCAACTCTTAGTAAAGCTCTTAAAAAACAAAAAGGCACCAATGAAACTCTTGAAAAGAACTTTGCTATAAGGATACTTATGGAAAGGGAATTTCGTGATAGTGATTTAGAGGTGGCACAAGAACTTCGAACTAAAAATGTTGAGCTGGAAATTGCTCGTGATAAACTCCTTGAGGATTTTGAGCTTCTCAAAAGTAGCTCTAGGGCTATGGAGAGTGAGCTCATCAAACTCACCGAGTCACTTGAGCAATTTAAGGCTCTCAACCAAATAGAGCTTGCTAAGTTGCCTTCTCCTTGTGCTATAATTGATAATACTTGTGCTACTAACTCTACCTCTTGTGAAGCTTCCATCTTGAAGGAGAATGTTGAGCTAAGGGCTCAACTTGCTTTGCTAACAAGCAATTATGAGAAATTGGAAGAAAGTCATGGAAAGCTCTCTAGCTCCCATGATGATCTTCTAGTCTCTCATAATTTGCTAAAGTTAGCTCATGAGGCTATTATGCCAAAGGTAAAATCTTGTGAGCCTCATGTGAGTACTAGCACTACCTCTCAAAATGCTATTTTGCCATGTGCTAGTGATTTTAGTTCACCCTCTCATGCTATTGATTTATCTTGTGGTGAACTACCTTCTATGCCTTGTTGCTCTAAAATTCCATGTGCTAGTGCTAGTAATTCACCCACCCATGCTGACCCGCCCAAGTGCCTTTCGAGCATCGTTGGGCGCCTGATAATCCACAAGTATAGGGGATCGCAACAGTCTTCGAGGGAAGTAAAACCCAAATTTATTGATTCGACACAAGGGGAGGTAAAGAATACTTATAAGCCTTAACAACTGAGTTGTCAATTCAGCTGCACACTGGAAAAGCACTAGTAACGAGGGGTGATGTGAAAGCAACGAGTAATATGAGAGCAATAGTAACAGTAACACGGCAGCGATACATGATAACACGAGAGGCAATGGCACTAGAAAATAGTTGATAATACTTCCAATGTCATATAGGAACGAGTATATGATGATGAGAGATGGACCGGGGTTCCCAGCTATCTACACTAGTGGTAACTCTCCAATAACAAGTGACAAGTGTTGGGTGAACAAATTACAGTTGCGCAATTGATATGATTGAAATAGCATTAAGACAGAACATCAAGATTATTAATCATGTAGGCATGTTTTCCATATATAGTCATACGTGCTCGCAATGAGAAACTTGCATAACATCTTTTGTCCTACCAGCCGGTGGCAGCCAGGGCCTCAAGGGAATCTATCGGTAATTAAGGTACTCCTTTTAATAGAGCACCGGAGCAAAGCATTAACACTTGGTGAAAACATGTGATCCTCATATCTAAGCCTTCCCCTCCGGTTATCCCAGTTGTTGTCACTCTGGGGCCTCGGGTTCCGGACATAGACATGTGCAAACAACTTGTAGATACAATCTAAGCAATAATTATAGAGCTTAAATCTAAGATCATGCCACTCGTGCACTAGTGACAAGCATTAAATACAACAAGATTGCAGCAACAATACTTCACAAACTTTATAGATAGACTATCATAATGTAACAATCCATCGGATCCCAACAAACACAACACCGATTACATCAGATGAATCTCAATCATGTAAGGCAGCTCATGAGATCATTGTAATGAAGTACATGGGAGAGAGAGTACCAACTAGCTACTGCTAGAACCCGTAGTCCATGGGGGACTACTCACGGAGCATGATGGAGGCGGTGGCGTCGATGGAGAAGGCTTCCGGGGGCACTTCCCCGTCCCGGCGGCGTGCCGGAACAGAGATTCTGTCCCCTGAATTGGAGTTTCGCGATGGCGGCGGCGCCCCTGGAGTCTTTCTGGAGTTTCGTCAATTGGTATAGGGTTTTTACGTCGCGAGGGGTTATATAGGCGAAGAGACGGAGTCGGAGGAGCCAGGGGCACCCTCCCCATAGGCTGGCGCAGCCAGGGGGCCACCCGCGCCGCCTTATGGTGTGGGTCCCCTGCTGCCCTTCCTCGTATCCCCTTCGGACTTCTGGAACCTTCCGTGAAATATAAGATCGTGGGCTTTTGTTTCGTCCAATTGCGAGAATATTGCCCGAACAGCCTTTCTGGAACCAAAAACAACAGAAAACGAGAACGGCACTGTGGCATCTTGTTAATAGGTTAGTTCCGGAAAATGCATAAAATCATTATAAAGTGTGAGCAAAACATGTAGGTATTGTCATAAAACTAGCATGGAACATCAGAAATTATAGATACGTTGGAGACGTATCAAGCATCCCCAAGCTTAGTTTCTGCTCGCCCTCGAGTAGGTAAACGATAAAAAGAATAATTTCTGTAGTGACATGCTACTTACATAATCTTGATCATACTATTGTAAAGCATATGAGATGAATGAAGTGACTCAAGGCAACGATCTATAGTTTGCTAACAAATAGATAACATATAGCAAAACTTTTCATGAATAGTACTTTCAAGACAAGCATCAAAAAGTCTTGCATAAGAGTTAACTCATAAAGCAATAAATTCAAAGTAAAAGGCATTGAAGCAACACAAAGGATGATTAAGTTTCAGCAATTGCTTTCAACTTTCAACATGCATATCTCATGGATAATTGTCAACACAAAGTAATATGATGAATGCAAATAAGCAAGTATGTAAGAATCAATGCACAGTTGACACAAGTGTTTGCTTCTAAGATGGAAGGAAGTAGGTAAACCGACTCAACATAAAGTAAAAGAAAGGCCCTTCGCGAGAGGGAAGTAGGGATTAAATCATGTGCTAGAGCTTTTTAAGTTTTGAAATCATATAGAGAGTATAAAAGTAAAATTTTGAGAGGTGTTTGTTGTTGTCAACGAATGGTAGTGGGCACTCTAACTACCTCATCAACCAGACTTTCAAGAGCGGCTCCCATGAAGGACGTTATCTCTACCAGCAAGGTAGATCATCCCTCTTCTCTTTTGTTTACACGTGTACTTTAGTTTTATTTATGGTTGACACACTCCTCCCAACCTTTTGCTTTCACAAGCCATGGCTAACCGAATCCTCGGGTGCCTTCCAACATTCACATACCATGAAGGAGTGTCTATTTGCAAAATTAAGTTGCTTACTGATGAATCAGGGCAAAACATGTGAAGAGAATTATTAATGAAAGTTAATTAATTGGGGCTAGGAACCCCATTGCCAGCTCTTTTTGCAAAATTATCGGATAAGCGGATATGCCACTAGTCCATTGGTGAAAGTATGTCAAGAGTAAATGACAAGGTTGAAAGATAAAACACCACATACTTCCTCATGAGCTATAAAACATTGACACAAATAAGGAGTAATAAAGTTTTGAATTGTTTAAAGGTAGCACATGAAGTATTTACTTGGAATGGCAGAAAAATACCACATAGTAGGTAGTTATGGTGGACACAAATGGCATAGGTTTTGGCTCAAGGTTTTGGATGCACGAGAAGCATTCCCTCTCGGTACAAGGCTTTGGCTAGCAAGGTTGTTTGAAGCAAACACAAGTATGAACCGGTACAACAAAACTTACATAAGAACGTATTGCAAGCATTATAAGACTCTACACTGTCTTCCTTGTTGCTCAAACACTTTTACCAGAAAATATCTAAACCTTAGAGAGACCAATCATGTAAACCAATTTCAACAAGCTCTACGGTAGTTCTCCACTAATAGGTTTAAACTACATGATGCAAGAGCTTAAACTTGATCTACTTGAGAGCTTAAAACAATTGCCAAGTATCAAATTATTCAAGACAATATGAGGCATTTTCTGTTTCCAACCAAATAACAATAAGTGCAATAGCTTCCAACTTTTGTCATGAACATTAAAAGTAAAACGAAGAACACTAGTGTTCATATGAAAAAGCGGAGCGTGTCTCTCTCCCACACAAGGATTGCTAGGATCTGATCTTATTCAAACACAAACAAAAATAAAAATACACAGACGCTCCAAGTAAAGCACATAAGATGTGACCGAATAAAAATATAGTTTCACTAGAGGTGACCTGATAAATTGTTGATGGAGAAGACGCTTGAGTCTTCTTGAAATATGCAGGGATGAACCACGGGGGCATCCCCAAGCTTAGACTTTTCACTCTTCTTGATCATATATCATCCTCCTCTCTTGATCCTTGAAAACTTCCTTCACACCAAACTTCTCATAATCTTCATTAGAGGGGTTAGTACTCAAAAAAAAACTTTAATTCACTTTAGTCCTGTAGTGACACATTGCAAGAACTCAATAAAACATTAGCTACAGCTCTCCATGTCTAGAAAGCCTCACTTAAAGTCCACAAGAGACAATGCAAAAAACAGAGACAGAATCTGTCAAAACAGAACAGCCAGTAAAGACGAATTTTTAAGAGGTACTTCCGTTGCTCAAATCAGAAAACTCAAAACTAATGAAAGTTGTGTACATATCTGAGGAACACGCATGAAAATTGGCAGAATTTTTTGGGTTTCCTACAGAGAGACCTACTCAAATTCGTGACAGCTAAAAATCTGTTTCATGCGCAGAAATCCAAATCTAGTATCAACCTTCTATTAGAGACTTTACTTGGCACAACATTGCAATAAAATAAAGATAAGGAGAGGTTGCTACAGTAGTAACAACTTCCAAGACACAACAAAACAGTAGCAAAATAAAAACATGGGTTATCTCCCTTCTTTCTTTATAGCCATTAAGATGGGCTCAGTAATTTTAATGATGCTCACATGAAAATAGAGAATGAAACAGAAGGAGCATCAAGAAGCAAATTCAAAACACATTTAATTCTAACCCACTTCCTATGCATAGGAATCTTGTACACAAATAAATTCATGAAAAACAAAGTGACAAGCATAGAAAGATAAAACAAGAGTAACTTCAAAAGTTTCAGCATATAGAGAGGTGTTTTAGTACCATGCAAATTTCTACAACCATATTTTCCTCTCTCATAATAATTTTCAGTAGCTTCATGAATAAACTCAACAATATAACTATCACATGCAGCATACTTTTCATGATTCACAAACACATAATTTTTATCAAGCTCAAAAATAATAGGATCAAAACTTTCAAAACCACTTTTATCAATAATGTAACAAGATGATTGATCAATCTCAAAAGATATGGGACTCCTAGATAAAGTCAAGACCTCTCCAATCTCATTTTCATTAGTAGTACAATTAATATTATCAAGTAACATAGGACCATCATCTAGAGATTTATCATAAACATTTGCTAAGCAAAACTCTTTAGTACCATGCATTTCGACATCAGGCGCAAACAAAGCATTATCATAAGATTTTTCAAAATAGCATGGATTATCATAAATAACAGTAGCATAATTATTCTCACAAGTTTTACTCACAGGGAATATTTCAAGAGAATCCACAGGAACATAACATTCATCCTCCTTTGGTAAGCATGGAGGACAATCAAATAGTGTAAGAGATAAAGAGTTACTCTCATTAGAAGGTTGGCATGGGTAGCTAATCCATTCTTCCTCCTTTTGTTCATCACCCTCCTCCTCTTTTTCATCCAATGAGCTTTCAGGTTCATCAATTTCTTCTTTCACAGGTTCCTACAAATTGTGAGTGCATTCTTGTGCATGAATGAGTCTCTCTTTATAATCAATAATATAAGGATTATCGCTGTAACTTTCTATGCAAAATTTAAGGATAGAAGAGACATAATCTTTAAGGTCCTTACAAGCAACACAAGTTTCATAATTTTTAGCCATGAAGGATTCGATCTCAGAAGCTCCCATAAACGAAACAAATTGTTCTACTTCTTCGAACCCAAAATGAATATAGCTATTCCAATTATAGTTCTTAATTAAAACTTCCTCACTAAAGCCACATTGAAATTTAAGATGTTTAGTATCCTGTTTAGAGCAACAGTTTATATCATGGCGTTTAAGCAAGATTTTAGCAATTGTATTCAATTTTTCTATCACAGCACTCATAAATTTACCCGTTATTGATTCTCTATAATTCATATATAATTCAATAAGCTCCAAATAGGTTGTGGGTTCTCCCATAACAACAGTTTTTAATTTTTCGGTTTTTTAAATTTTTATGGATTTTCGGGTATATAGGAAAAATAAAACAAGACAAAAACAAACTAGACAAAAGTAAACTAAGCAAAATAATACTAGACAGAAATAAACTAAGCACAAATAAACTAGACAAAAGTAAACTAAGCAAAACAAAATAAAATAAAATAAAAATAGAGAGAGAGGTAGAGTGTACTCCCCAGGTGAACTTATGAGTAGAGCTATGCCTCCCACGCAACGGCGCCGTGAAAATAGTCTTGATAAGCTGTTGCGGTCGAAACCCACCGGCGAGCGGCGACGGGCAACACGAGTAGAGCCGGGAGGCTTCCAAGACTGCGGCCGGCCCCGGTCCCTCGAGCGACAGACCCGCAAAGACTCGGCACGCACGTCCGATGCCGGTGCAAGGGCGTGCCACACGACCTATACCCGGTCGGGGAAGGTGATGGATTTGCTTCGCTTAGTTTCCTCGCATGGCATACACGTAAACATTAAATACGAGCCTCGATCGGCTCTCGAGTTATCCTGTGAATCGGCTCAAGAAGCCGATCCACCCATTATCCGTATGAGGTATACGGTCACATGGTGGTCCTGCTTGATCGAAATAAAGCTAAAACGACCTACTACGATTTAGGGTTTTCACCACATAATCGGAACATCCTACGCGTGATTGAGCCTGGCGGCCACGCACGGTGATCATAAACCGACCCTAGACAAGGCCTAAAAACCAACATGAAGTTGATCCCCGGAACATCCTGTCTAGGGCTAGCAAACTACACCCTACGTGCCACTCGGATCCTTCAACCCGTTTGTAAGGCCTAACTATGCGGATATTAAACTAATCCTCGAAGAACAAGGAGCAATCATAACGGATCGGATCTACTAAATAACGATCAAGCGAGTGCCGCCCTTACACCTAAGACAGGCGTAAGGGCGGCTAGACGTCTAAGGGTTGCATGGACGAAAGCATATGATACGATGAAGCAATGCTAACCCTAACACGCCTATGATAACTACGTTGCTCGCCATCAACAAGGCTTCAGCACGAGCAACGCATGAACAACGAATAAACGTGTGCTGCCTAGATCGCAAGACGCGATCTAGGCAGCATGATGCTTACCCGGAAGAAAACCCTCGAGACAAGGGAGTTGGCGATGCGCCTAGATTGGTTTGTGGTGAACGTGATTGTTGTTTATTTCAGAAACCCTAGATACATATTTATAGTCCGTAGACTTTCTAATCGTGGGAATAATCCCAACCGTGCACGAGTCAAATTCTATCTACCTGACACGTATCCTACTATATTTACAGATACACGGGCAAACTAGCCCAAACTTTGTATACAAGGCCGATTCATGTATTTCTTCCATGTATATTCTTCAAGCCCATCTTTAATCGCGGCCCACCTCTGATCCGGTCAAATTCTGGTGATAACACAAGCCCCCCTGGTTTTGGAAGTGTCAATTCCAAAATCACTCTGCTTTTCCCTTCGTCGGGTCATGTTGTGGCGCCTTGCCTCCTTGATTTCATCACCAATCTAAAAAAACCCCTCTTATTAATGAAGGAGTGCTTCCATTTACTTTTGCCGATAGTCGAAGTCAAACACTCCCCGAAAGAGCCGATGGCATCACATCAGCCTCTACGATAAAACAAGAGTAAGGCCAACCTAATTGCTCCTCCAAACGGTAACCTGCGACCTCCGTCTGAGAAAGCAAACTCAGATCCCCAAATCGCCGTCCAAGCAGCTCCGCGAATCTCAGATCTCAACCGCGCCGTCCCAATTCCTCAGCGCATCAAATGGCGGAATCATCCAACGCCAACGCCATGGTCTCCGGTCTGAAGGTAATCCTCAACCGCCTCCTCGCCATTCGAATCAATGTTAGGATTAAAACAGCAAACACCTGAATTAATGTCCTATTCCGTTATCAATTTTAGGTTTCAGACATCCTGCTGCCGCACCCTTCTCTCCCAAACTCTATGTGTCTTGGCCCCCGTTCTTCCGAGAGTCCCGCTCACCTAATCTCATGCGAGGCCAATAGAATCCCCTTTGTGAATCAGAATTTAGATCTGACTTCCTGGGCCGACTACCTGCGAGCCTGGCCTAATCCTCCCGAAGGTTGGGTGGCATGGTACAGTAGAGTATCTAAAACACACTACGCTACCTGGGACACGATAGGGATAGCCGATGCCTTGTCATTATCACTGTCTCCTCTTGAAAAGAATGAGAACATCCTGAAAACCATCGGCTACTTTTGGTCCGATGCACTCGAATTGCTTCATGTTCGGCCATGGCCCCATGACGCCAACTCTGCTGGACGTGGCCATGATCACGAGCCCGGACATTGCATCCTCCAGCCCCTCTGCCTTTAAATTGCCAAAGGTCCCTTTCACCCTTTCCTCTAAAACAGAGTGTACAAGCTGGGGCGCCTACCTCAGGCGTTATATGAAAACCAAAGGCCATGTGACAGAAAGAGAGCACACGGCCTTCTTGAACTTCTGGCTAGAACACTTCATATTTTGTGGTCCTTCACTTGCCCCAACCAAGAATTACCTTTCCCTGGCCTATGAGCTCGCCAAAGGTACTCAACTTGGCCTCGGAAAACTGCTCCTTGGAGAGGTCTATCGATCTCTTCAACTGATGTCCGTCAAACTCGTTCTCCCAAAAGACGGTTAAAACAGGAGGCCCCTAGTGGTTTATTCGGTTATGGGCTCAGACTGTACTTTCAAAACCGGATCCCAAACTTCCCACCTTTGGCCACTTGCACCTTCCCGGATGCAAATGGGAAGGATATCCGATGCACTAGCTATGGTCAAGCTCGTATAGTCTCCCGAGCAGCAGGTTGATCCCCAAGGAAGCAGACAGAGTGGTTCAAGATTTTCTTCCAAGGCCTGGACAACCCCCTGTTCTTTCCCTATACCGAATCGGAAAACTTTGAGAATCCGAGTCTCCTTTCGATTAGATAGCCTTGCCGATGACGCTAGCACCCGGCACTTGTACTCTATCATGATCCGTCCTTGCTTTCTCCCTGTTGGTATGAGTACCTTAAACAGGATTATCAAGCCTGGTTATGAGTCTTACCAACCGGTGGTAGTAGCCCGGCAGCTTGGTCTCGGGCAAGTGCCCCCACACTTCTTTCTCCACCACCTGACAGCAAGTAGAGCTGAACTGCTTGACATTCTTACTGGCCAAAGGTGCTATACCTTCTTTGACGCTCTGGCCATTCCAATTCCCCATAACCTCTGTTTCACCACCACTACCGATGGTTTCGAGACTTGGTGGTCCATGTGGAAGACCCACGCCTTCAGAAGAGCTCTAGGACCATTACTGAAGCAACTTGATGCCGACTATGACGTTCCTGCACACCAGGTACTATTCCACATAAATTACTCATAATGGCTCATGATGATTGTCTGTAACCTGACTCTATTTCTTGGCAGCAACAGGATGGCCCAGAGCCCACGCAAGCCGATGGCTCCCCCTTCAAGTTCCTTCCACCAGCCCCGGTGGTTCTCTTCTGCGCAGCTCGCCACCCTTGAAGAAGGTCATAATGCGAGCCGGCCGATTTCACCGAAATCGGCTCCCAAAGATAAAGCATCTTCGGGGCCCGTTGCCCCCGAGCCTCAATCCAGGTGAGGAAGGCAGTGAGGAAAGTAGCTGTCAGAAAGACCCTGAAGCGCAAAGCTCCTGTCCAAGCAAGCTTGCATGTAAGCTGACTCGTGCCTCGACCGAATTCATCTGCCTTCCCAGTCTTCCCAGTCTTTTGTAACATGGTTGTACCTCTTCTTACAGACTTCCACTAAAGAGAACTCCAGCGAGGAAGCACAGTCCAGCCCAAGGGACTCCACCCCGGGCGATTCTGGGAGATCCACCACACAGAGCCAGACGGACTCGTCAGTGTCAGCTTCTAGGAAAAGGTCGACTCCCGAGCCTGCTGACCTTCAAGCTCCGATCAAAACAGGGTCACGCGTGAAGCGTCGATGCGTCAAAAGGGCTCGCAAAGACCCACGAGTTTCCTCACCAAGCCAGGAGGTTTCAAATGTAATTACTTCAACGAGCTCATATTCCATGTCGCCCGTTGCTACTTGGATCGGCTCACCATTTCTTTTGCGGACTAATGGGACCTCTAGCGGGGACGTTGAAGAGGTACCGATGCCATCCGCCACGCTAGACCTAACCACCTCGACGAGCGTGGCTGACCAAGTGGCTAACCTGGCCAAGTCCACCGAAAAGCCGATTGTCACAACATCGGCCGCTCTTCCTTCTTTGGGAGAGGTATGCTCCACTCTCTCGGCTCTACCCTTTTCTTTGTTGTATGCTCATACTGCTCTTGTTCGTCTGTCAGGGTTGTGACCTTTCAAGCTTACTGACGTTTGATCCCGACTCCATCGAGCCAGCTACTTCCAAAGCAGGTGAAGAGCCAAGCCCTAGCACGGTCCATGGTCCACTCCAGGCGCCTCAAGGTTTTGCTCTCCTCCTCGGTTGAAACCCTGGTCGAAAACCCCGAGGCGATCAAGGGCATCCTCGAAGACATCCAGCCCCATCTCCCGGTGACACCGCAGGTTAAGCTTTGGCTAGGCTGTGACTTTGTCGGTCTTCGGGTCAAGGGTGCGATCGGCTCGTCAAAGAATTATTCTTCGTCGCGCCCAGCTTCCGTTGAGAGCCGATATTGCAGACAAGTGTCAACGGCTCAACGAGAAGAAGGCTGCTTTAGATGCCAAAACCGACACTTCTACCAATGGTGCCGAACTCGAGATCCTGCGCAAGGCACTGGAGGACCTTGAAAAGAGGGTCAGGGAGACCAAGCAACTTATCCAAGACAAGGAAACCCTCATTGCTCGCTCACACGAGGAAGCAAAAGGCCTCACAGCCGATCTGAAGACCGACCTGGCTGAAATTCGTGCCCTGAGCAGTCAGCTGGTGACGGGCAAAGACGAGGACAACAAGGCTGAGATCGCCGAGGTGGATCGAATCCGTGCCGACGCCCTTCACGCTCCCAACGCGTTTCTTCAGTAGGGCCTCTTTGTGCAAACTGATAAATGTTCTGCTGAACTTGTCTAACGGCGACGGCTGTGCATCGGCTTTTTACATTCTGAAGTCGATGTCTGTGCATCGGCTATGATTTGCATGTACTGATTTTTTTTTGCTGGCCGATCTTTCCATCGGCCCCCAATATTTCACTGCACATGTATCACACATGTTCATCTAATTAGGTGCCCCCCCGAGCCGAATCTGCCAGGTAACTGCGGATATCGGCTCTGTAGTTAACCAAGGCACTGTATCTGAACGTCGGCTCTATTAGGTCCAATGTTGACTTCTTTCAGCTCATCAGCCGATGTAAACCTGTTGCCCGTTAGATCGACGTTGAACATAGGCAGAACGTATGGTGAGGATAATTTTTTGGCCGATTGCTGGGATCGGCCTCCATGTTGATTGAATCGCTCAATGAAGGTTTTGCAACATTCGTCCATAGATTTTTGGGAAGTGTCGGAGCCGATCGCGTGGAACGGCTTCCTCCTTGTCCTAATTAGCAACCGCACACCTCGTTGTTGCCATCCATGAAGCTCAACACCTTGTGGCCAGCAGCTGCATTGACCAACGTTTCTGCCACAGGCATCGGATATTCATCTTTTGGAGTGGCTCTGTTGAGATCTCGGAAATCTACGGCCACACGCCATCGGCCGTCTTTCTTCTCTACAGGTACGATACTGGAGATCCATTCAGCATACCTGCATGGCCTGATGAACCCGGCGGCCAACATCTTCTCGATCTCTTTCTTGACCTCTTCCGGAATTTCGGCCTTTATCCGACGTGCTCGTTGTTGGAACGGCCGAAATCCTTTCTTAAGGGGAGCCGATGTTCAATGATGCTCCCGTCTAACCAGGCATCTCTGTGTAATCCCATGCAAAGCAATCTGGGTATTCTTTTAGCAGAGCTATCATCTGACTCCTGAGATGTGGATCCAACTTCTTGCTGATAAAAGTTGGTCGCGGCTTATCCCCCGGACCGATGTCGACTTCTTCTAGCTCATCAGCCGATGTGAACCCATACCCTAGCTTTCCGTCACCTGTGAGATCGACGCCGAATACAGGGAAAACATGTGGTGAGGATGATACGGGCTGATTGCTGGAATCGGCCTTCATTTTGATTGTAAACAGGATTTTTGGGAAGTGCCGGAACCGATCGCGTGGAACGGCTTCCTCTTGGTCCCCGTTATGAGAGCAGCTGCCCTCGTCTCTGTCCTTACCAGGGTGGTGCCCCGGTCCTACCATGTTGATGCTGAACGAGAAACCTGGCTGGCACCTCCCAGGGTGAGTGCACTCCACCATGTTAACGGCGTATGCCGGTGAACTCGGCACTTCTGGTGCTGCCAACGCGAATGGCAGCGGTGGTCGGGACTGGAGTGGCATCTCTCCTTGGTGAGTCCCTAGAGCTGGTCCTGACGGAGAGTACCGATGCCTCATGATTTCCTGGATCACCCGAAGAGCGACACGCTCCAAAGTGTTCACCAGGCTCTCGGAATGGCGGTGCGGCGATTGAGCTACCATGAAATTAATCTCCCGACGCAGACCTCGGTGCGTTCTTCTGAAGGGGTAGACAGGTCCACTCCATCGAGCGCGCCTTCAGGCGAGAACCCCTTCCACCTGATGCCGTGTGAGCGGGTTCTCTGGAAAGAGCCGATGAGGTCGGCTCCGAGGGTCGCTTTGACCTCGTCATACTTCTTCTTGAGCTCCTCGGTCAGATCCTCGTACGTGACTGGAGTGCCTTCCGCCATCTCAGATGTAGATGGCGATGCGGTTGATGCTGAAGACTGTCCCACCGGGCGTGCCAGAATGTGTTGCGGTCAGAAACCCACCGGCGAGCAGCGACGGGCAACACGAGTAGAGCCGGGAGGCTTCCAAGATCGCGGCCGGCCCCGGTCCCTCGAGCGACGGCCCGCAAAGACTCGGCACGCACGTCCGATGCTGGTGCAAGGGCGTGCCACCCGACCTATACCCGGTCAGGAAGGTGATGGATTTGCTTCGCTTAGTTTCCTGCATGGCATACACGTAAACATTAAATACGAGCCTCGATCGGCTCTCAGGTTATCCTGTGAATCGGCTCAAGAAGCCGATCCACCCATTATCCGTATGAGGTATACGGTCACATGGTGGTCCTGCTTGATCGAAATAAAGCTAAAACGACCTACTACGATTTAGGGTTTTCACCACATAATCGGAACATCCTACGCGTGATTGAGCCTGGCAGCCACGCACGGTGATCATAAACCGACCCTAGACAAGGCCTAAAAACCAACATGAAGTTGATCCCCGGAACATCCTGTCTAGGGCTAGCAAACTACACCCTACGTGCCACTGGATCCTTCAACCCGTTTGTAAGGCCTAACTATGCGGATATTAAACTAATCCTCGAAGAACAAGGAGCAATCATAACGGATCGGATCTACTAAATAACGATCAAGCGGGGTGCCGCCCTTACACCTAAGACAGGCGTAAGGGCGGCTAGACGTCTAAGGGTTGCATGGACGAAAGCATATGATACGATGAAGCAATGCTAACCCTAACACGCCTATGATAACTACGTTGCTCGCCATCAACAAGGCTTCAGCACGAGCAACGCATGAACAACGAATAAACGTGTGCTCGCCTAGATCGCAAGATGCGATCTAGGCAGCATGATGCTTACCCGGAAGAAAACCCTCGAGACAAGGGAGTTGGCGATGCGCCTAGATTGGTTTGTGGTGAACGTGATTGTTGTTTATTTCAGAAACACTAGATACATATTTATAGTCCGTAGACTTTCTAATCGTGGGAATAATCCCAACCGTGCATGAGTCAAATTCTATCTACCTGACACGTATCCTACTATATTTACAGATACACGGGCAAACTAGCCCAAACTTTGTATACAAGGCCGATTCATGTATTTCTTCCATGTATATTCTTCAAGCCCATCTTTAATTGCGGCCCACCTCTGATCCGGTCAAATTCTGGTGATAACACATGCCCCCCTGGTTTTGGATGTGTCAATTCCAAAATCACCCTGCTTTTCCCTTCGTCGGGTCATGTTGTGGCGCCTTGCCTCCTTGATTTCATCACCAATCTAAAAAAACCCCTCTTATTAATGAAGGAGTGCTTCCATTTACTTTTGCCGATAGTCGAAGTCAAACACTCCCCGAAAGAGCCGATGGCATCACATCAGCCTCTACGATAAAACAAGAGTAAGGCCAACCTAATTGCTCCTCCAAACGGTAACCTGCGACCTCCATCTGAGAAAGCAAACTCAGATCCCCAAATCGCCATCCAAGCAGCTCCACGAATCTCAGATCTCAACCGCGTCGTCCCAATTCCTCAGCGCATCAAATGGCGGAATCATCCAACGCCAACGCCATGGTCTCCGGTCTGAAGGTAATCCTCAACCGCCTCCTCGCCATTCGAATCAATGTTAGGATTAAAACAGCAAACACCTGAATTAATGTCCTATTCTGTTATCAATTTTAGGTTTCAGACATCCTGCTGCCGCACCCTTCTCTCCCAAACTCTATGTGTCTTGGCCCCCGTTCTTCCGAGAGTCCCGCTCACCTAATCTCATGCGAGGCCAATAGAATCCCCTTTGTGAATCGGAATTTAGATCCGACTTCCGGGCCGACCGCCTGCGAGCTCGACCTAATCCTCCCGAAGGTTGGGTGGCATGGTACAGTAGAGTATCTAAAACACACTACGCTACCTGGGACACGATAGGGATAGCCGATGCCTTGTCATTATCACTGTCTCCTCTTGAAAAGAATGAGAACATCCTGAAAAACATCGGCTACTTTTGGTCTGATGCACTGAATTGCTTCATGTTCGGCCATGGCCCCATGACGCCAACTCTGCTGGACGTGGCCATGATCACAAGCCTGGACATTGCATCCTCCAGCCCCTCTGCCTTTAAATTGCCAAAGGTCCCTTTCACCCTTTCCTCTAAAACAGAGTGTACAAGCTGGGGCGCCTATCTCAGGCGTTATATGAAAACCAAAGGCCCTGTGACAGAAAGAGAGCACACGGCCTTCTTGAACTTCTGGCTAGAACACTTCATATTTTGTGGTCCTTCACTTGCCCCAACCAAGAATTACCTTTCCCTGGCCTATGAGCTCGCCAAAGGTACTCAACTTGGCCTCGGAAAACTGCTCCTTGGAGAGGTCTATCGATCTCTTCAACTGATGTCCGTCAAACTTGTTCTCCCAAAAGATAGTTAAAACAGGAGGCCCCTGGTGGTTTATTCAGTTATGGGCTCAGCTCGTACTTTCAAAACCGGATCCCAAACTTCCCACCTTTGGCCACTTGCACCTTCCCGGATGCAAATGGGAAGGATATCCGATGCACTAGCTATGGTCAAGCTCTGTATAGTCTCCCGAGCAGACAGGTTGATCCCCAAGGAAGCAGCAGAGTGGTTCAAGATTTTCTTCCAAGGCCTGGACAACCCCCTGTTCTTTCCCTATACTGAATCGGAAAACTTTGAGAATCCAGTCTCCTTTCGATTAGATAGCCTTGCCGATGACGCTAGCACCCGGCACTTGTACTCTATCATGATCCGTCCTTGCTTTCTCCCTGTTGGTATGAGTACCTTAAACAGGATTATCAAGCCTGGTTATGAGTCTTACCAACCGGTGGTAGTAGCCCGGCAGCTTGGTCTCGGGCACTTCTTTCTCCACCACCTGACAGCAAGCAGAGCTGAACTGCCTGACATTCTTACTGGCCAAAGGTGCTATACCTTCTTTGACGCTCTGGCCATTCCAATTCCCCATAACCTCTGTTTCACCACCACTACCGATGGTTTCGAGACTTGGTGGTCCATGTGGAAGACCCACGCCTTCAGAAGAGCTCTAGGACCATTACTGAAGCAACTTGATGCCGACTATGACGTTCCTGCACACCAGGTACTATTCCACATAAATTACTCATAATGGCTCATGATGATTGTCTGTAACCTGACTCTATTTCTTTTTTTTTTGACACGCAAGACTGTGAGGCAAAAGCCCCACAGCAATTTTCTTTTATTTAACTCTCAAAAAATAGTCCAGTCTTATGTACAAAAAAGGAAAGAAACTATACAAAAGGGCTCTAAGGCGAGCCCTAATCCAAGATAAAAGTCTATCCTTATGCTTCAATTTAATCCTATATTGCAGTAAAGATATATCATGAATGAACTTTGCCTTCCACTTAATGAAAGAGCTTTCCTCGGCACTGAAAATTTCCCCATTCCTGATCAGCCAGATATTCCAACAACCTGACTCTATTTCTTGGCAGCAACAGGATGGCCCAGAGCCCACGCAAGCCGATGGCTCCCCCTTCAAGTTCCTTCCACCAGCCCCGGTGGTTCTCTTCTGCCAGAGCTCGCCCCCTTGAAGAAGGTCATAATGCGAGCCGGCCGATTTCACCGAAATCGGCTCCCAAAGATAAAGCATCTTCGGGGCCCGTTGCCCCCCGAGCCTCAATCCAGGTGAGGAAGGCAGTGAGGAAAGTAGCTGCCAGAGAGACCCTGAAGCGCAAAGCTCCTGTCCAAGCAAGCTTGCATGTAAGCTGACTCGTGCCTCGACCGAATTCATCTGCCTTCCCAGTCTTCCCAGTATTTTGTAACATGGTTGTACCTCTTCTTACAGACTTCCACTGAAGAGAACTCCAGCGAGGAAGCACAGTCCAGCCCAAGGGACTCCACCCCGGGCGATTCTAGGAGATCCACCACACAGAGCCAGACGGACTCGTCAGTGTCAGCTTCTAGGAAAAGGTCGACTCCCGAGCCTGCTGACCTTCAAGCTCCGATCAAAACAGGGTCACGCGTGAAGCGTCGATGCGTCAAAAGGGCTCGCAAAGACCCACGAGTTTCCTCACCAAGCCAGGAGGTTTCAAATGTAATTACTTCAACAGCTCATATTCCATGCCGCCCCGTTGCTACTTGGATCGGCTCACCATTTCTTTTGTAGACTAATGGGACCTCTAGCGGGGACGTTGAAGAGGTACCGATGCCATCCGCCACGCTAGACCTAACCACCTCGACGAGCGTGGCTGACCAAGTGGCTAACCTGGCCAAGTCCACCGAAAAGCCGATTGTCACAACATCGGCCGCTCTTCCTTCTTTGGGAGAGGTATGCTCCACTCTCTCGGATCTACCCTTTTCTTTGTTGTATGCTCATACTGCTCTTGTTCGTCTGTCAGGGTTGTGACCTTTCAAGCTTACTGACGTTTGATCCGGACTCCATCGAGCCAGCTACTTCCAAAGCAGGTGAAGAGCCAAGCCCTAGCACGGTCCATGGTCCACTCCAGCGCCTCAAGGTTTTGCTCTCCTCCTCAGTTGAAACCCTGGTCGAAAACCCCGAGGCAGTCAAGGGCATCCTCGAAGACATCCAGCCCCATCTCCCGGTGACACTGCAGGTTAAGCTTTGGCCAGCTGTGACTTTGTCGGTCTTCAGGTCAAGGGTGCAGTCGGCTCGTCAAAGAATTATTCTTCGTCGCGCCCAGCTTCCGTTGAGAGCCGATATTGCAGACAAGTGTCAACGGCTCAACGAGAAGAAGGCTGCTTTAGATGCCAAAACAGCAGCAGTAACAGTAACACAGAGGCAATGGCACCAGAAAATAGTTTATACTACTTCCAATGTCATATAGGAACGAGTATATGCTATCTACACTAGTGGTAACTCTCCAATAACAAGTGACAAGTGTTGGGTGAACAAATTACAGTTGGGCAATTGATAGGATTGAAATAGCATTAAGACAGAACATCAAGATTATTAATCATGTAGGCATGTTTTCCATATATAGTCATACGTGCTCGCAATGAGAAACTTGCATAACATCTTTTGTCCTACCAGCAGGTGGCAGCCAGGGCCTCAAGGGAATCTACTGGTAATTAAGGTACTCCTTTTCATAGAGCACCGGAGCAAAGCATTAACACTTGGTGAAAACATGTGATCCTCATATCTAAGCCTTCCCCTCCGGTTATCCCGATTCTTTGTCACTCACGGGGCCTCGGGTTCCGGACATAGACATGTGCAAACAACTTTTAGATACAATCTAAGCAATAATTATAGAGCTTAAATCTAAGATCATGCCACTCGTGCACTAGTGACAAGCATTAAACACAACAAGATTGCAGCAACAATAACTTCACAAACTTTATAGATAGACTAATCATAATGTAACAATCCATCGGATCCCAACAAACACAACACCGATTACATCAGATGAATCTCAATCATGTAAGGCAGCTCATGAGATCATTGTACTGAAGTACATGGGAGAGAGAGTACCAACTAGCTACTGCTAGAACCCGTAGTCCATGGGGGAACTACTCACGGAGCATGATGGAGGCGGTGGCGTCGATGGAGAAGGCTTCCGGGGGCACTTCCCCGTCCCGGCGGCGTGCCGGAACAGAGATTTTGTCCCCCGAATTGGAGTTTCGCGATGGCGGCGGCGCCCCTGGAGTCTTTCTGGAGTTTCATCAATTGGTATAGGGTTTTTACGTCGCGAGGGGTTATATAGGCGAAGAGACGGAGTCGGAGGAGCCAGGGGGCCCCCTCCCCATAGGCTGGCGCGGCCAGGGGGCCACCCGCGCCGCCTTATGGTGTGGGTCTGATGACCCACAAGTATAGGGGATCGCAACAGTCTTCGAGGGAAGTAAAACCCAATTTATTGATTCGACACAAGGGGAGACAAAGAATACTTGTAAGCCTTAACAGCGGAGTTGTCAATTCAGCTGCACCTGGAAACGAGACTTGCTCGCAAGAGTTTATCGAGTAGTAACGAGTTTTATAGCGATAGCGAGTGGTGAAATAACAAGACGCAGTGTAACAAAGACATCGAGTAGTGATTATAGTAAACAGCGGGATTAAAATACTGTAGGCACAGGGGATGGATGAACGGGCGTTGCATGGATGAGAGAAACTCGTGTAACAATCAAGGCAGGGCATTTGCAGATAATAATAAAACGGTATCCAAGTACTAATCAATCAATAGGCATGTGTTCCATATTTAGTCGTACGTGCTCGCATGAGAAACTTGCACAACATCTTTTGTCCTACCAGCCGGTGGCAGCCGGGCCTCTAGGGAATCTACTGGAAATTAAGGTACTCCTTTTAGTAGAGCACCGGAGCAAAGCATTAACACTCCGTGAACACATGTGATCCTCATATCACCGCCTTCCCCTCCGGTTGTCCCAATTTCTGTCACTTTGGGGCCTCGGATTCCGGACAGCGATACATGTATACAACTTGTAGGTAAGATCATAAAGCAATGAATATCATCATGAATTGATAACATGTTCAGATCTGAGATCATGGCACTCGGGCCTTAGTGACAAGCATTAAGCATAACAAGTTGCAACAATATCATAAAAGTACCAATTACGGACACTATGCACTATGCCCTAACAATCTTATGCTATTACATGACCAATCTCATCCAATCCCTACCATCCCCTTCAGCCTACAGCGGGGGAATTACTCACACATGGATGGGGGAAACATGGTTGGTCGATGGAGAGGCGTCGGTGGTGATGATGGCGATGATCTCCTCCAATTCCCCGTCCCGGCGGAGTGCCAGAACGGAGTTTCTGGTCCCGAGATGGAGTTTCGCGACGGTGGGGCGTACTGGATGTCTTTTGGTGATTTCGTCTAACCCCCGTGCGTTTTTAGGTCGAATGCGTTAAGTAGTCCAGAGGAGGGCGTCGGAGGCCAGCCGAGGGGGCCACACACTAGGGCGGCGCGCCCCCCTCCAGGCCGCGCCGGCCTGTTGTCTGGGGGCCCTGGGCCTCCCCCAGGTCTGCCCTTCTGGCTCCGTGATTCTTCTGGAAAAATAAGCCCTTGGGCATTAATTCCGGGGATTTTCCTGAAAGTTGGATTTCTGCACAAAAATGAGACACCAGAGCAATTCTGCTGAAAACAGCGTTAGTCCGTGTTAGTTGCATCCAAAATACACAAATTAGAGGCAAAACAATAGCAAAAGTGTTCGGGAAAGTAGATACGTTTTGGACGTATCAACCCCCCCCCAAGCTTAGCTTATTGCTTATCCTCAAGCAATTCAGTTAACAACTGAGTGCGATAAAAGAACTTTCACGAACACATTTGTTCATATGATGTAAATATTCTCATGATATGGCAAGTACTTAAGCAATTCATAATAATATACATGCAAATAAAATCATCTAATAGCTATGTCAATCATGGAAAAGGTACCAACAAATTAATAATGAGCATCATGAATCATGTCTATCAAGCAGGATTGCAATGTTCATAGAAGGATATGATAAAGTGGTATCTCGCTTGCCCGTATTTGTACAACAGAAACATAAATGCTTGGGCACCTTTGAAGTTCATGGGAAGACTGGAAGTAGAGATTATCAAAGATAAAAGCATCAAAGTTATACCACAGTTAATCACATTTTTGGACAAGCATATTATACTAAGAATGAAAGTTGTGCTCTCAAGAAAGTGCTCAAAGAAAGGATGGAGACTCAATGTAAAAGTAAAAGATTGACCCTTTGCGAGAGGGAAGCGAGGGATTAACATGTGCTAGAGCTTTTCATTTGTAAAACAGGAGTAAAATTATTTTGAGAGGTGTTTGTTGTTGTCAACGAATGATAGTGGGTACTCTAACTACCTCGTCAACCAGACTTTCAAGAGCGGCTCCGATGAAGGACGTTATCTCTACCAGCAAGGTAAATCATCCCTCTTCTCTTTTGTTTACACACGTACTTTAGTTTTATTATGGATGACACTCCCCCAACCTTTGCTTACACAGGCCATGGCTAACCGAATCCTCGGGTGCCTTCCATCAATCACATACCATGGAGGAGTGTCTATTTGCAATTTAAGTTGCTTACTGATAAATCAGGGAAAAACATGTGAAGAGAATTATTAATGAAAGTTGATTAATTGGGGCTGGGAACCCCGTTGCCAGCTCTTTTTGCAAAATTATTGGCTAAGTGCTGTTGGCGTGGTAGTAGTTAACACACGTCCGTTGGGAACCCCAAGAGGAAGGTGTGATGCGTACATCAGCGAGTTTTCCCTCAGTATGAAACCAAGGTTATCGAACCAGTAGGAGTCAAGGAACACGTGAAGGTTGTTGGTGACGGAGTGTAGTGTGGCGCAACACCAGGGATTCCGGCGCCAACGAGGAACCTGCACAACACAATCAAAGTACTTTGCCCCAACGTAACGATGAGGTTGTCAATCTCACCGGCTTGTCTGTAAACAAAGGATTAGATATATAGTGTGGATGATTATGTTTGTTTGCGAAGAACAGTAAAGAACAATTGCAGTAGATTGTATTTCAGATGTAAAGAATGGACCGGGGTCCACAGTTCACTAGTGGTGTCTCTCCCATAAGATAAATAGCATGTTGGGTGAACAAATTACAGTTGGGCAATTGACAAATAGAGAAGGCATAACAATTGATACGTCTCAAACGTATCTATAATTTCTGATGTTCCATGCTTGTTTTATGACAATACCTACATGTTTTGTTCACACTTTATGTCATTATTATGCATTTTCCGGAACTAACCTATTGACGAGATGCCAAAGTGCCAGTTCTCGTTTTCTCGTTGTTTTTGGTTTCAGAAATCCTAGTAAGGAAATATTTTCGGAATTGGACGAAATCAAGGCCCACGATCTTATATTTCCACGAAGCTTCCAGAACACCGAAGATGGACCAGAGGGGAGGCCCAGGCCCCCACACAAGGTGGCGGCGCGGCCTGAGGGGGGCGCCCCCTAGTGTGTGGGTCCCCCGTGGCCCCTCCGACTCCGCCTCTTCGCCTATTTAAGCCGTCCCGACCTAAAACCTCGACACGGATTGACGAAACACCGTGAAAACCTTCCGGAGCCGCCGCCATCGCGAAACTCCAATTCGGGGACGAAGTCTGCGTTCCGGCACCCTGCCGGGACGGGGAATTGCCCCCGGAGTCATCTCCATCGACACCACCGCCATCTTCATCGCCATCGCTGTCTCCTATGATGAAGAGGGAGTAGTTCTCCCCCGAGGCTAAGGGCTGCACCGGTAGCTATGTGGTTAATCTCTCTCCCATGTACTTCAATACAATGATCTCATGAGTTGCTTTGCATGATTGAGATCCATATGATGAGCTTTGTAATCTAGATGTCGTTATGTTATTCAAGTGGATTTTACTTATGTGATCTCCGGAGACTCCTTGTCCCACGTGTGTAAAGGTGACAGTGTGTGTACCGTGTGGGTCTCTTAGGCTATATTTCACAGAATACTTATTCAACGAGTTATGATTTGAGTTGGATGTCTCTATGAAATTGTGGTGTGTTAGTACCTCCTATGAATGCTCACGACGACGAGTGTGGGGTGTTTATTAGTACTTGGGAATACATCTTTAAGGTTTGCCTACATGATGAATTAGTGTTCGTTATCTTGCCAAAGAGTAATTCAGAATAGCATAGTGAAGTGCTTATATTTATATTCAATTATGATTGCAATGTTCAGAGTGTCCACTAGTGAAAGTATGATCCCTAGGCCTTGTTTCTAAGCATCGAAACTCCGTTTATTTACTGTTATGTTGCATGTTTACTCGCTGCCATATTTTATTCAGATTGCTATTACCACTCATATACATCCATACTACTTGTATTTCACTATCTCTTCGCCGAACTAGTGCACCTATACATCTAACAAGTGTATTATGTGTGTTGGGGACACAAGAGACTTCTTGTATCGTGATTGCAGGGTTGCTTGAGAGGGATATCTTTGACCTCTTCCTCCCTGAGTTCGATAAACCTTGGGTGATTCACTTAAGGGAAACTTGCTGCTGTTCTACAAAACTCTGCTCTTGGAGGCCCAACACTGTCTACAGGAATAGAAGCGTGCGTAGACATCAAGCTATTTTCTGGCGCCGTTGCCGGGGAGGTAAGGTAAAAGGTATTCACATCCTCCGACTACTAAGCTATTTCTTAGCATTGTTGTCAGTGTGTGAGTGCTCGAAGCTATTTCCTTTAGATCCTGCAATTGCATCTTTTTGTTTCTTGTTTTACACTAGTTAGGCATAATGGAAAACAACAATGAGCTTCTTATTCTATTTCCTGAGTTAAGACATGGATTGTTTGATGCGAAAATTAGAAAACCTATGGAACCTTATTTGCATGCTAGTAGCAATGATATTAGTATGAACGCTTTGAACACCATTGTTGCTAATACTATGGAAGAATTTAAGCTTGGGGAAGCTGGTTGTGATATTTTTAGTCCCCCAAGTTTTGAGGAGAAAATTTTCTTTGATGATAGTTTGCCTCCCATTTATGATGATTATAATGATAGTGGTATTTTGGTGCCACCTACTATGGAGGATAAAGTTTATTATGATTATACCATGCCTGCAATTTATGATAATTACAATGATGGTTGTGATAGTTTTACTCCCACTATTGCTAATAAAATTGATTATGCTTATGTGGAGAGTAATGATACTTTTATGCATGTGAATAAGAATGCTTTATGTGATAGTTATATTCTTGAGTTTGTTTGTAAGAACATGTCCTTTACCCCATGTGTGGTTTTGGTAATTGATGACAATCCCTATGGACTAACGGTTGCATTGAGAATCAATCTTAGGTCAAATCCATAGTCATGTTGGACTCAATGTTGTAAGATGGAGAAGACGGAGTACAATGATAAAGATGATGTTGAAGAGAGACAAAGACGGTGTTGAAGATGAAGAGAGAAGACGGTGGCGTGTATGTTGGAGGAAGACGGTGGCATGGACAATGATGAAGACGGTGGCATGGACAATGATGAAGAGGGTGAAGACGGAGCTTCCCGACTCGAGAAGAACGCGCAAGGACTAGGTTTGTGCTCGATAGGATAGTGGGTCGTATCATCGGAGAGAGCTCAAACCTTGCATGCATTACATCGCGTTCTTGGTTCTTCTTGGTTCTTATGCATGAAACGGATTTCGGTTGCATCGCATGTTGCATATGCGAGAGTGATGATTTTCCCGATATACCGTATTGAGAGGTTACACCTCTATGACCATGAGAAAATCATCACTCACTCATTTGCATGATTTCACCTTGTAAAGATGTAGCTCTTGTCGCCCTCTTTCCAACAAAATTGGTTTCATGTCATTCCGATGTTCCTAGCTCAAGATATTGCGTTTTCCGTTTGCTCTATTTGAAAAAGAAAAGAAAACTGCATATGGGCCGGGCGGTACTACCGCGGGCGGTACCGGCTTAAATACCGCACGCGCGTTTTGGCTTACTGGATCGCAAGCGGTACCAGGCCGGTACCGGCCCGGTAGTACTGTAACCCAATTACGGTACCAGGCCGGTACCAGGGCCGGTACTACCGCTTTGGCCTCCTCTGCCTTGGGCCGCACCCGCGCAAGCCCCACCGCGCCAGCCCGATAGCCTTGACTGCTCCACGCCACCACGCACAGGTCGCCCGCGCCTCGCTCCCGCCGCTCGACCGCGTTGACCATGCGGGAGAGCTGGGCTCGATCCCGCGCGCCCCCGCACGCCTGGCCGCCTCGCGCGCTGTGCCTGCTTCTCGCCCACGCCTCGCATCGCGCGCCCTCCCGCTCGCTGCTTGCCACGCTGGCCCCACGCTGCGCTGCTGCTGCCTACCTGCCATACCGCATGCGCTACTGCAGCTGCACACACACTGTCCCCTCTCTCCCTTGCACAGTTTGCAGTATTTTGAACACAAGCGGTAGTACCGCTCCAAGAGCGGTATGATGTCTACGTTCCCCCTCCTTTCCTGTAGACAGTGTTGGGCCCCCAAGAGCAGAGGTTTGTAGAACAGCAGCAAGTTTCCCTTAAGTGGATACCCAAGGTTTATCGAACTCAGGGAGGAAGAGGTCAAAGATATCCCTCTCATGCAACCCTCGCAACCACAAAGCAAGAAGTCTCTTGTGTCCCCAACACACCTAATAGGTGCACTAGTTCGGCGAAGAGATAGTGAAATACGAGGTGGTATGAATAAGTAGTAGCAACGGCGAGAAAAGTGCTCGCCCGGGACGAGTAAACAAGCGGTAGTAACGCAGCGGTAGTAACGCAGCGAGTAGTAAACAAGCGATAGTAACTCAGCGAGTATTTAGGAACAAGGCCTAGGGATTACACTTTCACTAGTGGACACTCTCAACATTGATCACATAACGGAACGAGATAAATGCATACTCTACACTCTTGTTGGATGATGAACACATTGCGTAGGATTACACGAACCCTCAATGCCGGAGTTAACAAGCTCCACAATAATGCTCATGTTTTAGTAACCTTAAGTGTAAGATAGATCAACGAGACTAAACCAAGTACTAGCATAGCATGCACACTTGTCACCTTCATGCATATGTAGGAGGAATAGATCACATCAATATTATCATAGCAATAGTTAACTTCGCAATCTTCAAGAGATCTTGATCATAGCATAAACCAAGTACTAACACGGTGCACGCACTTGTCACCTTTGCACACATGCAGGAGGAATAAAGCTACTTTAATAACAAATCACTAGAGTAGCACATGGATAAATTGTGATACAAAACATGCTGCAATCTTAAAGAGATATAAATAAGCACCTCACTATGCCATTCAACAGTGAATAAGTATTCTGTGAAATCTAGCCTAAGAGACCCACACGGTGCACACACTTGTCACCTTTACACACGTGGGACGAGGAGTCTCCGGAGATCACATAAGTAAAACTCACTTGACTAGCATAATGACATCTAGATTACAAGCATCATCATATGAATCTCAATCATGTAAGGCAGCTCATGAGATTATTGTATTGAAGCACATAGGAGAGAGATGAACCACATAGCTACCGGTACAGCCCCGAGCCTCGATGGAGAACTACTCCCTCCTCATGGGAGCAGCAGCGGTGATGGAGATGGCGGTGGTGTCGATGGAGAAGCCTTCCGGGGGCACTTCCCCGCTCGGCGGGGTGCCGGAACAGAGACTCCTGTCCCCCAGATCTTGGCTTCGCGATGGCGGCGGCTCTGGAAGGTTTCTGTGGGTTTCGTCAATCGTGATAGGGTTTTCCGATCCAGGGGCTTCTTATAGGCGAAGAGGCGGCGCAGGAAGGTCGAAGGGGGCCCACACCCTAGGGGCGCGCCCCCCTGGCCGCGCCGGGGTATGGTCCGGTGGCCCTGCCCCTCTTCTCTGGCGGTTCTCGTGTGTTCCGGATGCTTCCGGGTAAAATAGGAACACGGGCGTTGATTTCGTCCGATTCCGAGAATATTTCGTTACTAGGATTTCTGAAACCAAAAACAGCAGAAAACAGAATCGGCACTTCGGCATCTTGTTAATAGGTTAGTTCCGGAAAATGCACGAATATGACATAAAGTGTGCATAAAACATGTAGATAACATCAATAATGTGGCATGGAACACAAGAAATTATCGATACGTTGGAGACGTATCGGCATCCCTAAGCTTAGTTCTGCTCGTCCCGAGCAGGTGAAAACGATAACAAAGATAATTTCCGGAGTGACATGCCATCATAAACTTGATCATACTATTTGTAAAGCATATGTAGAGAATGCAGCGATCAAAACAATGTGTATGACATGAGTAAACAAGTGAATCATAAAGCAAAGACTTTTCATGAATAGCACTTCAAGACAAGCATCAATAAGTCTTGCATAAGAGTTAACTCATAAAGCAATAATTCAAAGTAAAGGTATTGAAACAACACAAAAGAAGATTAAGTTTCAGCGGTTGCTTTCAACTTGTAACATGTATATCTCATGGATATTGTCAACATAGAGTAATATAATAAGTGCAATAAGCAAGTATGTAGGAATCAATGCACGAGTTCACACAAGTGTTTGCTTCTTGAGGTGGAGAGAAATAGGTGAAGCCGACTCAACATTGAAAGTAAAAGAATGGTCCTCCATAGAGGAAAAGCATCGATTGCTATATTTGTGCTAGAGCTTTGATTTTGAAAACATGAAACAATTTTGTCAACGGTAGTAATAAAGCATATGCATCATGTAAATTATATCTTATAAGTTGCAAGCCTCATGCATAGTGTACCAATAGTGCCCGCACCTTGTCCTAATTAGTTTGGACTACCTGGATTATCACCGCAATACATATGCTTTAACCAAGTTTCACAAAGGGGTACCTCTATGCCGCTCGTACAAAGGTCTAAGGAGAAAGCTCGCATTTGGATTTCTCGCTTTTGATTATTCTCAACTTAGACATCCATACCGGGACAACATAGACAACGAGATAATGGACTCCTCTTTTAATGCTTTAAGCATTTGACAACAATTAATTCTTTTCTCATTAGAGATTTGAGGATATTTGTCCAAAACTGAAACTTCCACCATGAATCATGGCTTTAGTTAGCGGCCCAATGTTCTTCTCTCACAATATGCATGCTCAAACCATTCAACTCGGTGTAGATCGCCCTTACTTCGGACAAGACGAACATGCATAGCAACTCACATGAAATTCAACAATGAGTTGATGGCGTTCCCCAGTAAACATGGTTATCGCACAACAAGCAACTTAATAAGAGATAAAGTGCATAATTACATATTCAATACCACAATAGTTTTTAAGCTATTTGTCCCATGAGCTATATATTGCAAAGGTGAATGATGGAATTTTAAAGGTAGCACTCAAGCAATTTACTTTGGAATGGCGGGAAAATACCATGTAGTAGGTAGGTATGGTGGACACAAATGGCATAGTGGTTGGCTCAAGTATTTTGGATGCATGAGAAGTATTCCCTCTCGATACAAGGTTTAGGCTAGCAAGGTTATTTGAAACAAACACAAGGATGAACCGGTGCAGCAAAACTCACATAAAAGACATATTGAAAACATTATAAGACTCTACACCGTCTTCCTTGTTGTTCAAACTCAATACTAGAAATTATCTAGACCTTAGAGAAACCAATTATGCAAACCAAATTTTAGCATGCTCTATGTATTCTTCACTAATAGGTGCAAAGTATATGATGCAAGAGCTTAAACATGAGCACAACAATTGCCAAGTATCACATTACCCAAGACATTATAGCAATTACTACATGTATCATTTTCCAATTCCAACCATATAACAATTTAACGAAGAGGAAACTTCGCCATGAATATTATGAGCTAAGAACACATGTGTTCATATGAACCAGCGGAGCGTGTCTCTCTCCCACACAAGCATGATGTAATCCAATTTATTCAAACACAAACAAAAATAGAAACAAACAAACGGACGCTCCAAGTAAAGTACATAAGATGTGACCGAATAAAAATATAGTTTCAAGAGAAGGAACTCGATAATTTATCGATGAAGAAGGGGATGCCTTGGGCATCCCCAAGCTTAGACGCTTGAGTCTTCTTGATATATGCAGGGATGAACCACCGGGCATCCCCAAGCTTAGACTTTTCACTCTTCTTGATCGTAGTATATCATCCTCCTCTCTTGACCCTTGAAAACTTCCTCCACACCAAACTCGAAACAACTCATTAGAGGGTTAGTGGACAATAAAAATTAACATGTTCAGAGGTGACACAATCATTCTTAACACTTCTGGACATTGCATAAAGCTACTGGACATTAATGGATCAAAGAAATTCATCCAACATAGCAAAAGAGGCAATGCGAAATAAAAGGCAGAATCTGTCAAAACGGAACAGTCCGTAAAGATGGATTTTATTAGGCCACCAGACTTGCTCAAATGAAAATGCTCAAATTGAATGAAAGTTGCGTACATATCTGAGGATCACTCAAGTAAATTGGCATAATTTTCTGAGTTACCTACAGAGAATTAGACCCAGATTCGTGACAGCAAAGAAATCTGTTTCTGCGCAGTAATCCAAATCTAGTACTTACTTTACTATCAAAGACTTTACTTGGCACAACAAAACACAAAACTAAGATAAGGAGAGGTTGCTACAGTAGTAAACAACTTCCAAGACACAAATATAAAACAAAGTACTGTAGCAAAATAACACATGGGTTATCTCCCAAGAAGTTCTTTCTTTTTAGCCATTAAGATGGGCTCAGCAGCTTTAATGATGCACTCGCAAGAAATAGTATTTGAAGCAAAAGAGAGCATCAAGAGGCAAATTCAAAACACATTTAAGTCTAACATGCTTCCTATGCATAGGAATCTTGTAAATAAACAAGTTCATGAAGAGCAAAGTAACAAGCATAGGAAGATAAAACAAGTGTAGCATCAAAAATTTCAGCACATAGAGAGGCATTTTAGTAACATGAAAATTTCTACAACCATATTTTCCTCTCTCATAATAACTTTCAGTAGCAACATGAGCAAACTCAACAATATAACTATCACATAAAGCATTCTTATCATGAGTCTCATGCATAAAATTATTACTCTCCACATAGGCATAATCAATTTTATTAGTTGTAATGGGAGCAAATTCAACAAAGTAGCTATCATTATTATTCTCATCAAGTGTAGGAGGCATAGTATAATCACAACAAAATTTACTCTCCATAGTAGGTGGCACCAAAAGTCCACTATCATTATCATCATCAGAAATAGGAGGCAAAGTATCATCAAAGAAAATTTTCTCCTCAATGCTTGGGGGACTAAAAATATCATGCAAACCAGCTTCCCCAAGCTTAGAACTTTCTATATCATTATCAACAATGGTGTTCGAAGCGTTCATACTAATATTACTACCAAAGATGCAAATAAGATTTCATAGGTTTTTTAATTTTCGCATCAAACAATCCATGTTTTAAATCGTGAAATAGAATAAGAAGCTCACTCTTGTACATTATGCCAAACTAGTGTAAACAAGAAACAACAAGATGCAATTGCAGGATCTAAAGGAAATAGCTTTGAGCACACACACAACGGCGCCGTAAAAATACTTTACCCGAGACCGTAGTATGAGTGCCTTTTTACCTTTCCTCCCGACAACGGCGCCGTGAAAAGTGCTTGATGTCTACGTTCCCCCTCCTTTCTCGTAGACAGTGTTGGGCCCCCAAGAGCAGAGGTTTGTAGAACAGCAGCAAGTTTCCCTTAAGTGGATACCCAAGGTTTATCGAACTCGTGGAGGAAGAGGTCAAAGATATCCCTCTCATGCAACCCTGCAACCACAAAGCAAGAAGTCTCTTGTGTCCCCAACACACCTAATAGGT
>NC_061514.1:244748528-245018871 GCF_022539505.1 Lolium rigidum | reverse complement strand
GTAAACATTAAATATGAGCCCTATCGGCTCTCGGGTTGCCATCGTGGATCGGCTCAAAGAGCCGATCGCCCCATGGTTCACGCTGGATTTGCAATGACATGGGGATCCTGCTTGATCAACACAAAGCTAAACCAATCTACGACAGTTTAGGGTTTTCACCGCATAACCGGAACATCCTACGCGTAGTTGGGCCTAGCGGATACGAAAGATGATGCAAACTATCCCTAGAAGAGGCCTAAAAACCAACATTACGTTAATTCCCGGAACATCCCTTATAGGAACGGTAAACGACACCTAGCGCACTACCGGATCCTCCAACCCCAGCATAAGGCCTAATCATGCGGATATTAAACTAATCCTTGCAGAACAAGGAGCAACTATAACGAGATCGGATCTACTAAGTACCGAACAAGCAAGATGCTGCCCTTACGCCCGGATAGGCGTAAGGGCAGCTAGGTGTCAAGGGACGGCATTGCTAAGCGGATATGCATAAGAAAAGCATCAATGCAAGCCCCAAAACACCTAAGATAAGTAGTGCTACTCGCCATCAACAACGCTTCAGGCACGAGTAGCACAAGGTAGACGAATAAACGCATACTGCCTAGATCGCAAGATGCGATCTAGGCAGCATGATGCTTACCCGGAAGGAAACCCTCGAAGAAGGGGTGGCGATGCGCCTGGTTTGTGTTTGTTGTGAACGATGATTGTTGTTTATTTCATAAACCCTAGATACATATTTATAGTCCGGGGGACTTTCTAATTCCAGCGTGCACATAACCGTGCATGGGCCAAACTCTACCTTTTAATTCTAAAACACGATCTAATAAAATACAGATACATGGGCAATTTAGCCCAAACTCTCGTGCAAGGCCGCTTCAGAGATCCTCCATGCGTATATCCTTCAAGCCCATCTCGCTTACGGCCTATCTCTTGATATCGCCAAAATCTGGTGATAACACATGCCCCCCTGGTTTTGGTAATGATAATTCCAAAACCACTCTGTTTTTTCTTCAAAGGGTCATGTCGTGGCAGAGCAGCACCGTCGCAGTATTCTTCGCCATAATACCTCGCCTTCTCAACTTATGCATGATTGACAGCTTTAGCGCCGTACCCTCGAAAACTGCTCAAGCATTGAATTTCCACTATACCCCCTCTATTTTAACCGCATCGCGCAGTTTACTTCTTCACCCTTTTGATCCGTACTAGCCATCGAAAAACCCTCCTCCTCCATGGCCTCATCCTCTTCCTCGGCTGCGTCGGCTCTTTCCTTCCAATCTTTCCCTTCAGATGAGCTGATGCCAGAGCCCGGCCAATGGGAAGATCCGGATGACCTCCTCTCCTGGGGAAGCTTCACCCCCTCTTACGAAGAGGAAGAAGAGGAGGATGAGGAGGACGACATCCCCTCCAACGAAGAAGAGGAAGAGGACGACACCTCCTCCGACGAGCCACCAGCGAAGCGATTCCGCGGCTGGGCATGGTCGGATGATGACGAAGACGACGATGACGAAGAAGAAGACGCTCCCATTGAAGGCTACAGCAGTAGCGATGAGGAGCCCGCCGGCGAGCAGCACCGGCAGCGGCTACGGCGGCGATGATGAGGCCAGCGACGGCTTTTAGAGTAGGGACCGCTTAGCATAGGCTAGTGGTAGCAATCTGTCCTCCTTTTGCTCTCCCTCGTTTGAGCGATCGGCTCCTTCTTTGTAAGAAAGCCCTTTCTAATGGAGAAAATATTCCCCAATAACTTTTGCTTTCTTGTTTATTCCTCTAGAGTCGATAGCAATGTATCGGCTTTATTATTCTGAAGTCGATGTCCGTGCATCGGCTGTATTGATATACTGTTGTCCTCGCATGTCTTCTCGAGTCGATGTTTGTACATCGGCTGTGGTGATTTTTTTTTTGTCTGGCCGATATAAAATCGGCCTCCATACCTCACTGCCCATCATCCCACATGCTTGGGAAATACTTCTTGAGATGCTGGCCATTGACGGCCACTGGGAACTTCACACCGTCCAACTGTTCAAGCATGTATGCATTTCCCTTTAAAACTTGGGCTACTTTGTACGGGCCATGCCAATTCGGAGACCATTTACCATACATTTTATCCTTTGTCCCCAACGGCAACACAGCTTCCCATACCAGATCACCAACTTGGAACTCTTTTGGCTTCACTTTCTTATTATATGCACGAGCCACCTTGGCTTTATTCTCCTTGATCTTCTCAAGTGACCATAGTCTAAGTTCCATTGCGTCCTCAATGCTGTCGCTCATCAGGGCTGCATATTCTTCAGTAGTTAAATCATTCTGGAACGTGATCCGTCTTGACCCCGCCTTAATTTCCCAGGGTAACACAGCTTCTTGTCCATAGACCAGCTGGTATGGCGAGGTTTTTATCGTTCCATGACACGACATGCGGTAAGCCCACAATGCCTCTGACAGCACCTCATGCCATCGTTTAGGGTGCTCGTCGATTTTCCTCTTAATTAGCTTGATCAAGCTCTTGTTGGACGCTTCCGCCTGCCCGTTTGCTTGAGCATAATATGGAGACGATCGGATTAACTTGATCCCCATGTCATCACGAGAACTTTTTCATCTCTTTCGAAACGAAGACCGACCCTCCATCGGTCGTAATAGTCCGGGGAATCCCGAATCTATGAATGACATGTTCCAACACGAAACCGATAACATCTTTCGACGCTACCGCCTTCATAGGGACCGCCTCCACCCATTTAGTGAAGTAATGCAGTAATGGCCGGAACCCATTCATGGCCTTTGCTTGACGCAGGATGAATTTTGCCGATCATATCCATACCCCAACCTCGGAATGGCCAAGGTTTGATGATAGGATTCATTGCTGATGCGGGTACCATCTGAATGCTCCCAAACCTCGGGCATGCTTGACACCCTTTATAATACTGGAAACAATCTTCAAGCATGGTGGGCCAATAAAATCCCGAGCGCCTGATCAGCCACTTCATCTTATGAGCCGACTGGTGAGTTCCACAAGCACCTTCATGCACCTCGTGCAAGAGCCGATTGGACTCGGCTGGTCCCAAACATTTGAGAAGCAATCCTTCCAATGTCCTGTAGAACATGTCATCGCCAATCAGTACGTACTTCATGGCCCTGTATCTTACCCGTTTAGGTGCCCCCCGAGCCGGATCTTTCAAGTAATTGAAGATATCGGCTCTCCAATCATCTGGTTCCATGAACTGCACCTGAAAATCGGCTCCATCTGCTACATCCTTGTATCCTGACGCCGTCTGTGCGAGGTCGTTTGCCTCAGTATTTTGCGACCTTGGGATCCAATTGAAGCTTATATACCTGAATTGTGCCATCAGCTCACGGCATTGTATCCATAATGGGAAGAGTGACTCGCTCTCGCACTTATATTCCTCCGTGAGTTGAGAGATCACCAATTTGGAGTCACCAAAAATCTCCACTGCTTCTGCCCCAGCTTCCAAGAGCAACTTCATTCCCTTGCAGATCGCTTCATACTCAGCAACATTGTTGGTGCAGGGGATAGATAACCTGATAGAGAAGGAATATGTTGCCCCCCGAGGCGACACGAGTAGCACGCCGATGCCGCAACCATTTTCACAGACCGATCCATCGAAGAACATGGCCCAGGCACGCACAGATAGTGTTGATACGTCCGTGTTTATTCTTTCAGCTATAAGATCGGATAACGCTTGTCCCTTAACTGCTTTCGCAGGTTGATACCGGATCTCAAATTCCGATAATGCAAACATCCATTTGCCAAGTCGGCCTTTTAATACAGGAGCCGACAACATATGTTTGATGACATCCGATTTGCATATGATGATGATTTCTGCGGACAGCAGGATGTGCTGGATCTTGGTGCAGGTAAAAAATAGACAGAGGCACAACTTCTCAATTTCAGGGTACCTTGTTTCTGCATCTAACATCCTTCTGCTGAGGTAGAAAACCACTTTTTCCAGACCATCATAAACCTGTACCACCACTGATGCGATGGACGTGTCGCCCATCGATAAGTAAATGTAGAACGGCCTGTCTTGCTGCGGCGGCACTAACACAGGTGGCTTTGTTAGGTACTCCTTAATATCGTCAAATGCCTGTTGTTGCTCTGCCCCCCAGCGAAACTCCTCATCGGACTTGATCTTAACCAATCCCATGAACGGCTCAATTCGTCCTGACAAGTTGGAGATAAACCTTCTGACGAAATTAATTTTGCCGATGAGACATTGGAGCTCCTTCTTCGTGGTGGGTGGCTTCATCGTCCGCACTGCCTCTTGACTTTTCGAGGCCGATCTCAATTCCACGTTCATGAACCAAGAAACCCAGGAACCGACCGGCCGTCACACCAAAGGCACACTTTTTCGGATTCATTCTCAGTCCGAACTTCCTTGTTCGGTCTAGGACGTGTCGCAAATCTTCTAAATGTCCGCTCGTTGAAACAGACTTCACCACCACGTCATCGATGTAAATTTCTACCAATTTGCCGATTAAATCATGAAAGATGTAATTCATGGCTCTTTGATATGTGGTAGCCGGCATTGCCATCCATGAAGCTTAAAATTTTGTGACCAGCAGCTGCATTGATCAGGGTCTCCGCTACTGGCATCGGATATTCATCCTTTGGAGTGGCACTGTTGAGGTTCCGAAAATCTATGGCAACGCGCCATCGGCCATCCTTTTTCTCCACAGGTACTACATTGGAAATCCATTCAGCGTACCGCATGGCCTGATGAATCCGGCGTCCAACATCTTCTGGATCTCCTTCTTGACTTCCACCAAGATTTCAGCCTTCATCTGTCGCGCTCGCTGCTGGAACGGCCGAAATCCTTTCTTCAAGGGGAGCCGATGCTCAATGATGCTCCTGTCTAACCCAGGCATCTCCGTATAATCCCATGCAAAACAATCTGGGTACTCTTTTAACAAGGCTATCATCGGGCCCCTTAGATGCGGATCTAACTTTTTGCTGATAAAGGTTGGTCGTGGCTTATCCCCAGGACCAATATCAATCTCTTCTAACTCGTCAGCTGATGTAAACCCATACCCCAGCTTTCCATCTCCTGCTAGGTCAATGCTGAACACAGGCAAAGCATATGTTGGGGACAATATTGGCCGATTGCTAGGATCGGCCTCCTCTTTCATTGCAATCCTCACTGAGGGTTTACCACTTCTTGGTCCTTTATTATGGCTACGTGACTCGCTCGAGGTATGCTCACCATGCCTTGGACCATAAATCTCTGACGGGATCATCGACACTATGTTTGTATCAGCCGATGCCTCTGCATCGGCTTTTGTCTGTTTAGGGCGCCACACTTTCTTCGGCGGGCGCGCCACCGTCTCCAATGTTTTCTGAATTCTCACGGCCAGATCGGGCCGTGCTTTCCTCAACGTATACAGGTACTGTGCCTCGGCTTCCTCCAGGTTTAGTAGCCGCTGCACCCTACGCTTCTGAGAATGGCTGAGTCCATCAGGGCACCACCTTGGCCGGTGATACCTATCTCCTTCACCATCTGACCCCTCAAAGTCTTCTTCTTGAGATGACTCAGATCATTTGTTCTGAGGTGGGAGAGGTCCTAGACGCTCGAACACTGAAACCTTGTTTGTCCCTTTCCTTCGCTGTCTGCATTCTGGGCAGTTCTCGATTGTTGGCAATCGGCTCATTCCTGAGTCCCAACAATGTTTAAAGAAAGGACAGTCCCAATGCCTATCCATGGTATCTTGCTCCCTTGACCTCCCTCTAGCGTGAAGCTCGTACCCGTGGTTGCTTCTGTCACGTCGACGATACCACCTGACCTCTTCATCAGACCGACGATGTCTCTCATCATCTACGTCGTAGCGCCGACGCCGGTCATACTGCTGTTCATATTTGTTAAGGAGATGCGCGGAGAGTGGACGTTGATACCGCACGCTTCTCACTTCCTCCTCGGTCAGGTACCGTCTATCATCATCATGGGGCCGGTCGTGTGGATCGGCCTCCTCTTCATCCTTGCCACGGGAGTGGCTGCTCTCTGCTTTATCTTCGCCATGGCGGCTCACAAGCCCTGCCATGTTGATACTAAAAGAGAACCCTGGCTCGCACCTTATGGAGTGGCTAAGATCCACCATGTTGATGCCAGGAAACGGACGTGTGTCTCCTTTGACCCTGATGTCGTGTGAACGGGTCTTCTCAAAGGAGCCGATGAGTTCGGCTTCGCGGATGGCCTTCACTCATCGTATTTCTTCTTGTGCTCCGCGGGAGATCCTCGTACTTGATCGGTTCGTCCGCCATCTCGGACGCAGGTGTTGACGTGGATGTTGTCGAAGATGGTCCCACCGGGCGTGCCGAATGTGTTGCCTGCCAAAACTCACCGGCGAGCAGGTGGTTAAGCAACACGAAGAGCCGGGAGGCTCCCAAGGCCGTTTAGTGGACCCCGGCACCTCGCGTCGTCCCGCAAGTTTCCCGCACACGTCCCGGCGGTTGCAAGGGCGTGCCACCCGACCTAGACCCGATCGGGAAGGTGTTAGATTGCTTCGATTGTTCCCGCATGGTAGACACGTAAACATTAAATACGAGCCCTATCGGCTCTCGGGTTGCCCTCGTGGATCGGCTCAAAGAGCCGATCGCCCCATGGTTCACGCCTGGATTTGCAATGACATGGGGATCCCGCTTGATCAACACAAAGCTAAACCAATCTACGACAGTTTAGGGTTTTCACCGCATAACCGGAACATCCTACGCGTAGTTGGGCCTAGCGAGATACGAAAGATGATGCAAACTATCCCTAGAAGAGGCCTAAAAACCAACATTACGTTAATTCCCGGAACATCCCTTATAGGAACGGTAAACAGCACCTAGCGCACTACCGGATCCTCCAACCCCAACGATAAGGCCTAATCATGCGGATATTAAACTAATCCTTGCGGAACAAGGAGCAACTATAACAGATCGGATCTACTAAGTACCGAACAAGCAAGATGCTGCCCTTACGCCCGGATAGGCGTAAGGGCAGCTAGGTGTCAAGGGACGGCATTGCTAAGCGAGATATGCATAAGAAAAGCATCAATGCAAGCCCCAAAACACCTAAGATAAGTAGTGCTACTCGCCATCAACAACGCTTCAGCACGAGTAGCACAAGGTAGACGAATAAACGCGTACTGCCTAGATCGCAAGATGCGATCTAGGCAGCATGATGCTTACCCGGAAGGAAACCCTCGAAGAAGGGGTGGCGATGCGCCTGGTTTGTGTTTGTTGTGAACGATGATTGTTGTTTATTTCATAAACCCTAGATACATATTTATAGTCCGGGGGACTTTCTAATTCCAGCGTGCACATAACCGTGCATGGGCCAAACTCTACCTTTTAATTCTAAAACACGATCTAATAAAATACAGATACATGGGCAATTTAGCCCAAACTCTCGTGCAAGGCCGCTTCAGAGATCCTCCATGCGTATATCCTTCAAGCCCATCTCGCTTACGGCCTATCTCTTGATATCGCCAAAATCTGGTGATAACAAGTACGCCTTGAATTCCTTGGATGTGAAGTTACTGCCATTGTCCATGACGATGCTGTGAGGTACTCCAAATCGAAAAACAATGCTTTTCACGAACTTTATTGCTGATGTTGCGTCTGGTGAATTTATCGGCTTTGCTTCTATCCACTTTGTGAATTTGTCGACAGCGACGAGCATGTACTCGTATCCTCCTGGCGAAGCTTTGTGTAACTTTCCCACCATATCGAGACCCCACTGAGCAAAGGGCCAAGATAAGGGTATTGGCATCAACTCCGCTGCCGGAGAGTGAGGCTTTGCGGCAAATCTCTGGCACGCGTCACAAGTTCGTACTATCTCCTTCGCGTCCTCAATTGCTGTCAACCAGTAAAATCCAGCTCGGAAAACCTTGGCTGCAATAGCTCGAGTGCTCGCGTGATGACCACATATTCCTTCGTGCACTTCCTTCAGGATTATCCTTCCTTCTTCGGGTGTAACGCACCTTTGTAACACACCCGAAATACTTCGCTTGTACAACTCCCCTTTGACCACCGTGAAAGCTTTGGATCGTCTAATAACTCGTCTTGCTTCAATCGGATCGTCGGTATTGTTTTCCTTAGGATGTATGATATGTACGCCTGCATCCATGGAATTTGCACCATCGAGTACTAGATCCTGTTCCTCTTCTTCTTCCGAGTGTTTCTTTCGCAGCCCCCGAGGATTTCTCATCCTTCTCCTTCTTTTTTGATTTCTTCGACTTTGTGGATCTCTCTCGTTATCTCCTCCCGAACACGCCCGGAGGAATCGCGAGACACTCGCGACCCGATGTTTGCAAGAACATCGGCTTCATCATTGCTTAGCCTCGCTGATGTGATTTACCTCGCATCCATCAAATAATTTCTCGAGCTCGTTGTACACTTCTTTGTATGCCACCATGCTATCATTGACCGCATCACATTGGTTCATGACTTGCTGAGCCACCAATTGTGAGTCGCCAAAGATTTTTAGTCGAGTTGCGCCGCAGGCTTTCGCCATCTTCATCCCGTGTATAAGAGCTTCGTATTCTGCCTCATTGTTAGATGCATTTGGGAACGTCATCCGTAAGACATATTTTAATTTGTCGCCTTCAGGTGATATGAGTATCACGCCTGCTCCAGCTCCCTCTAACCTCTTGGACCCGTCAAAGTTCATAGTCCAGGTTCTCGATAGATCCGGGGGTCCTGTATTTTGCAGCTCCATCCACTCTGCGGTGAAGTCTGGCAGAATTTGCGACTTTATTGCTTTTCTTATCATACGTGATGTCCCGAGGAGAAAGTTCTATTCCCCAAAGGGAGACACGACCTGTAGCTTCTGGATTGTTTAGTATATTGGATAAAGGCGCCTCATTGACCACTATTATCGGATGCACCGAAAAATAGTGCCGCAATTTTCTTGCGGTTGTAAACACTCCGTATGCTAGCTTCAGTACTCGTGGGTACCTCTGTTTTGAAGGCGATAATACTTCACTAATGAAATATATCGGCCTCTCGCACTCCATGGAGTTTTCCTTCTTCTTCTCTTTCGACAACTAGCGCCGTGCTGACCACCTGGGGTGTAGCCGCAATGTATAGCAGGAGGGGTTCCTTCTCTTTTGGCGCCACCAAGATTGGTGGTGTCGAAATTGCGCGTTTAAGATCCTCGAAAGCTCTATCTGCCTCTTCGTTCCACTGGAACTTCTCTCCTTGTTTGATTAGGGCGTAGAACGGTAATGCCTTTTCTACCAATCTAGCGACGAATCTGCTTAAAGCTGTGACTCGCCCAGTTAACTGTTGTATTCCTTTCAACTTTGTTGGCTTCCTCATTGTTACGATAGCTTGGATTTTTTCGGGATTAGCTTCAATCCCTCTTGCTGAGACTAGGAACCCGAGAAGTTCTCCTGAGGATGCCGAAAGAACACTTCGTCGGATTCAGCTTGAGACAAAACTTATCGAGGTTGTCGAAGGTTTCCTTCAAGTCCTCGATTAACGTTGCCCCCTTTTTTGATGTTATGACGACATCGTCAATGTATACTTGTACGTTTTTTCCAATCTGTGTTGCTAAGCACTTCTGCATCATCCGCTGATATGTTGCTCCCGTGTTTTTCAGACCAAAAGGCATTGTTCTATAGCAAAACACGCCGTAAGGTATAATGAATGCTGTTTTGACTTCATCTTCTTATTTTAATCTGATCTGGTTATAACCAGAATAGGCATCCAAGATGGAAAGACGTTCACATCCTGTCGTAGAGTCGATGATTTGATCGATCCTTGGGAGGGGAAAGTGATCCTTTGGAAAATGTTTATTGAGACACGTAAAGTCGACACACATGCGAAGGACTTTAGTGTTTTTCTTCGGGACCAGCACTGGGTTTGCTACCCATGTGGCCTCTGTATGCAGCTCCTTAATAAAACCAGCTTCTCTTAGTCGATCAATTTCTGACAGCATAGCTTTGCGGTTTGGCTCCGAAAAACGTCTCAGAAGGTTGCTTGCTTGGCCTCGCTATGGATCCAAGTTTAGGTGGTGCTCGACAAGTTCTCTGGGTACTCCTGGCATGTCAGCTGGACACCATGCGAAGATTTTCCAGTGCTAACGGAGGAACTCGACGAGCGCGCTTTCCTATGCGAGGTCCATGTTTGTCGCGATGGACGTCGTTTTCTTCGGATCTGTCGGGTGAATCTGCACCTCCTTGGAATCTTTTGCGGTGTCGTTGAAGGTTGGTTCCTTGTTAGGCCTCCCTACATCTGACAGCACGTCATAATCAGTTGTAAGCCTCGACGCCATGTATTCTGCTTGCATCCCGAAAGTTTCTAACAGTCGATGAAAATCCTTGTCACATTTATCGGCTAGCGCGAAGCTTCATTTGACTGTGATTGGTCCCTTAGGCCCAGGTAGCCTCCATAATAAGTACGCATAATGTGGAACTGCCATAAACCTGGCATATGCTGGTCGTCCCAACAAAGCGTGATATTGCGACGGGAAATCCACAACTTCGAATTCCAACCTTTCTATCCTGTAGTTTTCTCGGTCCCAAACTGAACGTCGAGATTGATCCTCCCCAGTGGGTAACTTGGCTTCTCTGGTGTGATGCCATGAAAACGTGTGTCGGTTGGTTTCAAGTTTGCTAGGGAGATGTTCATCTTCCTTAGCGTATCTGCATACATAAGGTTTAAACTGCTGCCGCCATCTATAAACACTCGAGATACGTCGAATCCCGCAATTACTGCTGGTAAGATAAGTGCTGATTGCCCTGGTCGAGGAACTTGCTGCGGGTGATCCGCTATTGTGAAGCCAATGTCTTGCCCTGAACAATTTAAGTACTCAACCGTTGGTGGAGTGTCGGGGGGAAGACCCCGGGTAGGGCAATGGACGCGGAGCAGCCGGCTGGCCACTGGCCGGCTCGCGGCAAAGGCCGGCTGAGGAGCAGCCGGCTGGCGCCGTGGCCGGCTGGTCCGGAAGTCGGCTGGCTCTAGGTCCTAGTCGGCCTAGCTACGGCCGCCAATGCTGTAGTTGGGCCGGCTTCTACAAGCCATATCCGACTGGGGGTCCGTACCTCAGACCGACTCGAGGCCGGCGAGTCTTGCACAGGAAGGAACCGGGTCGGTGATCCGGGTTCCCAAAGTCCCCGCTGACTTCATCTTCCGTAAAGCGCGGGGCACTGTGGAGCAATAGTGCCACGCGCCGGACAGGCCATCATGGCTTACGACGCGCCGTACCGGCTACGGTGGCCGACGGCGACAGAGACACTTCCTCTCCATACCGCCGACCCGAGCAGCCGGATGGGACAGGCCACGACGCCTCAACGGCTCCTGACGTCACCGCCTCGGGAAGGAGCGGAAGCCGAAGCCGGCCAAGCCGGCCAGTAGACTATAGGGTCTTATATGTAAAGTGCCGGTGCCTATATAAACCGCACTACCCCCTCTCGTGCAGGGACGATCGAACACTTATTGCTTTCATCTACCTACAGCGCTGCCCTGTGAGAGAGACCATCGTCTCCCTTAGCCTCTCAGGGCCAGCCGGATACAGCTCTAGGAGCACCATTGTACTGTGTGATTACCATATACACTCATAGCAGGAGTAGAGGTTTTACCTCCACCGGAGGGCCTCGAACCTGGGTACGTCGCCGTGTCGCTCGTGCCCAAACCCGCTTCCGGATACCGCCGTGAGATCTCTCAGGAGCCCCTTCGATTAGCCACCCTATGGCATATGCCGTGACGATACCACGACATGGAGGCATCTTCTCTGCCATGAACACTTGCCGCGAGATTACCTTCTGAGCCCTATTAGATGGCCTAGCTTTCTGAATCATCGAGACCGCGCCATTGGAGTTAGGATCAACATATGGAGGTGGGTGTGGTGCTGCCGCTATTCTGAGCTGATGTCGATTTTCGTCCATGATCGCGGGAGGAGGTGTAAAGTGGATCTCACTCCTGGGCCCCTGGGGGTTTCTATTTGCTGCTTGAGCATTGGCTATCCCTGCAACCCGCAGCATTGCTTGAAAATTGCGGCAGTCCTTCTGCAGATGTCCTGACTGCCTTTCCCATTGTTATCGAGATAAAAATGCATCTGGCATGGCCCGTTCATCATATCTTCGGGAGTTACAAAAGGTCTTTGAAACCTTGACCCGCTATTTTGCCTGTTATTCCGAGAGTCATCTCTATTGCCGCCTTGCTGCTCATTACTCCTTTGATAATCATCTCTATTGTTTACTCCATTGTTTCCCCGAAACCCAGCCGATATTTGGCCAGGGGCATCGTAACTCGAAAGTTGTCGAGGAAATCGTCGTCTATTTTGAAAATATCGACTACAGTCCTCCTCTGGTGACCTGTGTCGTTTATTATGTACATCATCTTCGACATCTGCCCATCTGTCCTTGGGTTGGTTCTTCCCAAGTCCTCCACAAAATCTCCTCGTCGAACTCCTGCTACAAACGCATCTATCGCTCTCTCGTCAGATATATTTTCTGCCGAGTTTTTAATGATGTTACACCTTTGGATGTACTTCCTCACTGATTCATCATGCTTTTGTCGACATGATCTCAACTCCTCTAGTGTCGCAGGCTTTTTGCAAGTTGACCGGAAGTTCTTGACAAACACGTCCTCAAAACTGTCCCAGCTGTCGATGGAACCTGGGGGAAGCTTCTTTATCCACGATCTTGCGGCTCCACTCAGATGTACTTGGATGCTCTGCATGGCTGTTGCTCTGGTTCCTCCTATCAACTTCACCGTCTCGAGATAATCAACTAGCCAATCCTCTGGATCTTGCAGGCCGTCGAATTTTTTGAAGTTATCGGGTAGTTTAAACCCCGAAGGAACTCGAGTTTTTCGGACCCTCCTTGTAAAGCACGGCAACCCACACATATCCTCGTCATCTAACTCTGGGGAGTGTCGATGTTCCCTTCTATTTTGTCGTGCTCTGTCCACTCGTGCTTGCACTGCTGTGTCTCGTGCTCCACTTGTTCTCTCGGGACCTAGCGCTGCTACCGCGGGTCGTGGACTATTTTGCCTTGCTGAACCTTCGGGAGGTGTTGTCATAAATGTCGTTCCCATGGCTCCGACTCCTGCCATGGCCATATTGTACAATGCTTCTCGTGGATCTCCAGGAGGTGGCTTGGATGCAAGGATGAATGCTTGCATCGCCATGTACCCAGCTTCTGGTGTTTTAGGAATAATGTTTCCTCTCGTGTCGATTGACATAAAAGACATGTCGAGGTTTTGAACTAGGTTTTCTCTCTCTGCTTCAGGTATATTTTGCAGGCGAGATCTTGCTCTCCTTCGAGCTTCCATGTGGCTATCTCCCGAAGTTCCTTAATGTCGACTTAACTCCGCTCTTCGCCTGCTTGATGCAGAGGCTGCTTCCTGCCTTCTATCCAACTCGATTTTCTGTTTCTCGAGCTCCCTCCTGGTACGTGCGAGTCTATATTGATACGCTTGTAGCTCCTCAGGTGTCGTCGTAATGGTCATTGGTTCTGTACCATCAATAGCTCTTGCGACTCGATCCCACACTGCCTGCGGAAATCGCACCATCTCTCGTGTTCCTGGTCCGATATATTTTGTCCCCAAACCTCGCGTGAGATCTGCGGGATCGACGTACGAATTTCCCGCATCATCGAAAGCCTCAGACGTTGCTGGTTCTGCCCGGCTTGGCTCTCCAATTGCATAAATCTGATGATATTTTGGATTTTGGATTTTGTCGAGTTTGGTGACACCATCATAGAGATTGGTGAGGACCTCTCCAACAGTGATGGATTTGTCGATGAAGTTGAAGCTGTCGGTGTCGCTCGAGTCATCGCTTATATAGGAGTCCGCAGATGACTCGAAGGACATGTCGCTGAAGATCTTGACGAGTTTTTCGCTCGCCCTGGTGCTGATGAAGCGTGGCGTGAAATCTCCTCATCGCCTGACTTGACTGATGATGCTGAGTTTGAAAAGTCGGGATCGACCGCCGATAATCTCGACGAGATCGGAATTTCGAGACGATACGCTCCTTCTTTCTCGACGCGGAAGTGTAACTTTCCAAACGTCATCTCCATGGGCTCCTCCGGATACGCATATGCATCCAAACGGGAGGGCGGGTGAGGAATAAAATCAACGAGACCAGTTTCGATCTGTTTACCTCTGTCCACTGCATTGCTTCCAGTTGATAAAGTCGACGATCTTGAACGTGCCATCGAGATCAGCTCCTTGACACCTCTAGTTCCCACAGACGGCGCCAATTGACAAGGGATTAACTTGTCAATGCCTACAAGTTGTAGACTAGGGTTTTAGTCGGAAGTAGAGGGCAAGTAGATCTCGAAGGTTTCAGCCGAAAAGTACTCGACGATATGAAAACTAGGGTTTGTGAGACAATGATTCGATCCCCTCTTTGTCCCTCGACTCCCCCTTATATAGGAGGCGGAGCCGAGGGATTCGTGATACACAAGTTTACGCAGTCCGGGAGGGTTTCTAACCCGTCCCGCAAGATTACAAATAATGCTTCCTATTACAACTCTAGCTTTCCTTAATAGTATCTTGGGCTTCCGAATCTTCTTATCCTTCGGGTCATGGGCCTTCAGTAAACCCCGGGTACCATCTTCGGCAGGCCCATTGAGGATGCCTATGTCACCTGGCTAGATCAGAGATACGTGAGTCATCGCTGGACATCGTGCGTGTGTGAGACCACATAGGTGCTGCAATTTGTGGTGTTTGTCGTTGTACGTGGATCATCATGACCTTGACGTCGGCGACAAAGTACGACTACATCATCCATGTTCTAGCGGAAAGTTAACCGATTTCGGTCCACGAGGGTACGTCACTGAAACATTCTCCGTTACAGCAATATCCCTAGATAGATCTGGACAATCGGTGTACTCTAGTTAGAAAAAATATTTTTTTCTACTGCAAACCCCTTCACATGCAACATTCATATTAATGAGTGGTCTTGCATCGCGAAAAAATGTATTTTTGATAGTGACCTTGTATTCAAGAACGAAGGAAGTAGATTTGTAAAGAGATTGTGCCCTAAATTAATATTTTAAAGAAAATGTGTCGCCAATTACACGGGGACAAAACCCTAGGTCTTTGAACTCGACACACACTCTCTCTCTCTTTCACAAAATAAGGCGCACACGTATCCTAAAATTCAACTTTGGCCAAACACTTAGTAATTAAAAATGTAGAAATGAATAAAAATGCTAAAGAAAAATCTCATGCTTTTATCCTGCTAATTGAGCTAGGCTATTACCCACAAAGAGAGTGGGCTCATTCCATTAATCTTGAATTAAAATACTATCTCTGATTCATATTAAACATTATTAATGTAGATGTATGTAGACATATTTTAGTTCTACATACATATATATTAATGATAAGTAATATGAATTGGAGGGGAGTATAACATTTTTGAGCATCTTTTACGATAAAGAGGAGAATATACTAAATAAAAGTCTCAAAGGACACCAGGTTCAACGTCTTTTTAAATTTGTAGAGGTGTGCACCTATCGGCGGATTTACCTTCCAAACACCTTGATCATGTGCCTAGCCTTGACGATGCCGCTTACAGGCACTCCAGCGAGCTACGTCTTCGTCGATCTACCTTCGTGACACTTTGGTCATGTGCAGGGCCTGGCGCCGCCGCTAGGTGCACTTATGCTCTACTTCTCACATAGTCATATGGCGGTTGCATTTGATATTTAAGTATCATTATTATAATCTAGATTTTCCATTTATATTTTCTATTTAGTTATTTATATCTTCGAGACCATTGAAAAAAGGGCATTGAACGAGAAACAAATCGTATAGAGACAATAGTAATTTTTTTTAGAGCAGCCATGTATTTCATTAATAAAAAAAATCAAGATGCACGAGTCAACAAACGGAGAAACTAACAGACGGACCAGGATCGAGAAAATATGTGTCCTAGAAACTTTACAGAAAACTTTCCCTAGTGTTTCTTGTACTCGCGGAAGCTAGGGGATGCCGCCAAACTCCAACTGTGGGCACTCACCTGCCACTACAACAAGGGTGACGACTACCTCTCGAGTGTGGTTCTGGCCCCCATAGTAGCAACAAAGAGTGTGCTAAACTGTAACTTGTTGGTGTTGACAGACGTTTTTGCCTTAAAAAGTGAAAATTTGAAGATGACCTCAAAATGAAAAATTATAGATACCAACGAGACAAGAAATTTTGCTTTTTGAGTCATCGCGATCCGAGCTAGTATGCAATTTGTGGAGCCAAAATACAGCAGAAACCTGAATTACCGAGTCTCGGGCGCTCGACCATAGAGGCCTCTATGGTAGGCGTGAACCGAGCCGGGGCTGAGGAAGAAAGTCGGAATTGATCTTTTTTGTTGCGACCTCAACTGAACGATCAAGATGAGCTCAGATGAAAAAGTTGTCAACATGAAAGTTCTTCGTTTTTTCGAGACGAACAACTTTGCTGTTTACGGGATTTTGATCCGAGATCGTTTACTGCCTAAAAAGTGGTACGGAAGGTGCAGGAAGGTTTCTGACCGAACAGTTACGAAAATTTCAGGTTTACTTGTTCGTGTTGGACCCTAATTAGGGTTTGTGACGTGAATCCAACGGTCTATCTTGCACGGAAAGTCCAGCCGCTCTTTATATACATGAAGGGTGACGGCCGATTGAACAACAACACACAATCGCAAAACCAATCTACAAACCTTTACTTTTTCTCTCTCGTTCTTGTTTTCTGCTCTTCGTTCGTTGGTGTTATTCGTGTTGGAGAGCTTCGATCTGCGAGGTCCTAGGGGCGGGCGAACCGACCTAGGGCAGCCCATCACCGCCGTGCACCCAGATGGGGTCTCTCCCGGGCGTGTGGGGTTTCGGGTTGTCAAAAGAGCCTGCCGGATTGTGCTGGGTATCGCGCTTCCGGCGAGCATCCTCCGGCGACGTGTCCTGCGTATCGCGCTCGACGCCGGAGGTACACGGTGACGCGTTCGTATGTGAACACACTTTTTGGCGACTCCGCTGGGGAACATCATCATGTCAGACGGCAAGCTACCCCAGCCTGCTGAGATTAGCGTCGAAAACATCATCAAGCCTAGCTTCGATGATCTTTCGGCGGAACAACTCGAAGCCTATGAGGCGCTCAAGAGGAAGCATCAAGAGCAACTTGAGGCGCTGGAAAAGCAGCGCAAGGAGGAGTTCGAGGCTTTGAAGAAGAGGCAAGAGGAGGAAGACAGAGAGACGTTCCTTGCAAGCTTCAAGAAGGACCGCCATGGCGGTGCCACTTCGCTTGGGGAGGTCAAGCTTCCACCATTGCTCGGCGATCCAGCCGAGCCCTCTGTAAGTACTAGCTTGTTTTCTGCTGATCAATTGGCTGCAATTAATCATTATGCTACTGAATCTAGTCGTCAAGCCTATGATGCTATGGTAGAATACTTGAAAGCCAGTAAAAACACGCCTCAAGATGCTTTTGTTAATGTTGGTACAAGCACTGCTGTAGGAAACCCAAATCCAACATTACCTACTTCATCGGCAGTTCTTCGTGAGACGCCGATGAATCCTTACTTTAGCCAAGATAGTCAGATCATGACTGCGCCAGCATACCTGATGGGATTCGTAGCATAGAAAACAAAAAATTTCCTACCGCGAGAACGCAATCCAAGCCAAGATGCAATCTAGAAGACGGGAGCAACAAGGGGATGAACGAGACTAACCCTTGAAGATTTCCAAAGCCTACAAGAGGAGGCTCTCGTTGCTGCGGTAGACGATCACTTGCCGCTTTCAAAAGCGCGTAGAAGATCTTGACGGTGCCACAATCGGGCAGCACCTCCGTACTCGGTCACACGTTCGGTGTTGATGACGACGTCCTTCTCCCCGTTCCAGCGGGCAGCGGAAGTAGTAGATCCTCCTTGGAATCCCGGCAGCACGACGGCGTGGTGGCGGTGGTGGTGGAGAACTCCGGCAGGGCTTCGCCTATGCGCTGCGGGAGTTTGTATGTGGAGGAGGGGAGGCTAGGGTTTGGGAGAGGGGGCTATGGGCACCGGCCTCAAGGGGGCAGGGGTGGTGCGGCCAAGCCATGGGCTGCCCCCTCCCTCTCCTCCTCATTATATAGGTGGAACCCCAAGGGTTTGCCCAAAATCTTCGAATAAGACCCCAACAGAAAAACTGCCTTATGGACGAAACCTAGAGGGACAGGGACTCTCCCCTTCCCTCTTTTCTTGGCCGGCCAAGGAGGTGGAATCCACCATGGACTCCACCCTCCCACTTGGTTGGCTGGTTAGGGTTTGTGGAGTCCCTCCGGGACTCCTCCTTCTATAGTGATTTATTCTGGATAATTCTAGAAACCACCTTCCATAAATTCACCGGATCATTTCCAAACTTGGAAAGTGACTTCCTATATATGAATCTTATTCTCCGGACCATTCCAGAACTCCCCGTGATGTCCTGGATCCCATCTAAGACTCCGAACAAAACTTCGAACTCCATTCCATATTCCATATCTACTTAAACGATATCAAACCTTAAGTGTGTCACCCTACGGTTCGCGAACTATGTAGACATGGTTGAGACCTCTCTCCGACCAATAACCAATAGCGGGATCTGGAGATCCATAATGGCTCCCACATATTCAACGATGACTTTAGTGATCGACTGAACCATTTACATACGATACCGATTCCCTTTGTCACGCGATATTTTACTTGTCCGAGGTTTGATCATCGGTATCTCTATACCTTGTTCAACCTCGTCTCATGACAAGTACTCTTTACTCGTACCGTTGTATGTGGTCTCTTATGAACCATTCATATGCTTGCAAGCTATTAGACGACATTCCACCGAGAGGGCCCAGAGTATATCTATCCGTCATCGGGATGGACAAATCCCATTGTTGATCCATATGCCTGAACTCATACTTTCCGAATACTTAATCCCACCTTTATAACCACCCATTTACGCAGTGGCGTTTGATGTAATCAAAGTACTTTTCCGGTATAAGTGATTTACATGATCTCATGGTCGAAAGGACTAGGTAACTATGTATCGAAAGCTTATAGCAAAATAACTTAATGACGTGATCTTATGCTACGCTTAATTGGGTGTGTCCATTACATCATTCATATAATGACATAACCTTGTTATTAATAACATCCAATGTTCATGATCACGAAACAATGATCATCTATTAATCAACAAGCTAGTTATACAAGAGGCTTACTAGGGACTCCTTGTTGTTCACATAACACACATGTATCAATGTTTCGGTTAATACAATTATAGCATGGTATGTAAACATTATCATAAACACAAAGATATATTATAATAACCATTTTATTATTGCCTCTTGGGCATATCTCCAACAGTCTCCCACTTGCACTAGAGTCAATAATCTAGTTTACATATGTAAAGATATAACACCTTGGCCTTCCGGTGCTTTATCATGTTTTGCTCACGGGAGAAGTTTTAGTCAACGGATCTGACATGCTCAGAAACGTATGTATTTTGCAATTCATTTGCGTCTCAACGCATCATTCATTTTCTAAATGAGTTGGCATTAAATATGTTTGGTCTTCTGGTGGAACCTTAATTCCGCGGTCTGAAATATGTCACTAATATTGTCATACACAATATAGCTTCAAAGTTCTGACACTATCGGAACTACACCAGGTTCTCAAAGAACCTCTTGACTTAACATCCTCAGTCATTGTCAAAACAATGACATACTCTGCCTTCGTTTGTAGAATCCGTCACAATATTTAGAACTCTTCTAAATCTAGCATCGACAACTTCTAGCTCATTGTGCTACCTTTTAAACAGCACTTAGTCTAATTTGAGATTGAAATTTTATTTTTATATGTGACAAAACAAATATCGGTGCAACACTTTACAGCGATTTGTTTGTCATTTCTCCATACAAAACTATATATATATATATCCTTAGTTCTTCTTAAGTACTCAAGAATATTCATACTGTTTTTCAATGATCATCACATGAATCATTCTGGTACATGCTCATAACACTTTTAGAGCACAGGACATCCGATTGTGTACATATTATTCGTGATCTATAATCACTCATGTGTTTTTACTCATTGAGTGTCAGATACACTCAAGTCTTGTCAAACCTTCACATGACAAGAACATTTTCTTAATATTTCTATATTGAACTACTTCAATATCCATTCTATGTACTTTGACTTAAACTTATTATGTGTTTCAATCTATCTTCATAGATCTTGACACTAAATATGTTTCAGTTCATATCTTTTCATTGAAGTTTAATTCTCAATGAAACCTTTTTTTAATCAATTATATAATTACATTATTTATAATCAACGATATGTCATCTACATAAAGTATTACAAATATGTCTCAGCGCTCCCACTTAATTTCTTGCAAATGCAAGCCTCTTCATCGTCTCTGATGAAATCATAACTCTTTGATCATTTCATCTGGTGAAAATTCCAACTCCGCGATACTTACTTCATCCAATTGAAGTTCGTATACCTATCTAGTATTCCACGGACTAGCAAAACTCTTGGTTGTATCTTGTATACACCTTTAATACACACTTCTGTTAAGTAATGTACTTTGCCATCCTACTATCATATCTCATAAAAGAAATATGTAGTGATTACTAGAATAATCCTCATAGACTATAAGCATTGCTACGGAAGATCTAATCTTATCGTAGTCAACTCTTTGAACTTTGTCGTAAACAACTTTTCGACAAGTCGAGCTTCTTCAAGGATATTTCATCCAAGTCCATCAATTTTATAGATCCATTTACTTTCAAAAAGTATTCATCTATCTTGGATTTCATGGCGTATAGCCATTTTAACAGAGTCAGGGCCCATCATAACTTCTTTGTTTGTAGTTGGTTTATCATTGTTCAAAATCAATCCTTTGTCCACAAATTATTTATTTGATCACAAAGTAAACCATACCTACAAGGTTCAATATGTACTTCGATCTCCATGGCTAAAACATTTTGTAGTCATGAGAGCCATGATCGTTGTGGCCGCTTCCGGAACCATTTCCGATGCTGCACTATTCTGATCATTTTTCTCAGGTTCATAAACCTTATCAAGTTCTATTGTCCTCCCACTCAAATATTTCGCTAGAAAACAATTTCTTGGAAATAAGCAAGTAACATTAACAAACACTTTTGTCTTTTACTTTATAGTGGAAAGAATTCCCTATCAATTCTTTGGGATAACCAACAAAGACATTCATCCGATTTTGGTTGTAAACTTATTTACTTATGCTATGCATACCAAAATTTAAAAAAAGACTATTAGGGTTCATACCCATGCCATAACTCGTATGATGTCATTTCAACAGATCATGATGATGCTCTATTTAGTGTAAAAGCGGTAGTCTCTAAAGCATAATCCACAAAAATATAATGGCATCAATATTTTTATCTCATCATTGATTCAACAAGGTTTGGATACATCTCACGGATACTCCATCATCACTATGATACTCCAAGAAACATGAGTTGTAGAACAATTTCATAACTCTCTTAGATGTTCACTAAAACTCGTAATTCAAATATTTCCACCATGATCCAATCATAGATATTTGATTTTTCTATTACGATGATTTCCACTTCATGCTGAAATTTATTTGAATCCATTCAAATGTTTCAAACTTCTTCCTTATTGAATATATCCACACATATATACTCAATTCATTGTTGGAAGTTTTTATGAAGTAGAAGAATCTCCCGCACACAACTATGCCTGGTGAACCACATACATCATCATGTATTTTTCACTAAGTTAGTTGCCCGTTCAACTCTTGGCCTATGAACGGTATTTTAGTCATTCTCTTTAGAAAAGATTTGCAAGCGCCAAACGATTCAAAAATCAAATGACTCCAAAAATCCAGTTGCATGGAATTCCTTCATGCGTTCCTTTCTAACATGACTTAAATGGCGGTTCCACAAATAAGTGGAATTCAAATCATTTGCCTTATGGGGGCTATGGGCTCCGGCCTCAAGGGGGCCGGGGTGGTGCGGCCAAGCCATGGGCTGCCCCCCTCCCTCTCCTCATCATTATATAGGTGGAACCCCAAGGGTTTGCCCAAAATCTTCGAATAAGACCCCAACAGAAAAACTGCCTTATGGACGAAACCTAGAGGGACAGGGACTCTCCCCTTCCCTCTTTTCTTGGCCGGCCAAGGAGGTGGAATCCACCATGGACTCCACCCTCCCACTTGGTTGGCTGGTTAGGGTTTTTGGGTCCCTCCGGGACTCCTCCTTCCATAGTGATTTATTCCGGATAATTCTAGAAACCACCTTCCATAAATTCACCGGATCATTTCCAAACTTGGAAAGTGACTTCCTATATATGAATCTTATTCTCCGGACCATTCCGGAACTCCTCGTGATGTCCTGGATCCCATCCGAGACTCCGAACAAAACTTTGAACTCCATTCCATATTCCATATCTACTTAAACGATATCAAACCTTAAGTGTGTCACCCTACGGTTCGCGAACTATGTAGACATGGTTGAGACCTCTCTCCGACCAATAACCAATAGCGGGATCCGGAGATCCATAATGGCTCCCACATATTCAACGATGACTTTAGTGATCGATCGAACCATTTACATACGATACCGATTCCCTTTGTCACGCGATATTTTACTTGTCCGAGGTTTGATCATCGGTATCTCTATACCTTGTTCAACCTCGTCTCATGACAAGTACTCTTTACTCGTACCGTGGTATGTGGTCTCTTATGAACCATTCATATGCTTGCAAGCTATTAGACGACATTCCACCGAGAGGGCCCAGAGTATATCTATCCGTCATCGGGATGGACAAATTCCACTGTTGATCCATATGCCTCAACTCATACTTTCCGGATACTTAATCCCACTTTTATAACCACCCATTTACGCAGTGGCGTTTGATGTAATCAAAGTACCTTTCCGGTATAAGTGATTTACATGATCTCATGGTCGAAAGGACTAGGTAACTATGTATCGAAAGCTTATAGCAAAATAACTTAATGACGTGATCTTATGCTACGCTTAATTGGGTGTGTCCATTACATCATTCATATAATGAAATAACCTTGTTATTAATAACATCCAATGTTCATGATCACGAAACCATGATCATCTATTAATCAACAAGCTAGTTATACAAGAGGCTTACTAGGGACTCCTTGTTGTTCACATAACACACATGTATCAATGTTTCGGTTAATACAATTATAGCATGGTATGTAAACATTATCATAAACACAAAGATATATTATAATAACCATTTTATTATTGCCTCTTGGGCATATCTCCAACAATACCCTAGTCCTATTAGAAGTGTGCCTTATTCGGTGATACCACCGAATCAAGTCCCACGCCCAGTAGCCACGAACATGGCGCCGAATTTCAATTCGGTACCAGTAGCGCGAGTAAATCCCATGGCTAGTAATGCTATTGTTCCTGTGCAATCACCACAAGTAAATTCGTCCTCCATAGACGAAAATATGGCCACACTTAGGTCAGAATTGCAAAAGATGTTCTTTGATAACTTCAGAATTGAGCCGAAGCCTGTAAGTCGGATGTATCAAAAACCTTATCCGGAATATTTCGATGCTTTACCGTACCCCCAAGGCTACAAGGTGCCTGATTTTGCTAAATTTAATGGGGTAGACAATAAGACAACTTGGGAACATGTTAGTCAATATTTAGCACAATTAGGAGAAGCTGGTAATTCTGATCCTTTAAAAGTGCGTTTATTTCCCTTGTCTTTAACCGGTACCGCTTTTTCATGGTTTTCTGCTTTACCATATGGTTCTATCCATACTTGGTATCATCTAGAAAAGAAATTTCATGAACATTTTTATAGTGGTGATAATGAGCTTAAATTGTCGCATCTTACATCGGTTAGACAAAAACATGATGAATCGGTCACCGATTACATCAAGAGATTTAGAGATACTAAAAACCGATGTCATAGTTTGGTGGTTACAGAAAGAGACATGGCAGACTTGGTTCTTAATGGTTTAAGAACTCATATTAAAGAAAGAATTGAAGGTTATGAGTATCTAAATATTAGCCAAGTTTTACAAAGAGCTTTGGCTCAAGAAAGCCGAAGCAAAGAAACAAAAGATTTGCATAGGTCTAAGTCTGATCGTCCTCGCATAAACACAGTTGAATACAATAGTGACAATTCGGACGATGAAGCTGATATTTATGTCTGCTGAATTTGTTTGGCCCTCAAAGGCCAAACCTTATACTTGTGATGCTCTTAAGCCGATTCGCAAGAATCGTGAGGATGAGATGACATTCAGTTTTGATGTAGCCAAATGTGATAGGATATTTGATGCTATGTTAAAAGACAAATACATTCGACTGTCTCACACTTTACCGCCGTTTGAGGAGTTAAAATGGCGTGATTATTGCAAATATCATAATTCTTTTTCTCATGCTACTAATGATTGCAATGTGTTTCGACGACAGATACAATCGGCTATCAATGATGGACGATTAAGCTTTGCTGACATGCAAATTGACAAGCAGCCATTCCCAATGAATACTTTGGAGCTGCAAGGGAAAAAAGTCTTAATTCGGCCAGAGGCGGCTGGATCCGCTAAAAAAAATAATGTTGTTGTTGGTGAGCCCAGGAACAGCAGGGATGGCAACAAAGACTTGGGAAGAGAGATTGTTCTTGGCAAGCAGCCCAATGGCAAGGAGACACTGAAGATCACCATAAAAAATCCTATACTCGGGGGGCAATCACAAGTGCAAAGGGATGTTCGTGCCAAGTTTATCAAGCCCAAGAGTCCAGAAGTTGGCAAGTGGAAAACTAATAAGGTTAAGGTGCAGCACAAGCGAATAAAGCCAACCTTCGATATGTTGTTGTCTAAATATGCAAACCAAGCGGCCGGTTCCAACACAAACCGGTCATCACATGGGAAGCGTCCAAGATCACCTCCAAGGGAGAGGTCTTCACGACATGTAAGGCCGTATGAGCAGTGGGCTCCGAGGCCATGGATGGCGCCACCCCCGTATGCACCATATTACTTCGATGGAGGATGGATGCACACCCCAATGGCACCATACGCTTTTCATCAAGGATGGGCAGCACCCAGAAAATCTGTGCATGATAGGATTACCAGGCGTGTTCGAGACCGTCTAAGTTACAATACTAATCGGTCATCGCAGAAATCTACAAGAGATGATAAAATGAAGTGGCGTCCTAAATCTCCATGTGCTGAAATTCCAGAGAGTAGCAAGCAGCAAGAGAATAGTACTAATGTTAGCTCAGTCATAATAGGTACACAAGAGCTGAAACTCAAGGAGCCGGTTGTTGTTGATGAACCGGCTAACTCTAAAAAAGTTATACTAACTATTCCACCAAGATCTCCGACTAACGATCATGAAGCTAGCACAAGCAAGGCCAAGCTGAGAGATCCTAAATATACTCAACCGAAGTGGTGTCCTCTAGGACTAACAAAAACCAAGAAGAGGAGACTGCAGCGCATGAGGAACCAAGAGAAGGTGGAGCATACAGCTGAAAAGCGAAGGGATGAGGTTTTCGATAAGACTCACCCTGTACCATATAAGAAGTGGATGCTAAAGAAAGTGGAAGGTGCTGCAGTTCCCATGACGGTCGCAACAACTACCACGTCATCCTAAGAGAAGGACGTGAATATTGATGAATTGACCACACCACTTCCTACCACTCCTGATTCGGTACCTACTTCAGAAGATGATGAAGAATTGGTGGATTTTGAGAACTCACCAGCTAGGGAAGGTATGGATATGAATATGGTTTATTACTTACCCTCTGAGTTTCGTGCAGTAGATGAAGAAGGGGAGGTAGCGCAATTAGACTTTGGTCCCAAGAACGCCATCTTTGAGAAACCAAAAGAACCGGTGAAGCATTTGAAACCGCTATATGTCAAGGGGCACATTAACGGATCACCGGTTGCTAGAATGCTTGTTGATGGTGGTGCAATGGTGAATCTTATGCCATATCCAGTCTTCAAAAAATTGGGCCTTGATGAGAATGATTTAATGAAGACCAACATGGTGCTCAATGGGTTTGAAGGCAAAGAGAAAACAGAGGCCAAAGGTGTCATGAGTGTGGAGCTCACAGTGGGGAGTAAATCTTTGGCCACCGCCTTCTTTATTGCTGAAGTGCAAGGTAATTACAATGTTATATTAGGCCGTGATTGGCTCCATGCAAACCAATGTGTGCCATCTACTTTGCATTAGTTTTTGATACAGTGGGTTGATGATGAGGTTGAGGTTGTCCATGCGGATAATTCAACTTGTATCGCTTTGGCCGATTCACCGGTAGATTGGCAACATCCCAATGCTACTTGTTTGACAGGGCGAGACCTCTCAGATTTTGGTTTTGTTAGTGCCACAAAGAATGGCTTTGTGCCCGTCTCTTTAAAGCCGATTTATAATAATCGGCTCCCAAATAAGTGATTTAAATGGATCCCAACGAAGAGTGGTTGCAGAAGCGGCTTGTTCAATATCGGTCCAGTGAGAATGATATGTATGAGTCCATAGAAGAACTAGATGATATGGACAAGTTGGGACAAGGTTTCACATCGGCTGATCCATTGGAAGAAGTGGACATAGGAGATGGTTCAATTCCTAGGCCGACGTTTGTTAACAAAAATTTGGAAGCCGGTCAGAAAAGTGTATTGATCGGGCTCTTAAAAAAAATATGTCGATTGCTTTGCATGGGAATATCATGAGATGCCTGGTTTGAGCAGGGAACTAGTTGAGCATCGGCTGCCTATCAACGCTGGTTTTAGGCCTTATAAACAACCAGCTTGTAAATTCAATCCCAAGATGTATGACCGGATCAAGGAAGAGATCGGTCGTTTGCTTAAAGCTAATTTTATTAAGCCTTGCAGGTACGCGGATTGGATTTCTAATATTGTGCCAGTAGGTAAGAAGGGGTCCAACAAGTTGAGGTTGTGCATTGGTTTCAGAGATTTGAATAGAGCTACACCCAAAGATGAGTATCCCATGCCAATAGCCGATATGCTTATTAATGATGCCTCTGGTCATAAAGTTATCAGTTTTCTTGATGACAATGCGGGGTACAACCAAATTTTCATGGCCGAAGAGGATGCATTCAAAACAACCTTCCGGTGTCCCGGGTTTGTTGGTTTATTTGAGTGGACAGTAATGACTTTCGGTTTGAAGAATGCTGGTGCGACATATCAGAGGGCTATGAATTTAATATGTCATGATTTGCTTGGGGTCATACTTGAAGTCTATATTGATGATATTGTTGTTAAGTCAGATGCTAATGAATCTCATTTAGCCGATTTGCGATTAGCTTTTGAGAGTGAGAAAATATGGGCTCAAGATGAATCCTTTGAAGTGTGCTTTCGGTGTATCGGCTGGATTTTTTTTGGGTTTTATTATACATCAGCATGGCATAGAGATTGATCCCGGGAAGATACAAGCCATCCAGAAAGTACAAGCCCCGACATGCAAAAAGGATATGCAGAAATTCCTTGGCAAGGTTAATTATTTGAGGCGTTTCATAGTGAACTTGTCAGGGAAGGTTGATGCATTCACTCCTATTCTTCGGTTGAAGAATGATGATGATTTTACCTGGGGGGCAAAACAGCAAGAAGCATTTGATAAGATTAAGCTTTGTTTGTCTACTCCTCCCGTATTAAGGGCGCCTAAGCATGGAGAGCTTTTTAGGCTCTATATTGCAGCGGAGGAAGGTGTCATTGGTGCTTGTTTTGACTCAAGAGACCGAAGAAAAAGAGCATGTTATCACTTATTTAAGCCGGCGTTACTCGGATGCTGAGACAAGGTATACTTTTATTGAGAAATTATGCTTATGCTTATATTATGCTTGCACTAAGCTGAGGCATTACTTATTGTCTAGCATATGCATTGTTGCTTGTCAAACCGATGTCATTAGATATATGTTACATAGACCAATTCTTAGCGGTAGGATTGGTAAATGGGCTTATGCTTTAATTGAGTATTATTTGGCTTACGAATCCTTGAAATCTATGAAAGGCCAAATCGTTGCTAACTTTATTGTTGAACATCGGATTGATAATGAGCATGATATTGATACTAACCTTGTAACTTTAGTACCATGGAGGTTATACTTTGATGGTTCAGTTTGTAGCAATGGCCATGGTGTTGGCGTTGTTTATATATCTCCTCATGGTGCTGTTTTTGAAGCCTCATGCCGCTTAGAATATTTTTGCACAAACAATCAAGCCAAATATGAAGCTTTATTATTCGGGCTGGAACTTTTAGTTGCTGTAGGTGCTACACATATTGAGGCTTTTGGTGATTCGTTGCTAGTAGGACAACAAATATCTAAGGTTTTCAAATGTTTCGACGAATCACTTAATATGTTTCTTGATAAATGTCTAGATATGATTGCTACTTTGGATTACTTTAGTATTGCTCATATATCTAGGCAAGATAATTGGAATGCAAATGAGTTAGCACAGCAAGCATCTGGCTACCATGTTGATCGTGGTGTTTTTCATATATCACATGAGCCGATGTTTGCTCTCGCTGACATAGGTAAGGCCGAATTAAAGCCCATTGATTCGGTCACTAATGAAGGGTCTAGTGCAGGTGAACAAGATTGGAGAAGACCTATTATTGAATATTTGCAGGATCCTAACAAGAGGACGGACAGGGCTGTTCGGCGAATGGCTTTAAGTATGCGTTGATGGATGATGATCTCTATCGCCGAACAGTTGATGGTATTCTTTTGAAGTGCTTGGGTGAAGATCAAACAAGAGTTGCTATGGGAGAGGTACATGAAGGAATATGTGGTACTCATCAATCGGCACACAAGATGAAGTGGTTATTGCAACGTGCAGGTTTTTATTGGCCGACGATGATCAATGATTGCTTCAGGTATTATAAGGGATGCGAGGCTTGTCAAAAGTTTGGTGACATTCGAGTTGGCTCCGCTGCTATGTTGAATCCTATTATCAAGCCGTGGCCATTTAGAGGTTGGGGATTGGATTTCATTGGTATGATTCATCCTTCTTCTTCAAAAGGGCATCGGTTCGTGCTCGGTAGCTACTGATTATTTTACCAAGTGGTCCGGAGCGATACCTCTCGTAAATATGACCCATAAGGAGGTGATCAAATTTATAACTCGAGCATATCATACATAGATTCGGTATTCCTCAAACATTGACTACAGATCAAGGTTCATCATTTATGGCAAAAGAAGTTAAAGAGTTTGCCGAATCTTATAAGATAAAGATGCTCAATTCATCTCCATATTATGCACAAGCTAATGGACAAGCTGAATCAAGTAATAAGATTTTGATCAAACTCATCAAGAAGAAGATTGAAGATTATCCAAGGAGATGGCATGAAGTGTTGTCTGAAGCTTGGCGAGCACATAGGATCTCTAGGCATGGCGCTACAAAGGTAACTCCATGTGAACTTGTGTATGGACAGGAAGCCGTTTTACCGGTGGAGGTGAATCTGGCTGCTTTGAGGTTCGCCAAGCAGAATGATTTATCGGCAGTGGATTTTCACAACTTGATGATGGACAACATTGATGAGGTTGCTGATAAACGTTTAATTGCTCAGAGAGACATAGAGAAGGATAAATTGCGGGTAGCGAGAGCTTATAACAAAAAGGTTAAGTTGAAGAGCTTCCAGGTTGGCGATTTAGTCTGGAAAGTAATCCTACCAGTCGGTTCGAAGGACAGGAAATTTGGCAAATGGTCTCCTAGCTGGGAAGGTCCTTTTAAGGTCATGAGGGTAGTTCCTGAAACTCATACTTGGTGGAATCTATGGAGGGGAATTTACTACCTCGAGCTCTCAATGGAAGATATCTGAAAACGTTCTACCCGAGTGTGTGGCAAGAAGCATGAACACGCATATGGCCGATATATAATTATCGCCCTTAGCATACATGGCCGATACAGAATTATCGCCCTAAGAATCAATGGCCGATGGAGAGTTGACATCGTCCTTAGACAAAATATAGTGCAAGTTATTTTTCGGCATATAAGTTTTGCCGAAAAACAGGGGGGCATGTGTTGACAGGCGTTTTTGCCTTAAAAAGTGAAAATTTGAAGGTGTCCTCAAAATGAAAAATTATAGATACCAAAGTTGTGCGTCTCGTCGAGACAAGCAATTTTGCTTTTTGAGTCATCGCGATCCGAGCTAGTATGCAACTTGTGGAGTCAAAATACAGCAGAAACCTGAATTACCTAGTCTGGGGTGCTCGGCCATAGAGGCCTCTATGGTTAGGCGCGAACCGAGCCGGGGCTGAGGAAGAAAGTCGGAATTGATCTTTTTTATTGCAACCTCAATTGAACGATCAAGATGAGCTCAGATGAAAAAGTTGTCAACATGAAAGTTCTTCGTTTTTTCGAGACGAACAACTTTGCTGTTTACGGGATTTTGATCCGAGATCGTTTACTGCCTAAAAAATGATACGGAAGGTGCGGGAAGGTTTCTGACCGAACAGTTACGGAAATTTCAGGTTTACTTGTTCGAGTTGGACCCTAATTAGGGTTTGTGACGTGAATCCAACCGTCTATCTTGCACGAAAAGTCCAGCCGCTCTTTATATACATGAAGGGTGACGGCCGATTGAACAACAACACACAATCGCAAAACCAATCTACAAACCTTTACTTTTTCTCTCTCGTTCTTGTTTTCTCGCTCTTCGTTCGTCGGTGTTCTTCATGTTGGAGAGCTTCGATCTGCGAGGTCCTAGGGGCGGGCGAACCGACCTAGGGCAGCCCATCACCGCTGTACGCCCAGACGGGGTCTCTCCCGGGCGTGTGGGGTTTCGGGTCTTCAAAAGAGCCCGTCGGACTGTCCTGCGTATCGCGCTTCCGGCGAGCCTCCTCCGGTGACGTGTCTTGCGTATCGCGCTCGACGTCGGAGGTACACGGTGACGTGTTCGTGTGCGAACAGTTGGCGCACCTATGGATTGGCTAGTTCCTATTTGAAAGGCTATAATTGCTACTATGGGGCTAGAAGCACAAAAAGATTTTACTCGTTGGTGTCAATTATACCGGTAGTTTGACTTTTGTAGCTCTGTACGGGGCATTTGCGCTGATAGGTTTCATGCTACGCCAGTTAGAACTTGTTTGGTCTATTTAATTGTGGCCTTATATATAATGCAATCTCATCCTCAATTGCGGTTTTTTGTTTTCGTGTTCCATGTTAATTTATTTATTTCGTAGAAATTTCCAGTACCATATTATAAAATAAAATCAGCATGAACATGTTTAGGGCAACCCACAAACTGAGTTGAATAAGAAAAAAAAAACATTCTTCCTTCCTGTTATTTCAAACCAGTTAATTGGCCTGTTAAGCAGTGCGCCCTCTATTTCTGAACATAAAACGTTCTGGAGGTTCAGTTTAAACTCCCAACACGTCTTATTATATCTAGGAACGGACTGATCTGTGATGATAATAGACATATGCAAATAAAATGCTTTATTTTCTTTGGAGTGTGTAATTTTCATTTGGCTAAGACGCAGATGCATCCGCCGGTAGCCAAAAACCTTGCCGTGCCCGCAATATAGCTAGTAACATCACACATATTAAAGCATTTTGGTGACATGGTATGATAATAAATGAAAAAAAAAGAGTGGGGTGGTAACTAGCTATGTTACCATAACATCACACTTTTCAAGACAAGATGAGTTTACAATCTAATAAATATAGCATGCATGATACCACATATAAGTATAACTATCCACTATAGAGGTAGTAACATAGGGTAGTAACATGCACCATGTTACTACTCTATGTTACTCCCCACTATGATTAGTCTAAATCAACTGTAGCTTCTTAATTGCTCTTTGCTTCTTGTGGATGATTCACTTTTTACCTCATATTTTGCATTCGCTTGCCAACTACATGTCGTCTTGTGGTGCGCTCTATCACGATTCGCGCGAGCTATGAAGCAACCACCCCGGCCAAATAATCTACTCCACTCCAGAGACTTGGCTGCCACAACTCGGAATATGACAAAGCTAGCAAGACAAAAACCGTGGCGTGGATTAGATGTATATATAGTTCGCTGACCGTACGTGGTGGGAATCCGGAACGGAGGGGAGCCGAGCAGCCGCACCTGAACGGAACTACGGCAAAGGCGATTGAAGGCGGCGCGCGACGCGGTGGCCGACTAGCCGGCGACGCGGCGAGAGTAGAGCGCTGTGTCACAGCTTTCCACGTACGCTGACAGGTCGCGGGGCGGGGGAACACAGGAACGAAATTTGATCCTGCGTGTTTCGACTTTCGAGCGGGCGAAGCGAAACCGATAACGTCGCGTACGTAGGTCAAGTTTGACGGGACGGATCCGACCGCGACGCGCCACCGACCGGCGGGATCATCGATCGCGTCAGCCGCCGCCGCCGGAATCCATGCCCGGTGGCGCGCCGGTGGTGGGTATCGGTCCGTCCGGTCGTACACATCGCGCATATCGCGCGTGGATACACGCTCCCTCGCAGTGGCCAGTGACCGAATCGGAGATCGATGCATGTGCGCCACCGCATCCACCTGGTAGAATGATTAAATTAGCTCCGGGAAGACCAAGAGCTCGTGCCCGATCGATGATCATCTGATGATCTCATCGTACATTGCTCCAGGTACCGGAGTCTCAGGATCCATGTGCAAGGACGGTGACTGTCACTCTCGAGTGTCAAACTGCTCTTGACGGCGCGCAAATGCTACTACTTAAAAAGGGGTATTGATTCAGCCTATCAGTTGCTTCCACTATCGGTTACAAGGGCGATACAGCTACGCTACTTGTCACATGTTCATGGCCTCTTTATTTTCGCGGGTGGTGGGGAAAACATAAAATAACACTACTCATCCATTAAATTCAAACGAATGGAGCACATGATAACTTTTCCTTCATGTTTGGGTTTTAGAGGAAAATAAAAAGGGAATTGTACAATCAACTAAAACCTTTTTCGCCTGGTCGTCCCCTATTTTTTTCGGCTGCTAGAAGTTTTTTTTCTCTCGTCCGTGCTTCTAGACCAAACGGCAGATGAAGCTGAAAACGCCGCGGGCTAGCCCTATCAACGAGAGTTGAGGAAAAAAAATACTCCCTCCGTCCTTAAAAAGAACTACTGCTCAATTTTATCTAAATACGGATGTATATAGACATGTTTTAGTTATAAATAAATACATATCTAAAAAACTTGAGAATTTTTTATGGGAAGCAGGGAATACCTGATTTCATCCCTATCCCATCCCACTACGTTAGATCACCGCTGGTACCGCGTCTCTCCGCCTCCGCAATATCCCACCGTTGGAAAAGGTCGTGCCCCCGAGCACACATACCCCAACCTACCCCGCCATCCGGCATCCCCAACTTTGACGTCTAGAGGCGCCTGCCAATAGTTCGTCGGCCATTCACGACCGTCCCTGCCTGCAAGGTGTTCGGCATTTTGCCGGCATGGATTCCGACGACGAAGAGATGGCCTTGGATCTGCTGGAGGAAGAGGTCAAAGTTGTTGCTACTGTTGCCGCCGCCGGTGAATGTATGAACCATGGCACCAACAGGGTTCTCTTGCGGATGTTGATAACTAGGTACCGGCTTCGTTTCCTGCCTTCTTCGTCATGTGTCAAGAAATCCGAGACTCAGCATTACCCCCTCCGGTGCATATTACTCGTCGCTAATATGGATGTATCTAGAACTAAAATGTGTCCATATACATGCATATTAGCGACAAGTAGTATGGATTGGATAGAGTAATTTTTTTCAGTGTGTAGGACTGTCCAAATTCACGAAAACTAATATGAAACAGAGAGAATATAAGATATTTAATATCCACTAAAATCTCTTGGATGGTGTCATAAGCAAACGCACCGAAACCATGTAGGATTGAGATGGACAAGACCATGCAATTATGTGGTTTCATATTTGTGCACTTTCATAACCCTACGAAGTGCGAATCAAAGAGGCCCCTAACTTGATTGGATTCTGTTTTTAGGATTTCTGTGCCTTTGCGTTCCTCTGAATTAAACAAGCTCAAAATCCGATCATATTTTTATGTTTTCCCTATTTCTAAGTTTTCATGATACCGCAAATCAAAGATATACATACTGCAAACCAAAATTCTATACCATACAAAAATAACCAAATGCACAGTACCCTAACTTCAGATGGTCCAGCTAGCTTGCTGGGTTGTGTAATGAGTGGAATGATTGGCTAATCGGCTGTGCAGTTGTATGTCAGCGGGTGAGCAGGCACATGGGTGCATCCGATACTCCAATTCATGAAACATGGAACAGCGTGGCACGAGCGGCCGAAATGGAAAACAAATCAGTGTCAGTTCGAGCCGCTTGACCGGATAACGGGTAGTTTAAGCTAATCATTAGCGACAGTGCCAAGTGGAAAACAGAGCATAATCCCCGGGATGTTATCTGTCGCCAGCAAAACACAATTTGTCAGTTTTTGACAAAATCAATAATGGATTGATTAACAATACACAATTTGGAGGTGGATAAGTTCGTATTCGAACAGAATTAATCTCGCTGCTCTCCTGGATACTTCTGGCTGGAGTTTATAAAGCATACGCAAGGAAAAAAAATAGCGCGCTATAACAAAATAGCGTGGGTCTAAAAATACGCTATTAGCATGCTATAACGTGCTATTAACGCGAATAGCACGCTATAGCGCCGAAATAGCGTAGCGTCGGCTTTCTAGATATGCTATAGCGTGCTATTAGCGTTGGAATAGCGTGCTATTTTTTTCCATGGAGAAAACATAGAAGAAAAGCTAGACTAATTAATTTGCATGTGGTGCTTGAAGTTTTTGTCCTACGAATCATGGGGACTTTTTTTTTTTTTTGAGAACTAGGAAACATGGGGAGTGAAAGAGTGGGGGATGAACTCATGAAGAGCTGAACATTAGTGAAGGAGAGACGAGGCCGGATGGACTCCGGTGCACGTGAACGAATTAGGCCCAGCCATAAAACAAAACCACATAAAGGATAAGGCCCAAGTACCCAAAGGCCATCGCCCCTCCCGATATAAGTACAGTATGTTTTACTCGAAATCATCCAAGCAAGGGGATGGTTAGACCCAAATTGGTGGCCCATGTAATATTTGGGTAGAAAGGGCTTCGGATCGTATAACGTTTCTTCAAACATTTGAGTTGCAGAAGGTTGTTGAAAAAAACTCAAGCAGAAGGTGTTGTCGGAGTGGACAAAGAAGTTGTAGGTTCGAGGAAGTGATGTAGAATTGCTTACACCCGAGATACACAGGCCTGCAACACTATAAGATGTACATCAGAGAAAAATGACACACAACTGACTCGGTTGGGAAATGATTATCTAGCCAACACTGTAAGATGTGCCTTCAGATTTGGAATGAACGGCAAATTTCAAAGCGACAACACATGTGCAGTTATAACACAACAGAGGAGCTGAGATAAAGAACAACTATTTGAAAATTGAGTCCGTAAGATGCATAATATATGAAAAACACCATACATTTCTTATCGAGGCAAATAATTATTGTTGCATCAACATGATCATCATGCCATTTTTGCTCAGTTCGCCGGCTTAAAGGACACGAGGGAGTGCCTCCACGCGGCCCTCTGGTTCAAAACCGCCTCGTACTTGCCATCCTTGCCATCTCGGTTGATCGCATCGATGATCAGATAGAGGGTTTTGCCAAGTGGTGAATCCTCATCAATCTCGGCTCTCAGCACTCTGTTGAATCTGATCCAGTCGTGTGCCTGGTGGACGTGCACCGCCACCGCCCACCGGCCAAGCCATTGGACGTCCGGCTTATTGGCGTCTATTGGTGAGCGCGCACCAAGAACTGCCGTGGCGTACATGGCTGCAATGGCAGCAGCAAATAGGAGGCTACTATTTCTCATGGTTTGGCTTGGGATGACACCTTGCTGCTAAGTAGTATTGCAAGTCGATCTGTATCTGTATGGTGCAAGTTGAGTTGTTTTCTGTGGAGATGATGGACGATGCGCAGGGGTATTTATATTGCTCCAGGTCTCGCTGAGTTGCCAACAAATGGTTAAAAATAGTAGTTTTTTTTATCTGGAAAGGATTCATTAGTTGCGTATCAAATCTTTCCCGTCTCAATATAAGCTCTCTACAGCAAAAATTGACTGACATGATCTTTGGGATCTTTTCGTTAAAAGGAGTGATCTGTTCCAAAAGAAATACAGCTCAGTATTTGATGGGATTCATTGATGGTTAATACCTACTACATGGAGCTAGCAATTCAAACAATTCATTTATACCGCCGTGACAACTTTTATTCTAGATTTTTCTTTGACAACTAAGACCATATCTTTACTACTCCCTCCGTTCTAAAATAAATGTCTCAACCATTTTAGATGAAGTAGTATTAAATTGCAATGCGACCAGTGCGTCGTCAGCCGTTTTGCATTATAGCCCCTCATAAATCTGGTAATCAGCCTGCAATCCAACCTCCTTCACACCCGCATGCACGCCCCAACGACGCGAGTGGTTCCCATAGCTCCAGCCCCGCCGCTGATGCCTCCATAGGCCACTCCGGCCCCGGCCCCGCCCTAATAGGAAATATGCTATAGGCCTAGGGTTACCACAAGCGACCCTGACCAAAAAAGGTGCCCGCATGTGCTAAATACTACAGGCGCACTATGTTTCGGGCGCGTCGGTGTTGACTCAATACCACCGACGCAAAAAAAAAAATAGTGCGTCGGGGATAAGGTTCGAACAGGTCGTGGTCAGACAAAAAATCTCTGCTCCCCTTACCCGGCGCGCGTGGTCGTGTTCCGGTGGTCAATTGTTTACCACTGGCACACCAATATAGAGGCGCACCGGCGATAAGGGGATCACAGATTTTTCTCTCCACCCCCTCCCTCCCTCCCCCCGATGGAATTGCCTTTTGTTGACTGCCAAAACCCACCGGCGGGCAGCGGCCTTGTCAACACTGTAGAGCCGGGGGGAGCCTAGAGCTGCGGCTGGCTGAGACCCCTCCGAGCGACGGCCCGCAATGCTCTTCTGGTCACACGCGGCGTTGCGAAGTGCAAGGGCGTGCCACCCGACCTATACCCGGTCGGGAAGGTGATGAGATTGCCTCGCTTAGTTTCCTGCGGGGCATACATGTAAACGTTAAATACGAGCCTCGATCGGCTCTCGGGTTATCCCGTGAATCGGCTCAAAGAGCCGATCCACCCATGATCCGTACGGGGTGTACGAATACTTGGTGGTCCTGCTTGATCAAGATGAAGCTAATGAGATCTACGACGATTTAGGGTTTTCACCACATAATCGGATCATCCTACTCCAGAGTTGGGCCGGATGGCCACGCACGGTGCTCGTAAGCCGATCCTAAACAAGGCCAAAAACCAACATGAAGTTGATCCTAGGAACATCCCGTTTAGGACTTGCGAACGCCACCCTACGTGCCACAGGATCCTCCCCCTTTGTAAGGCCAAACTATTGCAGATATTAAACTAATCCTTGTAGAACAAGGAGCAATCGTAACGGATCAGATCTACTAAATAATGATCAAGCGGGTGCCGCCCCACACCCGAGATAGGCGTGAGGACGGCTAGATATGCAAGGGTTGCACTACGTAAGCATGCTTAAACGAAGAACAATGCTAACCCTAACACATCTAATGATAACTACGTTGCTCGCCATCAAAAGCGCTTCGATACGAGCAACGCATGAACAACGTGGGGCTTGTGCTGCCTAGATCGCAAGATGCGATCTAGGCAGCATGTCGCTACCCGATAGAAACCCTCGAGACGAAGGAGTTGGCGATGCGCCGAGATTGGTTTGTTTTTGGGGTTGAACGTGAGTTGTTGTTTATTCCATAAACCCTAGGTACATATTTATAGTCCAGGGGACTTTCTAATGTGGGCATGCACTAAACCGTGCACGACTAAGATTCTATCTCTAAACTAAAATACGATCTAATATATTACAGATACACGGGCAATTAAGCCCAACTTGGTATAAAAGGCCGATCCACATAATTCTCCACATATATTTCTTTAAGCCCATCTTGGCTGCGGCCCACCTCTGACTCGGTTAAATCTTGGTGATAACACATGCCCCCCTGGTTTTGGAAATGGAATTTCCAAAATCACTCGCTTTCCTTCGTCGGGTCATGTCGTGGCAGTAACCGTCGCAAGTATCCCTCATGATGATGCCTTGCCTTCTCAACTTCTCCGCGTGACCCGGCGGTTTTTTTTTTTTTAGGCACCACTTCCTCGGAAACTCGCCGTGGCATTGAATTTCCACTATATCCTCCTTTGATTTAACCGCTCCGAACAGCTTCTTCCTTTGTATCTCCTCCGCATTAGCACTCCAAAAAACCCTCCCAGCCACCATGTCTTCCTCCTCCTCTCGCTCCATCGGATCTTGCTAGCCAATCCTCCACGTCCCGTGAGCCGACGCCGGAGTACGACGCGGCGGCGGTCCACGCGGCCAACACCCGCTGCGCCATTGCGGCGGGGAGGAATCGGACCACGACTTCTCCGTCCGGTCCGAGGACGACCAGTCCTTGACGGACGGGGAGAGCGACCTCCGCTTCCTCGCCGTTGGGGAAACGGAAGAGGGAGTGACGACGACAGCTTCTCCTGCGACTTCACCTCTCCCGGGGAGGAAGAGGAGCAGGAAGAGGAGGAGGAGGACGACGACGAGGGCTCCTCCGACGAGCCGCCGGCCAAGCGGTTCTGCCCTTGGCCGGGCAATCTTAGCGACTTCGACAGCCGACGAGGACGACGCTGACGAAGAAGATGAAGACAACGAGGGCCCGGTCGGCGGCCATTGGAGCGACGACGAGCCCGCCGGGAGCAGCGCCGATAATGGCGACGACAGCGACGACGAGGGCAGTGATGGCCCATAGATAGGACCTCTAGAATAGGGCCAGTAGTAGTAGATGGGGCAGTGGAACCCCTAGTATTCCCCTTTTGAGAGCAATTAGCTCCTTATGTAAGAAATCTCCTCTTAATCAATGAAGAACTTTTCCCCAATCTTGATTTTGCCGATTCCTTTTAATTGAGCCGATTCTCTCTTCTACCGACCTTGCCGATTCGTCCCCTTTGCCAATGCGTAATGAGCCGATCGCACCGCATCGGTCCTTTGAAATTCACCCTTCTCTTCTTCAACCGATGATTTTCTAAATCTGGTGGAAGGTGCCTGGACTTTCGAAACAACCTTCGAATTTTTCCAACCAAACCAAATAATCCTTTTCAGCACCCATCATTGTGAAGAGGGTTGCAATGAAGGATCAGCCGATGGTATCCTCATCGGTTCTTTAAACAGAGTATCCACTAGGTCCGTTGCCCCCCGAGCCTTACTCGAGGCGAGAATGTCGTAGAGAATGCGCCACGGCCGATCCTCTTTCTTCCTCCGACAGCTCGATAATCCTCCGTTTCCTCTTTGACGGAAAAGGTTCGGGAACCCGGATCGGCTCGAAGCAGCTGGAGAAGTTTCCATTGCTTTACTCCCTCGAGGCAACAGAAAGCACCACCATTGGTCTAGATTTGGTGGAGACTCGATAAACACTGCATAATTCCACTAAAGTCGATGGCTGCGCATCGGCTGCCTCTCAATTCTAAAGTCGTTTTTTTTTTATTTGGCCGATTTTTCTTAATCGGCCCCCAATGTTTCAATAACCATCAACAAAAGATGAGATGCTTCTGTTGTATACCCTCATATTTCCATATACCTGGGTGCCCCCCCGAGCCGATCTTGTCAAGAAAATTGATGGTATCGGCTCTGTTGGAAAATATGTTGAATCCAGGCAGAGAGGTAGGTGAGGATAATTTTGGCCGATTGCTGGAATCGGCCTCCACGTTGCTTGTTCGTTGAAGGTTTTGTAAGTTCCCTTCGTAAATTTTTGGGGCCGATCACAAGGATCAGCCTCTCCCGATTTGCCCATTGGTTTGATCTTGCTACTTGGTCGGCTGAATGAAACCAACCCAACCTCTCGACTTGATGCGCCCGTCGTCGTCCACCTTGTGTGCTCCGTAGAGTCGTGGAGCGCTACGCTCCGTCGGCAAGACGAGTACCATGTTTGTGCCGGCCGATGTCTCATCATCGGCTTTCCTCCGTTTAGGGCGCCACTCCATTTTCCGTGGACGACCCTCTTCATCCAGGGTTCGCTGAACCTTTGCAGCCAGATCGGGCCGTGCCTTTCTTAGCGTATGCAGGTACAACCTTTCGGCTTCCTCCAGGCCGCGCAATCGCTGAACCCTCGCGCTTCGGGAACGGGCTGAGTCCGTCGGGGCACCACCTTGGCCGGTGATACCTGTCTTCTTCCACTTCTCCCTCGTCTTCCGAATCCTCAAGATCTGCCCAACGAGGTGACTCAGCGCGTTTGCTTTGTGACGGGAGAGGCCCCGGGCGCTCGAACACGGACACGTTGGCTGCCTCCTTCTTTTCTGATTGCATTCGGGCAATTGCCGATTGTGGGCAATCGGCTCATTCCTGAATCCCAGCGAGTGTCCGAAGAAGGGGCGGTCCCAATGCCCGGCGTTGTCGTCTTGCTCCCTTGATGCTTCCGTGGCGTAGCGCTCGTGCTCCTCCTCATCGCGATCCTCGCCGACGATATCTTCCGGCTTCTCTAGCCAAACGATCTTCTCTATCACCGTAATAGGGTCGCCGGCGTTGACCATACCGATTAACATATTTGTTGAGGAGGTGATCGAGAGAGGGGTCGCCGATATCTTATATTCTTCACCTCTCCCTCCGTGACATAGCGCTTGCCATCATGACGGAGCCGATCGCATGGAGCGGCCTCATCCGTATCCTTGCCGTGAGAGCAGCTGCCCTCATCTCCATCTTTGCCGAGTGGTTTCCAGTGCCCTACCATGTTGATGCTCGAACGAGGGGCCTCGGCCGGCAACCTTCGGGGTAGGTGATTCCTACCATGTTAACGGCGGGGAAGGGTTGGGTGTCGACCTTCATGGCGTACTCGGTTGAAAATTAGCCGCCCCTTCTCTATCGCCGCTTGGATGTGCCGACGCCACACCCGGCGGTCGTTGGTGGCATGGGAAAGCGAGTTGTGGAATTTGCGGTACGGCTTTCCGTTTAGCTCTTTCGCCGTGGGGAACTTGAGACCTTCGAGAATCGTCAACCTGTTTCTCCTTGAGCAGGAGGTCGAAGATTTGTTCAGTCTTGGTCACGTCAAAATCAAATCCCCCGGGCGGCCCCGGTGGCTTTACCCATTTGCAGGCCACGGGGTTCCTCCCCGAGTCCACTCAGCCACTCGCTATCTCTTGGCCTCCCGCAGGCACTTCATCCTCCTCCGTATCGACCATGACTACCGCACGCTTGAACTTGTCTTGGTACAGGTCGGGATGGCGCTGTTCATATGCCGATAGTTTCGAACCATGTGCGCCGGTGAGGGATAATCCGCTTGGGAGGCCATGTCCTTGAGCTGTGTTGCAAGGCCTGCCGCTGCCAACTCGACCGCTTCCTTTTCAGTTATACGAACCGAATAACATCGGTTCCTAAGATTCCTGAAGCGCCGGATGTATTCTCGTCACCGTTTCCCGCGCTTCGACGTAGTTGTGCTAGATCGGCAATGCCGTACTCGGAAGCTTCGAATGGTATTGCATATGGAACTGTTCTTCCAATTGCTTCCAAGACTCGGATGGAGTTCGCCGGTAGAGAGGTGTACCATCCAAAAGCCGATCCCGTGAGGGACTCGTGAAAAGAGCCTCACGCGTAGCTGATCCGACACCGAAGCCGGTCCTAATTGAGCCAAATATCGGCCGACGTGCTCGATGGAGCCGGAGCCATCCGATCCACCGAATTTGGAGAAGTCGTGGAGCCGATATTTTGGTGGCAGCGGGATCATCTCGTAATCGTCGTGGTACGGCTTGGAATAGCCGACCGCTCTTCTTTTCGGCATCATGCCGAACCGGTCTCTCGGCATGGTACCGATCCGATCCGCCGTGCCGGCCGTAGGAGTTGCACTCGAAGATTCGCCGGGTGGCGTACTTGGCCTGCCACATTTGCTTTTCCAGCTCGAGCCAGCCTGCAGGAGCTGGGCTCGGGAGTTTCGTCGGTGTGGCGTATTTAGTTAGCCACGTCCGCTCGCGTCGCCGACGTTCCTCCCTGTCTTCGCCGGAGTCCCCGATGTTGTGGCTCTGGTTAGTGAGTGCCCGATCACCACAATCCGGCACATACATGCATGCGTACCCATGAGGGATCTCCTTAGGCGCCTCCATTAAGAACCGGTAGTCACCGGGGTCGCCACCAATTCCGTAGAACGAGGAATGCCGGTGTAGTCGGCACTTCAGAGAGTGCTGCCAACGCAAATGGCAGCGGTGGACGGGACCGGAATGGCAATTCTCCTTGATGCGTCCCGAGAGCTGGTCCTGACGGCGAGTACTGGTGGCTCATGATCTCCTGGATCACGCGCAGGGCGACACGCTCCAGCACGTTAACCAAGTTCTCAGAGTGGCGGTGTAGCGAGTGAGCCACCAGGTAGTTGATCTCTTGCCGCAGACCCCTGGTGCGTTCCTCCGACGGGGAAGAAAGGTCTACCCCATCGAGTGCACCTTCTGGTGAGAACCCCTTCCATCTGATGCCACCAGAACGGGTTCTCTGAAAAGAGCCGATGAGGTCGGCTTCGAGGGTAGCCTTGATCTCGTTGTATTGCTTCTTGAGGTCGTCGAGCGGATCCTCGTAGGTGATCGCGGCGTGCCGTCCGCCATCTCGGATGTAGATGGCGATGTGGTTGATGTAGACGATTGTCCCACCGGGCGTGCCGAATGTGTTGACCGCCAAAACCCACCGGCGGGCAGCGGCCTTGTCAACACCGTAGAGCCGGGGGAGCCTAGAGCCGCGGCCGGCCGAGACCCCTCCGAGCGACGGCCCGCAATGCTCTTCTCGGTCACACGCGGCGTTGCGAAGTGCAAGGGCGTGCCACCCGACCTATACCCGGTCGGGAAGGTGATGAGATTGCCTCGCTTAGTTTCCTGCAGGGCATACATGTAAACGTTAAATACGAGCCTCGATCGGCTCTCAGAGTTATCCCGTGAATCGGCTCAAAGAGCCGATCCACCCATGATCCGTACGGGGTGTACGAATACTTGGTGGTCCCGCTTGATCAAGATGAAGCTAATGAGATCTACGACGATTTAGGGTTTTCACCACATAATCGGATCATCCTACTCCAGAGTTGGGCCGGATGGCCACGCACGGTGCTCGTAAGCCGATCCTAAACAAGGCCAAAAAACCAACATGAAGTTGATCCTAGGAACATCCCGTTTAGGACTTGCGAACGCCACCCTACGTGCCACAGGATCCTCCCCCTTTGTAAGGCCAAACTATTGCAGATATTAAACTAATCCTTGTAGAACAAGGAGCAATCGTAACGGATCAGATCTACTAAATAATGATCAAGCGGGGTGCCGCCCCACACCCGAGATAGGCGTGAGGACGGCTAGATATGCAAGGGTTGCACTACGTAAGCATGCTTAAACGAAGAACAATGCTAACCCTAACACATCTAATGATAACTACGTTGCTCGCCATCAAAAGCGCTTCGAGTACGAGCAACGCATGAACAACGTGGGGCTTGTGCTGCCTAGATCGCAAGATGCGATCTAGGCAGCATGTCGCTTACCCGATAGAAACCCTCGAGACGAAGGAGTTGGCGATGCGCCGAGATTGGTTTGTTTTTGGGGTTGAACGTGAGTTGTTGTTTATTCCATAAACCCTAGGTACATATTTATAGTCCAGGGGACTTTCTAATGTGGGCATGCACTAAACCGTGCACGACTAAGATTCTATCTCTAAACTAAAATACGATCTAATATATTACAGATACACGGGCAATTAAGCCCAACTTGGTATAAAAGGCCGATCCACATAATTCTCCACATATATTTCTTTAAGCCCATCTTGGCTGCGGCCCACCTCTGACTCGGTTAAATCTTGGTGATAACACCTTTTCAGTTTTGAGAAAAATAAACAGAAATGGTAGAGTTTCAAAAAATAAAATTCTTCAAGATGCCCATATGTTATGTCATCTAGTTTTAAGAGAAATTTATAACCATGAATTTGATATATTATGCAAAATGGTGTTATGTTTCGGCAAAACAGGATTTTGGTTGCATACGACCTCCAATGAAAAACTTGTTTACATCAAAATGTATCTACGCAAAATTTCCTATCAGATTTCAACCACCTAGGGTCGTTTAGCCAAAAATTGGATTCGGAAAGTTCAAAACAGAAACATGATTTTTTTCAGATTTTAGATTTCGATGAACAAATAGGAAAAAATATTACTGGTGCACCACCATATTTGGTGCGGTGGCGGTAACCTATGCTATATATACTGCAAACCAGCCCACAGTCGTCACTTTCTCCCCTCCTCCTCCTCCTCTACACCGACGGACTGAAGGAAGCAAATTGGGAGGTGGACTGGAGGAAGGAAACGAAGTTGACAAAGAACTATGGAAAACGGTGTATATATAGGAGAGAGAATACAGAAGGTCCAAGTGAGAGGGAAGTTACTCGTCGACTCCATGTCCGTGACGTTTCCAAAATTTGATCCACTCAGACCATTTACTCAAGAAAAGAGGATTTCGAAAAGTAGTAATTACATGGAGAGACACGAAAAATAATACTAAGCAGGATGATGTGGAAAAATGTGTGACATGGAGCTCTTGATGAGGTGGATCCTCTGCATGTTAAGATGCTCACCTGATTACTTGGATAGCTTGCATGTTGAGAGAATCCTTTAGTGGGTTGCTCCAATGTAGATATTATAGATATCATCTAAAAAAACACGGAATAATATCAAATAAAACGTAGCATGAGCCGGAAACGAAAGGTGAGTTAGTTTGTACAAGGAAACAAACATAATTATTATAAATTGAGATTGTCAACTCAATTTGTGTGGTCTAGGATCTTCTTGTGTCTTTTCTCGAACCAACCTCTCTTCACCTCGTTCATGGCGGTCAAGTCGGCGGTCATGATCATGTGGTCCTCGGCTAGGCGTTTCAGCTCAACTTGTTTCTCCTTCAACTCCACCTCTTGGCCCTTTACGACGCAATAAGCTCCAATTCTTTCTCCTTGATATCCAATTCCCTAGCCCTCGTCTTGGCATTGGCCTCATCAATGTCAGGCTTCCTCTTTTGAACATCATAGTAGTTCTTCATGGCCTCTTCCTTCTCCCGACGCTTCCTCTCTTCCCTCTTGTCCGTGGACACCTCTTTTTCAGCATACAAGTCCGTCAAGGTGCCTACCAAATGCATGGTTGAAGCATCATGCTTCATGTCGGCCTTGGTTGCCTTGTGACCTCTTGGACGACTTGCATGAGAAGTGGAGCTTCAGCAAGGTTGGCCACCATCAAGGTCAATGATGGTGGCATCTTTGGCAGTCTTGCTGCTAATCAAGCTCGCCATGTACGCCTCGTACCCCGTGTCAAACTTGGGGGTTCCTTGGAGATCCTTCCAACAATGAGAGAAGGCAAAGGTCCTTCCATCAGCCACCGTTTTGAAGTGATCTAAAGCTTGCCACACCTAGAGAAAAATGAGACATACGATGACAAATGTATGTGCAAACAACCAAATAACAAATTGAGGTTGAGAATCATACCAAGTACTTGACGCGATACCGCAATGGGCACCCGCTTCACGTGGTCATACGCCGTCTGGAACTTGTTGCATTTCGCTTGAATTGTTGCCCACCTCTTTTGGAGGGAGCAGTCATTGCAGTCACTGTAAAATCGGTGCTCCCCGTACCGACGGTGCTCATGGAAGTAGTCATGGATCCGGCGCTAGAATGCACCCCCTTCTGCTCGCCTCCTTTCAGTGGATCTTGCCCAATGGCCAACCACCCCTCGACGAGCATCTTTTCCATCAACTCCGTGTAGTTGCTGGTTCTTTTGCTAATCCAGCGACCTCGAGCTTGTGCATCCGCGGCTTGTGTGAGCTTGTCAACGAACAACGGTTCCTCGTTGATGTTCATGGTGCCGGCATTGCCAATGTTGTCCTCCTCTATGTCAATGGAGCTGGCGGGGGAGCCTGCTCGATCGATAGAGGTGGCATGGTGGTCGGCATCGTTGACGTGTAATATGGAGGGGCATGCACCGTGGCCGCTGTCTGCAAAGATGGCGATGCACACTCACCCGACAATTCATCGAACAGGGTGCGGGCACCGACCATCGCTGTTGCGGGCATCAGCCTCGGGGCTTCGTCAGCCATCCTGTAGGTTTGGGGGGACTGGACTGGAGTGGAGTGGTTGTGGTTTGGGAGGCAGACATGCGGGTCAGGGGAGGACACGAGAGGCCAGCCCTCGGTGTCCGCGACCAGGCAAACCAGGCCAGATTTGGGCCGGATTTAGGTAATCTCGGACGCCGTGGCCATCCATTTTTGGGATGCGTCCGCGCGCTAGGCAACAATTATGTCCGCTTCGACCCGTCCGGACGCTCTGGCACGGGATATGTGGCCCCGTTGGAGATGGCCTTATAAAGCATCGGGAAAAAGGAGAAAAATATACTACGAAGAAAAGCTGGACTAATTAATATGCATGTAGTGCTTGAAGATTTTTTTTCTACGAAGCATGGGGACTTTTTTTTGTTTGAGAACTACGAAGCATGGGGAGTGAAAGAGTGGAGGATGACCTTATGAACATCTGAACATTAGTGAAGGAGAAACGGGACCGGATGGACTCCGGTGCAAGCCCATCAATAAAAAAAGAACCACAGAAAGGATAAGGCCCAAGTACCCAAAGGTCCTCACCCCTCCCGATATAAGTACAGTATGTTTTACTCCAAATCATCCAAGCAAGCGGATGGTTAGACCCAAATTGGCGGCCCATGTAATATTTGGGTGGAGAGGGCTTAGGATCGTATAATGTTTCTTCATACATTTGAGTTACGGAAGGTTGTTGAAAAAAACTCAACCAGAAGGTGTTGTCGGAGTGGACAAAGAAGTTGTAGGTTCAAGGAAGTGATGTACAATTGCTTACACCCGAGATACACAGGCACTGCAACACTACAAGATATACATCAGAGAAAAATGACACACAACTGGCTCGGTTGGGAAATGATTATCTAGCCAACACTGTAAGATGTGCCTTCAGATTTGGAATGAACGGCGAATTTCAAAGCGACAACACATGTGCAGTTATAACACAACAGAGGAGCTGAGATAAAGATCAACTATTTGAAAATTGAGTCCGTAAGATCCATAATATATGAAAAACACCATACATTGCGTATCCCGCTAAATAATTATTATCGCATCCATATGATCATCAAGCCATTTTTGCTCAGTTGACCGGCTTAAAGGACACGAGAGAGCGCCTCCACGCGGCCCTGTGGTTCAAAACCGCCTCGTACTTGGCTTCCTTGCCATCTCGGTTGGTTGCATCGATGATCAGATAGAGGGTTTTGCCAAGTGGCGAATCCTCATCAATCTCGGCTGTTAGCACTCTGTTGAATCTGATCCAGTCGTGTGCCTCGTGGACGTGCACCGCCACCGCCCACCGGCCAAGCCATTGGACGTCCGGCTTATTGGTGTCTATTGGTGAACGCGCACCAAGAACTGCCGTGGCGTACATGGCTGCAATGGCAGCAGCAAATAGGAGGCTATTTCTCATGGTTTGGCTTGGGATGACACCTTGCTGCTAAGTAGTATTGCAAGTCGATGTGTATCTGTATGGTGCAAGTCGAGTTGTTTTCTGTGGAGATGATGGACGATGCGCAGGGGTATTTATATTGCTCCAGGTCTCGCTGCGTTGCCAACAAATGGTTAAAAATAGTAGTTTTTTTTTTATCTGGAAAGGATTCATTAGTTGCGTATCAAATCTTTCCCGTCTCAGCTCTCTACAGCAAAAATTGATTGACATGATCTTTGGGATCTTTTGGTTAAAAGGAGTGATCTGTTCCAAAAGAAATACAGCTCAGTATTTGATAGGATTCATTGATGGTTATATAATACGTACTGCATGGAGCTAGCAATTCAAACAATTCATTTATACCGCCGTGACAACTTTTATTCTAGATTTTCTTTGACAACTAATACCATATCTTTACTACTCCCTCCATTCTAAAATAAATGTCGCAGCCGTTTTAGATGGACGTAGTATTAAATTGCAATACGACCGGTGCATCTTACACAATGAAAAAAATAGCACGCTAACATAAATAGCGTGGGCTTCAGAAAAACGCTATAGACGCTATAGCGTGCTAATAGCGTGCTATTTTTCAAAATAGCGCTTAACAAAAAAATATGAAAATTCAGGATTTCAGCGTATATATAATAATAGATATAGCACTCTGCAGCTATAAAATCTCGGATATGATATTTTGCAGCGAAACATCAACCAGAGATAGTTCACATAGTCCATAACTTGATATGACATAGTCTCAAAATCACAAACCATAGTTCATATTCACATTGTCCCGAACTAGAAGGATTGAAGGAGGGGAAACGAGGCACGGGGTGAAGGCGTGAAGGTGAAGCTAGGCGTGGCCGCTTACCTCCGATTGACAGAGGAGAAGGGGGCGGAGCTGCGCCGTCACATCGTCGCCTGCTGGGCAGAGCAGGTGACAAGGAGTTGGGGAGTGCGCGATCTGAGTTTCTTAGTCTAGGGTTGCATGGATTAGGAATTTAGGATACGCAAGTGGGTCAAAATATGGAATGAGCTACTAAAAAACTATTCTGCAAAATAGCGTGCTATGCGGAATAGAGAATAGCGCCAAATAGCGTGAAATAGCGCGTCTTTAGCGCGTGTAACGTCATAGCGTGCCTAGAATGCATAGCGTAGCGTTCAACTCGCAAATACGCTATAGCACCGCTATTAGCGTGAAATAGCGCGCTATTTTTTTCATTGATCTTACATCGTCAGCCGTTTTGCATTATAGCATCTCATAAATCTGGTAATCAACCCGCAGTCCAATCTCCTTCAGACCCGCATGCACGCCCCAACGACGCGAGTGGTTCCTACAACTCCTGCTGCCTCCACAGGCAACTCTGGCCCCGACCCTAGGCCCGCCATACCACTTTGGCGTGGCAGAGGGAAGCTCGCCGCGACCTGCCCCACGCGGCCGATGCTAAGCATGGCGTGACCCACTTCATGGAAGAGGGGAGCTCGTCGCGACCTGTCCCACGCGGCCCGCCATTGCCCCCTGCAATCCCTTCCTATAGCCATCTCTTTCTCCTGAAATGCGCGTGCTAATTAGACGCGTCATGAGGCATTGCAGAAGATTAGAGTACGTGAGACGGTGGGAGTTAAGCGGCCTTCCCAACTATTTTTTTGGGGGAGTACGCGATGGTCACCACCCGGTAGTTCTTCTCATGGTTGTCAGTATCTCGATACGTGTTATAGTATCTTACAATTGTGTGATACTATCATGGCCAATCGAGATGTATCGTAATAGCATATCTAACTCGCATCCCGATACGCATCATGGTATCTTTAGTATCTCGATACAAAAATGATACCGTACGCTCCCACGCCTATACTAAAAAATATGGATACAACGACATGGCAGATTGAAGAGTGAAAGTTGTTTTTTTTGTAGTCTCATGTCTAACTAAGTATTTAATACAACGAACAATAAGTTTGTATGTGAAAGAAAGCAGTCTCATACCCGTGTTTTGTTTTCCAGGTTCGTAATTAGTTATGTGTATCACGCATTGGATGAGTCGGCCCATCTTTATATTATATAAATATATTATTTACATGATTAGACTCTATGAAAGACATAAAATATGATCAAATTTCAAAATAAAGATTAAATTTAAATTTATCTAAGGTATATTATTAATATATACATATATTTTAGTTTAAAAATATCATTAGTTACGTATCAAATCTCCCCCCTCTCTATGTAAGTTCTCTATAGTTAGCAAGAATTGATTGACATGACATTTGGGATCAATTTTGGTTAAAAGGAGTGATCTGTTCCAAAGGAAATACAGCTCAGGTTTGCTGGGATTCATTGATGGTTAATACAACATGGAGCTAGCAGTTAAAACAATTTTTTTTAATACCGGTGTACAACTTGTATTCCAGCTAATATGCATATAGGATCCAGATAGTGGAGTTGTACCCTGAAAAAATGGCTTTGAAGGAGGGGTCCCATCCTCCATGGAGACTCTTTTTTTGATTTTTTTTTAAATTGACATCTAATGTTTCAAAAAGTTACAAAATAAAACCCTAGATGTTGACAATGACGTACTCGATGGTCTTGCAAAATCTGAGGACGAAATAGTTTGTATTTTGGCCTACAATTTTTTTACAAATCTGACGGTTTTCCAATTTTGCACCGTTCTCTTCCTTAGATCTGCAAATTTGTCATTTTTGCACGACCTAGAATACATAATATTCACATTGTTTTTAGCACACAGGTAGAAGTTATCGTTATCTACATCTATTTTTTAATAGATTAAGAAAATTAAAATATTGATTTTAAATAGATTAAAAATGGGGCCGCTCCATGGAGTCCGTTCACCAAATCAATGCACTTAGTTGTACCCAACCTGATTTAATAGTGGAGCTATAGCCTGTAGTTGCATGGATGTGCCTATTGCATGGCGCAACGCTTAGACTAGCCACAATGGGAGATATCATAGGTAGTATCATGCATGTTATGTAGGCAAAAATCTTATGTGGCACATCAATTAATGAGAGGAGATGTGAGACTAGTATCATAGGTAGATATCGTACCATAGCACGTAAAACTAGAAATTTTGATGGCAAACACATCATGTACATATATTTGCATTGAGATTCTACAAAACATCAAATATGATAAAACTATGATACCAATCCATAATACTATGCATTGTAGGTGTTGTATCATAAATTAATATCATATGTATGATATTAGTCTTCCGATTGTGACTAGTCTTATTGGATATCATACAAGATCCAAATCCAAACGATGCTCATATGGACATGTTGATACCAATGTGCACGGAGAAAGAGATACAACCAATGCCAACAACGGCAATGAAGAGTGATTGCTATATGTTCTTGTCTGAATTATTATTTATGATGTGAACTATGAGACCATCGTAGTCAGCTACCATTTTCTCTGAACTATGCAGTGTTATGCTATGCTATGTGGATTTGTTGGTTTTAATTGCATTTAGGTGATTTCCTATTCTTTTAATCAAGTTTGTATGCAAATATGGAGAAGAAATAGACGATGTCACGTGGCATCCGTGCCCTATTTTACATCATCCGCCTCAGCAGCCATGCTGCGCAAAATACATCACATGGTAAAGTGGCAGCCATTTTCGTGGCCTATATCTCAAAAACTTCTGCCATATAACATTTTTTTGCCTACCCTGTTTCACATGATCACTTGGAGATGTTTTTTTGTTTGTTTAGAAGTAGCCTCCTCGAAATAGGCTTCCGCCCCGCTTTATAAATAAAGCCAAACGGCCAAACGATACAAAGTGATGAGGAATCCCTCTTACAAGCAGATCAGAGATAAACTAGAAAACTAAGAAGCACCGAGCTTGCCACCAAAGATGTTCTGAGACTAAGGAAACCCGGGCTCCACGACAACGCCCCCAAGAAGGTAACGACGCCACTGCCGCCGCCGTTGCCAAGACCACAATGGTCTAGGATTTTCATCCGGAGCCCAAAAGAGGAGAGGATAGCCACATCGACGCCCCCAAGAGGGTCACGACACCCGCAGGCGTCGCGTCAATGGCGCCGAAGCGCTGGGCTTTCGCCCGGAACAACCCTCACCGCAACTGGTCCCTAAGCCTACCAGCCACCCCCGAGCCGAGCTTCTACCGCGTGATCTGGGCACTGATCACACCAAGGCGTGGCCAGCACCAGGAGCTCCCGACGCCCACTCCTCGCCACCCTCGTGGCCCGAAGAGACGACCATCACCACTGCCACGTCGCCCGCCGCCGAGCCGCCCGTGCAGTCCACCTTCCGGGGCCGCTGCCCCGGCATCCGCGAGCTCTGCCGGTGTCGCCAGGTCCTTCGTGTGGCCTGAGAGCCAATGGAGGTATACGGTTTGGATCCGGATGGCAGCAACAGCAGAGCCACCTGGAGGACGTCCTCCACCGCCGCCAACGGGTGCCAACCGGACGCGGTGGCAGGGACACACCAGGCCCCTCAGGCCCGGCCGAGCCCAGGCTGGGCCCGTAAAGTCCCCGCCTCCACGCTGCTGCACGTAGGCCGCCGCCGTCGCTGCCATCCTGCTCCTCCCCATGCTACCGCATCCGCTCCAGGAGACGTCGCCAGCGGGAGCAGCCTGGCCCGACCAAGTCCAGCGAGGGCCCCGCGAGGCCCGGATCCGGGCCGGTGGAACCCGGCCGCCGCCACTGCACCGCACCGCCCCGCCGCTCCTGCGCCGACGCGAGACGAACCTGCCACACCGCGCAACGCCCGCCGCCTCCGCAGCCAGCCGCCACGCAGCGCCGCCGCCGAGGGTGAGGTCCACCGTGCACCGCCGCCTGACCGCCAGCCCCGCCTGGGGAGGACCTGCGCCGGGTAGAGGAAAAGCCACCGCCGCCGGCACCGCCCGGGCTTTGCCCGGCGGCTCCCGCCGGCGGCGGCAGCGAGGGGAGGGTGGAGGAGGAGGGACGGGGAGTTAGGGTTTTTTTTTTCGCCCTGGAGTCGCTCACGGGGGAGCGACCCGAGGGAGGGAGGGCTCTCCCGTCTTCAGTCGCTCAAACGTGCCGCTATAAAAGTAGCCCACCAAACGTGCCGCTCGGTTTAGAGATGCTCTCTGTGCTTTCTTTTTGCAGAAGAAACGAGGCCAGATGCCCTCTAGTGAATTGAACACTGAACAGCCCAGGCCAAGCTATAAAAACCTACATAAAAAATAAGGCCCAAGTGCCTAACACTACTCGAACAGTGTACCCAAAGGACTGGTTCAGAGATAAGTATGTTTAACCAGTTGTCCGTCATTTTTTCCTACGGTGTAATTTATGCTGCTTAATTTTCTCCCATGAACAACATACGGTGTTGCGGACTTGCACTACTTGTGTATCTCGGGTGTAAGTAGTGTACACATCATTTCGTTGAACCTACTTTTTTCTTGACCAATCCGACAACATCTTCTAGTACTTGAGCATTTTCTGGACAACCATCTGCAACTTAAATATGGAAAACGTTATACAAGCCCAAGCCTTTTCAACCCAAATTATTTGTCCACCGTGGACTCAAAACATTTTGACTCAAATGGGTCGCCAATTTGGGTCAAACCATCTGCTCAGTTGATATGTAGTTAGCCAGACTCTCATGGATTAAACCACAACGTACATATGCCCTGAATATAGAAGCTTCACAAAGATGGAGGCTGTGCAACACTGCAATGGGAGTATGGGACTCTCAGAGTCACGTCCATTCTCTCTGAGTAGCTAACCAACCAACAAGCACTGCCCAGTCTCTGAGGAGTCAAGGGCATGACCATTTTTTCCCCTGTTAGGAGCATGTACTTCAGCTTGCAGTTCACGAATGTTTACATCCGAATTGACATCCCTACTGATAAAGACGTTGGTAGGCTGCACCACGCATGGCTGTTCTTTCATCAGAGAATCAAAAGTGAGCTGCATAAGCAGCCGTTTGCAACCGGAAAACAACGATGTACTTTGCCATGCCATTCAGGTTCAGCCATCTAATATGCCGGTGTCGTAGTGTTAACGAGCCAGACAGAAGTAGCTAGATAGCTGTTCAACTGTTCATGCATCCCACGGTATGATTGCTGCACCCTCATGGAGCTCTCACAGACGTTTGGATTTTCGGCCGTCCGATCGAGCTGACGTGGCGCGATCTCGGCCGGCCGTTCCGTCCAGGGCGCGAGGCCCTCGCGCAGACCCGCATTTTATCCATGGGTCGCTAAAAGCCCCGCTCGGCCCGTTGTCTCGCTAGCCCTCCACCAATCCCTGGCGCGCCTCCTCCTCCAATCCCCTCCTGCACCTCCTCCTCCTCTAATCCCCTCACGCGCCATGGAGAAACCCTAGCCGCCAGTCGCTCCCGCGGCCGCCAACCATGGCGCCCCTGCCCCTTCCCGCTCACCCGCCCATCGCGCCCTACCCCTTCCTGCTCATCTCGCTCCTTTCCCCATCACCCCATCTCCACAGCGGTTCAATGGCGCCGGCCTCGAGCGGCGGAACTCGACGAAGCCGCGGGACGGGGCAGCGAAGACCGGCGGCCGGGGAGAGCAGCCGGCGGCGGCGGACGGCGGCGACCGGCGGACGGCGGAGATGGCTCGGGCGGGCGGGAGAGCGCCGGCGGCAGGGAGGCGCACAGGGGCGGGCGGGCGCACGGGGACGGCGGCCGGGAGATGGAGGGCGGCGACCGGCGGCGGGGAGCAGCGCCGGAGGGGCGGCGGCCGGACACCTGGCGCGGGGATCCCAGGTTTGGCTCTCTTGGTTCACCATTGATGCCATAGGTCACGGACAACAGCAAAGCAATATCCTTGATGCAGCTAGAAGTTAGCAGGGAAAGAATAATATCCGGTCAATAATAGCAAGTCAAATAGTAGGTCACCTGTTGAGCCTTTTGTGTTATACATTTCTTATTTTCCCTGAATTTTTTGCCAATTGAATAATCTTTTGTCACCTACAGGTTACATGGTTGTAGGGTACAGTTCTGAGAATTAACTGATGGCACTATATGGGCACTTTTGTTTGGTGCTTAACAGTTGAATGTAAATAAATTGCAGTGTTACTTTATTTATTTATGCTAGAAACTCAAGAAATGACATGTTGTACTTGCTTTACGAGTATTTCCAAACCTTAGCCGGTCCACTGTACCCAATTAGCACTCCTTCTCTGAAATGTTGGGCTTTCTCCAATTGAGCATATGCTATTCTTTCATTATTTCTTGCATTAGCTAAAGATTGCAGGTTGTTGTCCACTGCAGGAGTCATCACAGACTCAGCTCCAATTATACGCAGTTTGTTTTGTCAAATTGTTTCTCGATTTGAGGCTGGAGATGAGCACACTAATTATTTCTATAAATGTCAGGTGTAAAAGACTATTGATAGGATGACAATAGGAGGACAAGAGATGCCGCATTACCTCCCCGGCCTCTCTTCTTCGGCAAGGATCTGCAGGTTCTCTCTGTCCAATAAGCTCCAATTATACGCATTTTATCCATGGGTCGCTAAAAGCCCCGCTCGGCCCGTTGTCTTCTGATTGGTGCATGTATACACTTTCTATCACTTCTAGATGCTTTTCATTGGGATATCGTATACTGGATGTTTCTTGTGCAAAAATGTTTCTGTTTTGCATCTGTCACTTGCAACGAAAAAAATGATGCTGCAACTTCAAATGTACATTGATCCATATCGTTAATGCAGCCTCATCTGATGGTAAGAATTCATTTGCTGTTGGAAAATTAATTGAAAGCACAAGTAATAGTAGTTCTTTGAGCTTCTGATGTTAATATCACAAAAAGAATATCTAAGCAATATAATGACAGGCCACAAATTTTTTGCCATGAGATTTCTAGGTTAATATCACAAGAAAATCTTCTTAACAAAGTAGTAGTCTGTTTGGGGACTTAGTCTCCGAATTCATATGTATACCTTTGCACTGTCAGGTTGTGAGTAACGCAAATTGTATATAGTATACTCCATATCCAAGAGAGAGACAAACTGGATGGTAGTTGATGACCGAACTCTATCATGAACAATTTAAGCTACATGTCATCACTGATATACTATTTATCATTGAAGAGTGACTTTTTGATCGTCTAAGCTTCGACAAAGTATCTTGCAATGTTAAGTTATTTTTCTGATAATAGCGATATCATTGATTGAGCGTTACAGACCACCGACCTGATCTTCGAGCAGTGTGGATACCCTCTTATGAACATCTTTGTCGTGAATAATAAACCACTGATAGGGTCCTCAACAATCATAATGTGATGTTTTCTTACTGATCATGGTAATACTTAAAGCTTACTCCCATGTGTCTACATTTTGCTTTTCTGATCCGTGCATTCTTTTCTCAGTCGAAACAACCACCAAATTTTCCTAGCTTTTAGTATGTTCTGGCTACCAAGCAGGAATGATAGAGGGTTATAATTGAATCATGCGCAAAAAAAAACTACTCTGTAATGGTTCAGGCCTCCACATCTCTTTCTAATCATCACTGATATACTATTATCTCATATCAGCAAAGATGCATCACTTTTTTCTTAATGATTCTCATATTTTTTCTGTGCATCCCTCCAATCTATTTGTTTTGTAGGTTGTTCATGGCTTACCTATCAATTCTGCACTACTTCATGTTGGTAGTGTGTCTTGGTTGGTATAAAAAACAAAAGGTATCAAAATTTGGAATGTATTGGAAGGTGAGTGTCCAAAGTGAAAACAACTAGCACTAGCTACAGCTGTCTATTGTAAGATACTAATATACGTGCATCCAAAACCCAGCTTACCATATCTATCGAGGTTGCTGATCAAGGACTACTGCTGGTTCTCTCTTGGATTTAGGACCCGACTCTGTTGCTGGTAAGATTTACCCTTTCAAGGGATGCGAAGAGCTGGGTTCAAGATTTTAGTCCGTTTGTTGACCATGGCTACTGCTGCTATTCTTTCTAATGCTAATACTCACTTGTTCTAATTTTCTTCTCTATATTGTTATGTGGATATATGTTAATCCATGCCTTTTTCAGCTTAAAGGTTTCTCTGTTGTTTTTGGACCTTAAGATTGCTACGTTGCTTTCTTAGTAATATAGCTTGAAGGTATTATAAAATTAGGACCAGAAAGATGTTCAAACGGTTCCTTTTAAAAACCAACCATAGTTGTACATTAGAGAGACTGCTGTAGAGTTCCCTTTTTCAGATGATATGTGCGAGTTGCATTAGGAAGATATTCATATGAGCTATTGATCACTAAATTATGCAATTTGCTTTCTTACATCAAACTGAATATTTATGTTTATTAGGAACCAGACGACGTGGGCTTAGCCCAGTGGTTAGGGTCGCAGTGGCGCACCCTAACGACCAGAGTTCGATTCCTGTCAGGGACGAATTTTGGAATTGTCACGCCAAGTCCCGCTTCTACTATATCAATAGTGTTCTAGTTCCTCCTAGACACTGTTTCATTTTTTTTTTTTTTGTTTATTAGGAACCTATCTACTGTGATATTAAGGAAGTCAACCATGAGCAAGTTCTCGAAAAAATAGGTTGTTGTTGAGGCGTGTTTGTGTCCTATTATACCTGCGACTGGATTAGGTTATAAGTAGCAACTCCACAATTAGTCAATAACCCGCTCCTCAATAGGTACTAATTAGGTGAAGATGCAGAATTAGTTCAAACTCGGAGGTAGGTAGGAGAGCGTGAGCGCAGGTAGGTAGGTTTTCCCCACCCGTCGCCGCCGCGGCGCCACGCCGGCGCCGCCCTTCTTCCCCGTCACTCCATGGACTCCTCCGCCTCCCACCCACCTGGCTTCTCGCATCGCTTGGGACGGGCAGGTAGCCTGGCGCCAGCCTCGCCGGAGTCGTCCATGCGCAACGACCATGTTTCGGGGCTAGGCCTCTCCTCCGCCTCGTCCGGGGAAAGCGTCGCGCCGCGTCCGGTGGTGCGGGAGCAAGCGCCGCCGGAGGTGCGGCCGAGGGCGAAGGACCGCCTGGGCTGGGAGCTGCCCAAGCCGTCGAAGGGGAGGCTGTGGACTCGCCGCATCGAGGCGAGGAACGAGGCGGGCGCGTCTGGCTGGGGCGCGTCGGCGCCGGAGATGTCTGGGCTGTGTTTCCGGTGCTTCTTGCCGGGGCACCGCAAACGAGATTGCACCAATGCTGAGGTTTGCATGCGTTGTTGGCAGAGAGGTCATCCGGCGAAGGATTGCAAGCGCCCCAGGAGCCCTTCGTCGGAGGAAGAACTGCGGCACCTTGCGCTTGCCAAGATGGCTCGCCGTAGGTCGCCGGAGAGAGACAGGCCGGCAAGGCAGTTCGGGCAAGGTACGAGGCAGCCTTCCCCGCCCCTTCCGCCTCCACCACCACCACCCTCGTCACCACCCCTGCCTCCGCCTCCCCCACCACCGCCCGCCGCCTCGAGGTTACCACCCATGGAGGCTTGGCCGCCGCTGGCCGTGGAGCAGCCAAGCGTGGTTGTTCCTGGAGTTTCGCAGGAGGAGGTTGCAGGCCAGCCGCTGCTGTGCGTCGTGCGAAGGACGGCCGCCATGTGCGACCTCGAGCAGAGGCTTAGGTTCGCCATGGTTGCCTCCATCGGAGGGCGGCGGCCGGCAGTGTCGTGCGAGCAGGTCTTGGCGGCGTTACGCTGGCGGGGCGTGCCGGAGGGCACGGTCTCGGTACACACTTTCGCCCCTGAGGACTTTCTGGTCGTCTTTGAGTCGGAGGAACTTCGGAACCATGTTGCCGGGTTGCCGCCGGTCCTTGTCGCCGGAGCACCGCTCTCCCTCCGGCCATGGAACCGTCAAGCTCAGGCCACTTTGGTGCCGCTGAAGTTCAGAGTGGTGCTCGTCATCGAGGGGATACCTCCGCACGCCTGGGACACAGCGGTGGTGGAGGACATCCTGGGCAAGGGCTGCGCCGTCGATGAAGTGGCGCCGGAGACGAAGGCGCGCAGCGACCTGTCCCTCTTCAAGCTGTCGGCTTGGACGTCGGATCTGGAGGCCATCCCGGTGGCACGGCTGCTCGCGGTCCCTGAGCCAGTGGAGGGTGGCGGAGTGCGCCCTGCTCCGGCCAGGACGGTGGCGGCCGCGGGTGAGATCAAAACCCTGCAATATCGGGTCCTGGTGCATGTCGCGAGGGTGGAGCAAGAGTTCGGGTCAGGGCCGATGCATGGGCAAGATCATCTTGGCCATGGTGCGGCGGGGCAGAGAGATGCCGGAGATGGTAACGGAGGGGGTGGCAGCGGGGCCAACGGTGCTGCGCCACAAAGGGCCTGGCGCGACTTTGCCTGGGAGCGTGGGGTGCCAGATCGCCGTCGTGGGCCAGGTGGAGGAGGTTGTTCGGCGAGTTTGAGTGCGCTTCCGTCCATGGCTGCGGCGGCGCCGGCGCCGGAGAAGAGCTGGGCACTGCCACCCATGTGCAGCCCGCCTCCTTTGACTGTCCTTGGTCCAGGGTGGGGCCAGGAGGGGCCACTGACAGAGGTTGTGCCCACAGCAGCTGCTTTGCCTTTGCGACCATCTTTCGAGCAGCGAGGGAGAAAAGAGATGGCGGCGCAGACCGCGGGGCCCAGGCAGGGCCAGAAAGAGACGTTGGGAGAGCCTGTCGTGGCAGTTCATGAGTCGCCGCATGCTGGTCTTGAGAAGAATCTTGTCCACATGCAGGAGCGGGCGCCAGTGGTGGTGGAGTCTGCCTCGCTGGAGGTGGAAAACGTGGCGGAGCGGGAGAGGGCAGGCCGTGGTACGGATCATGCGGTGGACCCGGTCCTGTGGGAGGACGCACAAGACTCGTTGCCTGGCACCGATCCCGAGTTGATCGTGCCACACATGGCCGACCCACCGCTGCAGGAGGTGGGGCCGGCTGAGCTCCTGGAGGGTGGTGGAGCCTCTGAGCTGTCCCCGTCTGTCTCCTCGGCGGGACCCACCGAAAGGTCCTTGTCTGCGGATTTGGATGAGGCAGGTGCGTTTGAAAATGTGGTCGAGACTCAGGGGGGGGAGTACATCCGTATCTCCCTTACAGGTGGGGCAGACAGTGCGCAGAACGATGTGCCGTGGCGCCAGGAGGTTTCAGACTCTGGGTCGGCGGTTTCAGGTGGAGACAATTCTGGCAGCCCGACCCAGTCTTTCACGGGCCCAAACAGCCAGATGCAATTGATTCCCAGGGAGCATTTAACCTCGGAGGCACGACACTCTGGTTCGAACAGCAGGCCGAATGAGGAGCAGGGGGAAGCAGTGGTTTCTAGTGAGCAGTTGGAGCTGGCCCGGGTCAAGGCATTCTGTGCCTCCATCCTCAAGGCCTTGGCACCACCTCTGATGCACGAGCTGGAGAGGACCACGGGGTTGAGCGCGGATGCGGAGCCTTTTACCCCGAAACGTGTGACAAGGCGTTCTGCCGCAGCCCTGGTGACCACACAAGCCAAGATGGCTTCGGCGGCGGAGAGCTCGCTACTCAAGGCTTTGGGTTTCTCGCCCGGAGAACCTCTTGGCTAGTGAGGTGGACCTCAGACGCTTCAAGGAGCTCTTCGACTCACCAATCAGAGACGAGCACCTGAGAGTTTTGGCGGCCATCTTTGGCAAGAAGCTTCCCACGAGCTTCGAGAGAGAGGTGCACTGTGTGAGAGCAGTGCCGGCGCACTGAGGCGCAGTGGAGGGTGGGAGTCTGGAGTAGCAGTTTTTACATGGATTGTACCTTCGAGATTCTGTGCTGGAACGTTAGAGGTCTAAACGATCCAGCCAAGAGAGATGTTGTGCGTGAGTTCGTTGCTAGTCTTAGGGTGTGTGTGGTGTGCCTTCAGGAGACAAGGCTTGATGTAATCGATGATTTTCTTGTTATGCAATGTCTAGGGCCATCGTTTGATGGTTACGCTTATTTGCCTGCGGTGGAGACGAGAGGGGGGATCCTCCTTGCCTGGAATAAGTCCACTGTGGACATCGAACACGTGAGCTATGACGATTATGCGGTCACGGGGGAGGTGATCCCTCGTGACAACAATAGATGGTGGATCACCACCGTTTACGGGCCGCAAACAAACGAGGACAAGCTGAGTTTCCTCCGTGAGCTTACGGAGAGGAGGAGTCTTTGCCCGGGGCCATGGTTGCTCTTAGGGGATTTTAACATGATCATGTACGCGGAGGATAAAAACAATGATCGCTTAGATAGAGGTATGATGGCGAGGTTCAGGAGTTTTGCGCAGCAGCATGAGATCAAAGACCTCTACCTGCATGGCAGGAGATTCACTTGGAGCAGCGAGAGAGAGGCACCCACGCTTACTCGCATAGATCGGGCATTTGCATCGGTGGACTGGGACCTCATGAACCCGGACTCCATTCTACAGGCCCTTTCTTCCTCGGTTTCGGACCATGCACCAATACATCTCTCCTTGAGCGCGGCTTTTAGGCCCAAAAAAAGGTTCAAGTTTGAGGCTTTCTGGCTTAGCCTTGAGGGGTTCAAGGAGGCCCTTCGAGAGGCTTGGGTCTGTGACCCCAGCATTGTGGACCCCTTCAGACGTCTGGATGCTTTGTTCCGCAACGCGGCGGAGTTCTTCCAGGCGTGGGGCGAGAGGAAAGTTGGTAACATCAAGCTGAAGATAGCCATGGCCAACACCTTGATCCTGAGATTCGATGTGGCTCAAGAGTCGAGAACACTCACGCCGGCGGAGGCGTGGCTGAGGAGAACACTCAAGCTTGTGGTGTTAGGGTTGGCTTCCCTAGAGCGCACGATTGCTAGGCAAAGATCGAGGATCAGATGGCTACGAGAGGGGGACGCTAACACTAAGCTTTTCCATGCGGTGGCTAACGGGAGGAGGACCAAAAATTACATCGCCTCGGTGAGAGTCGATGAGGAGACGGTCACTACTCAAGAGAGAAAGAATGAGGTCTTCACTGAGGCTTTTGATAGGCTGATTGGGAGCATTCAAAACCGAGAGCATACACTAAACCTTGAGGCCCTAAACATCCCCACAGCAAACTTGAGCGATTTGGACTCCATGTTCTCGGAGGAAGAGGTTTGGAACACCATTAGAGAAATGCCAGGTGATAGGGCACCGGGGCCAGACGGGTTCCCCGGCGCCTTCTACCAGAGAGCATGGCCTATCATTAAGCCGGACATCCTCGCTGGGCTCATGAAGCTGTGTGTTGGAGATGGGAGAGGTTTCGCCCGGCTAAATCGTGCGTTGATCACCCTCATACCTAAGAAGCCGGATGCTATGGAGACCAAGGACTTTAGACCGATTAGCCTGGTGCACAGCTTTGCGAAACTGTTCTCTAAAATCATTGCGAATCGACTACGACCGAGGCTTGGAGAGATTGTGAGTATGAACCAATCTGCGTTCATCAAACACCGGAGCTTGCATGATAACTTTGTGCTAGTGAGGCAAGTGGCCAGGAAGATTAACATGAGAAGGCAAACCGGAGTGTTGCTAAAACTTGACCTAGCTCGCGCTTTTGATTCGATCTCTTGGAGTTTCCTGTTCGAGGTTTTGAGGAAAATGGGGTTCGGCGACAGATTCCGGAAGTGGATAGCCCTGCTGTTGTACACGGCAAACACGAGGGTTATGGTGAATGGTGTCCCGGGGGACCGCATATATCATGGTCGAGGCTTGAGACAGGGTGACCCCACGTCCCCCATGCTTTTTGTGGCAGCCATGGAGACCCTCTCCGCCATGATTACCAAGGCGGCAGAGGAGGGTTTGTTCGGTAATTTGGCATCCATATCACCCTTACAGAGAATCTCGGTGTATGCCGACGATGTCGTCATCTTCATCAAACCGGAGTGTGGGGAGCTGTGGGCAGTGAAACACATGCTTGATCTTTTTGGCGAGGCCTCGGGCCTGCGAGTTAACTTCAGGAAGACGACGGCCACTTTGATTCGTGGAACACATGACGAGGAGGAAAGGGCCACTCTGATCCTGGGATGTGAGCTCGCGAGATTCCCGATCCGGTACCTTGGGCTCCAGTTGGCGCTAAGGCCCCTATCCAAAACGGAGTGGCAACCACTTCTGGACCAGGTCACCAAGTGCGTGCCTGCCTGGCAAAGAGGGCTCATCAAGAGAGAGGGGAGACTCATTCTGATTAACTCTGTGGTGGCGGCGAGAGCGGTGCACCAAATGGTGGTGGCGGAGGCGCCACTGTGGCTTTTGGAGGACATAAATAGATGGATGAGAGCGTTCTTCTGGGCTGGAAAGGAGGAGGTACAAGGAGGCCAGTGTCTAGTTGCTTGGAGGAGCATTTGCAAACCAAAGGAGTTTGGTGGGTTGGGTGTCAAAGACTTGAGATTGCAAGGACTCGCCTTGAGATTGAGATGGATGTGGCTTAGACGCACTGACCCGGATAGACCTTGGCAAGGTTTACCGGGACTAAAAGACCCTCTGGTGACAGAAGCGTTTCAGAGCATGGCGAAATTCAGAGTGGGGGATGGAAGACTGACCTACTTCTGGAGAGATAGATGGATCAGCGGATACACGGCGCAGGAGCTTGCGCCGGAGGTCTTTGCCAAGGTTACCACTAGACGGAAGAACACTAGATTAGTGGCGGAGGCCTTGCAGGGGGATGTATGGCTGGACGACATCCCAGGAGAGATGACGGTTGAGCTCTGGGGACAATGTCTGATCCTGTGGGAGGCGGTCGAGACCGTGGAGAGAGACACCTCCAGGCCGGACCAAATCCACTGGAAAGGCGCGGAGTCTGGAGCGTACACAGCTAAAGGCACATATGAGATGCTCTGCCAAGGGAGTGTGCGATGGACTATGTGCACACCGGTTTGGGGATCCTTTGCGCCCATGAAATGCAAGATTTTCATGTGGTTGACTCTGAAATACCGCCTGTGGACCTCCGATAGGAGAGCGAGGCATGGGTTGCAGGAGCATCCGGAGGCATGTCACACATGCCTTCAAGAGGAAGATAACGTTGACCATATTTTTACCCTTTGCCCCTATGCAAGACAGGTCTGGTACAGGGTGTTGCAAAGCGCTGAACTGCAGATTGCCGACCCTGGAGACTCAGGCAATCTCGAGAGATGGTGGACGGAGGCCCGCAAACGTGTAAGGAGGACTGATAGGAAGCGCTTCGACTCCCTGGTCATCAGCACGACATGGACGCTATGGAAGCAGCGAAACGCTAGGGCCTTCGGAAGCGAGAGGGAGCAGAAGACGGTGAACCAAATGGCGGTGCAGATCAGACAAGAGTTCCACCTTTGGGAGTGCGCCAAGAGAGGAGGGAGGCTAGATATAGCGAGAGAGTAGGCTTAGGCGGAGGGCGGAGGGCGTGTGTGTGTTCGCAGCGCCTCGGTGCTGTTTCTTGTAATTTGATACTCTATTTCTTCTATAAAGATAAGGCACGCTTTGCGCGTGCTCTCGAAAAAAAAAAAAAAAAAATAGGTACTAATTTCCCAGAAAATCTAGCTTAACGATTTTGCCTGCCAATGATATGTGCGAGTTGTAAAAGTAACACCGCTATTCATTTTTTTATTTGGCGCATTAACTAAGCCAACGGAGATAGCCATAGAAAGACAAAGCGGCTATTTATGAATATAATTTGGCTGACTAAAATTCAGTTTGGTTAGTAGTTACTGTGGTTCCACATATGTTGTACTTGATTTCTCTACTCGCCCATTTATCCTTGCAGAAAAGAAGAATTCTTTATTGTCTCTAAAACGCTCTTCGGGTGCACTACCGTTGGTTATGTAGCCTTCCACGCATTTACTTATGTAGCAGTTTACATCGTTGCTTTCTACTGAAGCTTATATTTTTCTATTTCGTAAATTGGCTAAGAAGCAATAAAAATAACGTTAGTATGTAGAGCCTACTTTTTGTATCACACATATTGCTTTTTTCCACAACTTCTTTGTCTCGCAGGTGAGGGGCTCTCCCCCATCTCCCGTGTTTCCCCTCTGCAATTTTCACAACTCCTCTTCCGCTTTCGGATGGGGTTAGGTGTAACATGCTCATATCTGGTGTGTGGATGACAGATCTCTATTTGTTTTCTTTGAAAGTACTAGAATTTTTGTAAATATTTTACCATGTCTAGGTACATTCTCAGATAGACTACTATCTTTTTTTAATGAAAGGATTAAATCCCAAATACAAAGTTGGAACTTATTGGTTTGTAGCTTTTCAGTTTTGTGCAACCTATTCTTGCTTTTGGGTTTTGTGTAACTATTATGTATGTGTATCATAATACTATAGCAGAGCTCGCACTTTGAAATTGTTTTGTCTAAGAAAAACACAGGCATCCCATGATCTGTGTTGTTGAAAAGTTCTTCTCTCTTTTGTCTAAGAGTTATCATTGTCTCATTATTCTGAAGTACAAATGTTCTTCTCTGTTTGTCGTCCAATTATATCTTATGTACCCTCTATATTGTCATTGATCTATCATTCAGGAGACCTGTCTTGGGCTCTACTCCGAGATCGCCTCCGCAATGCTGAGCCACGACCGTAGGCTTGCAGTGGTGGGGTTCGCTGTGGTTGGTATGACCCTGGCAAGGTGTCAACACTGACGATCTCGCCAACTCTGTAGAAGCCTGAGGTAAACAAGGCATCCCTGCCCTCAGGCTGACCTGCAACCTCACGTGATGTAGGGTCTGCTCCTCTCAAAGGTGTCATGTTATTTCATGAAATAATTTGTCTTGGGCTAATGGTTCACTTCAGTTTTGACCTTCTCTTTCTATTTAGTAGAATATCTTAGGCTAACTTAATTAAAGCCTTGGTATGTGTGTGCATGTGTCTTCTGGCATTGCATATTATCTTTATCAAAAGTCTTCGTACCCACTGGTGAATCCAGGAGTGATGTTGGTTTATGTCGGTTTCATGGATCTGGATGGACCTATGTTAGTTTCAGCTCTGCATGAAGTGGTTACTGTATATTTCCAAGCTTAATGTTTAGTGGACCTTGGTGGAGACTGATGTAGCCTGCTATGTGGATTCTTAAATAGATTTATACATGAATGCTAAAGCTTCATAGTGAATCATGATTTTGTCTTTGATCACTGCGTCCAATCATGGTGTAGCTGAAGTAAGTTGTTGACTGTGCAGTAGCGGGAGTTGAGAAACCAAGTGAAAACTTTATTTATAAAACCAAGAATATTAAATGAGGTATATTTGTTACAAACTAGCATCTGTATCCATCCGGTGTAACAATCAAAGAGAGGTATTTGTTGTTTTTATTAAATCCATATGTTCACGTGAATGTACATACCACCGAATGTAGCTGCTCCATCTGATTGTATATTGTGCTATTTACCATGTCATTTATAATAGGGTGTTATTGTAATATATTTTGCTGTTTTTCTGACTGTCTAAGAGTTTTCTATTATGTTCGTGATTTTATTTACTTTAATACAAAATGTTAATCGATGTGAATTTCACGGGATCGTGCGCCAAGGCGCACATCTAAATCTAGTTCACATGATTCAGCAGCCGCAGTGACAAGACTAGAGAAGAAAATGCAACAACGGATCGACTTGCCCGCTCCTGCAGGCCAGCAACCCGTAGTTTTGCCAATTACAGGTGCAGAGAGGTTCGATTTGAAGGAACGGAAAATGTGTATGCATGTATGTGTACTGGGAGTTGCCATGTCCCTTTCTGTGCCTTAATTAAGTGACTTGCTACCAAGATGTTAACACGTGCATCTAAGATTTTATACTTGACTGTATGTGCTCGCGAGCTGCATCTTTCATACCAATACTGATGTTATGTACGACCTTCCATCGGAGGTGAAGACGATCGTGTAATTCAGAATGCACAGGTATAGGCAGTATTCTTTTGGCCTCCGTTAAAAAAATTCAAATAGGAGGCTTACTAACAGATTTCTCTCAACATGCAAGCATGTTACACCATCAACCTTTTTTAGCTGAAAATCATCAGCTTTCCACGTCAGTATTTCCATCAAATTTATTTTTCTCTACTTTGAAAAATCCACGTTCTCATATGGTGTGGCTGGTAAGATACGCTTTGTGCGGTTTATTCCGTTCCAGTTCGCGTACTTCTTGGAAGCAACAAGTCCACAATACGACCTTTCACAATGCATTGGCTCTTAGCACATTATCCTATGTAAGATACACCACTACTCCAATGCATTGTTTTTTAAGTATTGTATCTATATTTAACGATTTTTGGTACATGCATGCATGTGATTGAGCTAGAATTGTATTTCTCCTATGGTTTCATGCAAGTGTTGTTTCTCAGCTAAGATACAATATTCATATCTCTCTTCATTAACTATAGTGGCACATAAGCATTTTGCCTATGATCCCGTGCTAAGAGACACCCATTGTGAAAGGCATAATGCCTTGGCTACTCTCCCACCAATGAATTTCCTCCCTCTTCCTCTTCACCTTCCCATTCCTCAACTCGCGGCAAAGAAAAATCCCATTCCTCAACTACTATTTACTATAAGGAAAAAGTCCCCTTTAAGAAGGAAAGTAAAATGTACTCTTCTGTTAATTCTTGCGTGTAGCAGGGTGAAGTGACGAGTTGACTCATATCTATACATGCTTGCTGTTGGGAACAAGATAACAACACCCACGAGTGTCGCCATTGTCACTCCCAAGACCAAACGAAGCCTCGCCACCCATATCCACCACCAGCAACAAAAATACGACGTGGAACGCGCGCCACCGGAGACCTGGTCTCGTCGGAACACGAATCCATTGTTGTCCCATCGGGATCCAACCATGTAGTAGCCCCAAATGAGCCAATCCGCCGCAGGGGAGGTATCCGCCTTCATGCCACTTCACCTATTATTAACATAATAACTATTATGTATGTATTGAACTACAAGTTTGTGTAATATAATGAGGGTTGAGCAACCGGTAGCTGCCAGTTGTTTCTAATAGAGAGGTCAATGGTTGAAGTACTAGCTTGTACATGATTACTATTTTTCATTCTTTCAATTTTTATTAAAAATATATTTTATTCTCATCTCATACTTAAATATTATTGAGTACCTACATGTTAGCATATGTGTTTGGGGTATTACAATGAATACATTTGTTTAGCCGCTAGATTATCAAAATAAATAAGAAGCAATTAGTTGATCTTGACGCAAAAAACTTGGTTGAGATCAGATTCAACGCAAAGTATATCGTAAAACCCATAAATAGTCTCTCCTCTCCACAAGTTAGCTTTGTACTTGCTTTTTACTTTTTTATAACTCATTGTCACTAAATGTTGATTAGTTTTATTGTTGAAACTTTCCTCACTATACAATCTAAAAATCTATGCTACCTACTGTTCACATAACTATGATGTCCGTATAGAACTACCGGTTCATTTTAAGAGAGTGCCCGAATGACCCCAAGCTTTTGTTAAGATAGAAAGATGATTACCACCCAAATCATACAGACATTGATGCTCCGAAATATGTAAATTATAGATATACCAATGCTAATATAGTGCTTCATTTGTTGTGGAAGAATATTATTTTTTCTAAAATTAGCATATTATATTGAAATGAATTATTTATAAATCCAAATAAAGCATTAAAGTGGTGCGGAAGGATTTTCGCCATTTAGATGTGGTATATATTATGTTTATATCAGGTTGTGTCTATTTTAATTTGTATTTGTGAATATCCTAATAGTGTGTTCTACAATCCACTAAAGTTGGAAAACGTGAGCTGCATTTCACACACCAAGAAAGTCACATACAACTAACAAGCAAGAAAAACGACGCCTTCCTCCCTCCCCCGTGCTCATTCCCCAACGGAGAGGCGTGGCTGCCGGTGAAAACCGGCCTTAACTGCAGTCATGGCGGATGATGGTGGCGCCTGTTCGTTGCATCCTTGTTGAAGGTATTGTTCCTGCAGCTGCGTTAGTCCCAGACGGCGTGGTGTGGCTGCCGGTGAAAACCGGCCTTGACTGCAGTCATGGTGGACGATGGAGGCCCCTGTTCGTCGCATCCTTGTTGAAGGCATTGTTCATGCAGCTACATTCGTCTGGGCTGCTCCGGGGGAAACCCCAGACTCGGGTCTCCCGGATCGAACGATGGCGGCACGCAACACCGTTCTCCCTGTTGGGGGTATCGTTTTTGGAGCAGACAACGGATGGCGGTGGTGCTGAGGTGGAGCGGTGTGCTTTTGCTGTGGCAGCATCGTCGAGTCGCCACGGCATGGTGCAGTGGTGTCTCGGGACGGATGCAGTGTGATGGACACGTGTAGGATGGCGGAGTCGTCTGGCGCCGTGGCGACATCGATGGCAGGCCTGGCATGGTCAATGCGATGATCTCTCTTGAAGATGGAGTCGAGGAAGACGGCGGTAGCAACTTCTATGGCGTGTGCGTTGGCGTATGCTGAGAGTCTGCTTGACTGGATGTGCTTCTCATCTGCTATTGGACGGCCTGAGAAGGTTTGGTTTTTGGATGATATGAGTTGGTGAATTGTCACCCCCTTCATCCCTCTGTAGGTTTAGCGAGGTGGCTTCGAGTTTTGATCTTTTGTATTGCTCTTGTAAGGTGTTGTGAATAATCTAATAAAAAAAGTCGTGTGCATCCTTTGGATGCAGAAGCTGGGGCGATATTTCCCCCATTTCGAAAAAAAAACTAACAAGCAATAGGCATGTAGCATGTCTAGAATATCCAAGGTGCAGGGTCACCGTGCACATGTGTCGGCTTGTTTGCAATTGAAAAATCTCATTACCGACCAAATTATTTTGCATTGAATGTTTTTCTATTTTTTCTTGTGTTGGCATTTTACGATAACAAAACTTCTTGTATACGGATTATATTTGCAACCTAACCTCAAATAATTAAAGATATCCATGGCACAAGTGTAACTCTAGCAATTTGTGAAAATAAAATAAGCATGAAAAAAATAAAGTCATTAGGGAGCAATTCATAATTACTATTGGTACACATAATTCATTTAGAAGGAATAAGAGTGAACACAGGAAGAATTCACGGTTGTTGGTACTATGCAAAATTAATATACGCGTAACAAAATAAAATCATCACGGACAATTAACGATTAAAAGGATTAAAAGGGTAAATAGACTGGACAAGAGTTGTAAATTTTGGAATAACTAATAAATAATACTACAAGAAAGGGAACGCTACCATGTAACTATTCATGATTACTAGTGAAACAGCACTATATCGAATGGAACAAAGAGAAAATCGTCGTGAAACAAAACCATATCTCTCCTTCTGGTATTTGCTATAATAGCGTAATTAAATAAAATGAGTGGAATAAAAACAGAGTCATCATGAAGAACTCATGATTATAGCGGGAATAAAAATGGCAATAGTTGGGAAAAAATCATTATGGAACAGCTCGCGTCTATTAGTTTTGATAGATGTAGTATCGACCACGTAGAAAACAATCTGTCTCTGTCTTCCTAGAATCCTAGCTATGGAGCAGATTAAATTTGTAGTCCTCGCTGTGTGCTTCGTGACGGTGTTTTGGATCTGTTGCTTTTGTAGCTTGGAGCCGAATCTTCACTCAGAGGCTAAGCTAGTAACCATCTGTTATTCGCCGCCTGTCGTATGTGGGTGAGTACATACGTACTCGTATGTGACTCAGTATCTATCCGGTATCCCAGTTGTGTCCGTCAGTCCGGTGGTTCGGATGGCAATACATTACCCAGGACCAGGAAGACGTCTTAATCGTATGGGAGTTCTGTACGACAGGGTTCTGGTTAGCTGCTCAGTGGACACATCACGGTGTGGATGCCCGTTTTGTTCTATCCCAAAAATCCTGACCTCCACCTCTCAAGTGATAGCAGTTGTTTCCTCGGAAAAGCCCCAGTTGAACCTGGATGCACGTGAAACCAGGTTGGAAATGCATTTTCGAAATGTGAAAAAAATCTGAAATAAAAATATCGGGGTACGTATGCATGTTCCATGTGTGCGTAGAAAGTTTTCGCAGAGAACCCATTTTTTTATTTCAGAATCTAAAAAGACAAAATACGTCACATATATACTGCTATATAGCCCTGTAAAATTTCATTTTTTTGCCGAGGCAAAATAAAATGTTTTTTCAGAACGAAACTCATGTCCAGGGCACATGTTTGAGATCATCTTTGCAATCATTTTGTGTTTCGATTTTTGAAACATGTTTTGACATCACAAACCCACTTTTGAAAAAGTGGGTTGACATACACGCAGGTTCACAAAAGCCAGTCTCTTTCCTCGGAAAATGAACGGAATCACTACCGTGTCTCTCCCAAGGACTCATGGTATAAAAGCTGGAATCACTCAGCGGGCCCAACTCCCATGCATAAAGCGGAGCCGCACGAAACAAAGTCGTAGAACACTGAGGCCCACCTGAATACCTGATCATCGGCCCGTGGGCCCAAACGGCGCGGCCGGGAAAGCCGAACGTTTGTCGACTCGCCATCCAAAGGATCTTACCTCAGAAATGTATCATCACTGATCCAGCTACATTGGAATGGCTAGCTTGCAGTTGCAGAGAGGCCACGGCGCTAGCTCAAGACCTTGCTTTGTCCAAGATGACAGTAGCGTTAGACTAAAAATGTATTGTCTGATATTGTAGAAGGCACCATGTGAAGGTTTGCAGCCCTTATCACCGAGATAAAATTGAGACTGGATAGTTTCAAACCTGTTCTTTTGTTCATGAGGGTAGAGCTTCGGATTTCGAACCACACAATCTAGCTAAGCATGTTTTGAAAGTGAGGTAGGGCGCCATCTGTGGCTAGCTATCCCCTATTCTTCATCAGTTCCTGTAAACATTTTCAGTAATAAAACTTAGCAGGCTGTTCAAGAAAAAAAAACTTCAGAAATTTGATTTTAGGTGAGGCTAGTCACGGACGGAAGAGCACAAAAGGGAAACCAAGATCAAGATGTGGCTACATCCCGCTGCTCACATCGCTGAGTTCACTAGGAATAGCTCGTGGCACTGCAAAAAGGTCAACATTATTTTTCTTTAAAGAGTTTAGAGCCTCAAACACCTAAAACTATAGGGGCTCTTTGATTAGAAGATTCTAGAAACGTAGGAATAAAAAATCGTAGGATTTTAAGTCTCCTTCGATTCATTGGATTTGTATAGGAATTATGTAGCACTTAGATCCTACGAAAAAACCAAGTTGTTTGATTCATAGGAACATGTCATATCAAAACTAATCCTATGAAAATCTTGTAATGCAAATCATATAGAAAAAAGCACTAGGTCAAAGTTCATGAAATAAAAAATCTTTGTTGCAATCAAAAAGAGTTTATCTTCTCATATAATTTAACTGGGCATGACATGCTAATCCTATGTCTCTCCTATAGTCCTATTCATATGTTTTTCATATCATATGAATCAAAGGAGCCTTTAATGTCACACCAATTGGATTTTTCTATTGCAACTCCAAAGATTTTTCTATTGCAAATTCAAAGATTTTTCTATAAAATCTAGTGCAAAGGATTTCTTTGAAAAAAACTCATATGGCGTTTAATCTTACTGCAAATCAAACAATAACCATAGAAAAATTTCCTAAGGATTCGAATCCTTAAAACTGTTATACAAATCTTCTGAATCAAAGAAGCTCATAGTAAAATGTTGAGTGGAGATTTCTCACTCTTGAGCTCGAGTGAACCTTTATTTTTTAAAAATTAAAAATAATATACACGTTCAAAAATCTGAATGTAGTCAATGATGTATCCTACAAAAGTGCAAAAATCTCACTACGAAATAAGAGCAACAAAAAAAAACATAAAAGTGTTGATCTATAAAAGGTGCACATTTCCAAAGCACCAAAAATTATTAGGTTCCATCATTTTTGTGTAGCCTGTAATACAAAGATTTTTGGAGATGTTGCATCTTGTAAGATATATCATTGGTAAAAACAATATTCTTTTCAAACTTTTTGAGACTTGTAGTAGATGTGAATTATGGGGAGTGGTCTTTTGGAACGTGGGAGCATATGATCCCTCTATTTAAAAATGCATCTTACACACATTTTGAATTTCACAAACATTGGAAAAAAATCGCACATACATCTTCATGTGCCACACGTTCACAAAATCGTTTCATAAAAAAATAATTTGTCATGTGACGTGTGTAAAAGACAAAACTCGGTGCTAAAAATAATGATTTTCACAAGATAAGCTTTCTCATCTTTTACATAGACCACAAAAACTTTGGATTTCCGTAACACTTGACAAACGCACATGTATTATGGAGATTACATGTAGATTTTTTGTCGAAATTTTTGACGCTTCGAAATATGATTTTTTGGTAGAGGGGGCATATGCACCCGGAAGCCGAATTGAATTTCCGTGAATTTTAAAAAAAAAGAATCACTGAAACTTGGGTGCCGAAGAAAGCTTCGATAATACTATGTTTTACTACATGCATTTCAAAGAAATGATGTATAGACAGTATAGTAGGAGACCAAAGTGGTATAAGACTAGCCACAATGAGAGTATCATAAGTAGTATCATGCATGACATGTTGGCAAAAATCTGATGTGGCGCACCAATTAATGAGGTGAGAGATGGGAGTGGTATCATAATATGATACCGTATCATAACACGTAAAACTAGAAAACTTAATGGCAAACACATCATATACACAAATTTGCATTGAGATTCTACAAAACATTAAATATGATAATACTATGATACTATATTATAATATTATGTATTGTGGAGTTAGTATCATAAACTAGTATCATGTGCATGATACTAGTGTATGATACTTCCCATTGTGACAAGTCTAATGAGTGTCAGTAAGAAACCCGAAGCTAGCTGGCCGTTGCATCTTGTCCCATGTGGTTACTCTGACGGAGGTGCAAGCCATGTGGATCTTTTTTGTGCCTCCCATATCGGGGTAGCCCCATGTGTGGTCCGTACCTTGATCTTTATTTATCTTTTGTTCTCTTGTTAAACAATGGCAGCCCTAGATCCTCTATTCACAATCATTTGCTTCGACTGCACGTTCAAATCTGGAGCCATGTTCAAACTGTTTGACGAAGAGCATACTGAACTTTTGTCGTATGTTTTTTTCTTTTACTTCTTGTTAAGTACGTCGCGGTAGGTTTTGACTTTGCAAATATGATGATAGATGTCAACAGTCTGATTAAACAGAGGCAAAGAAAAGGGTTGGTGTAATTTGTTGATTTTGTCAAAACCGTCCATTTCTAACGGAGAAGTTTTTCTGAAGTATGAGGACACTAGTATGGAAGTTGGCTTTCATGCGAAAAGTGATTTTGGCTCTCGAGCTCCAGTGATATCGCCATTTAAAAAACTTAAAATATATTTTTAAGTTGTCAAAAAAATCATAAAATAATTCTGAAAATTATCAGTGATACATCTCACAATCATGAAAAATCTCAACCCCAAATTCTTTTTATTTTGTGCTAGACAAAAATAACAATATTTGATATGTTTTTGGAGATTTGAAAATTACTATTTTCAGATCTGCACTTTTGACATTTTTGTGTAACTTAAAATATAAAGTATTTAAAATTGATATTTTACACGTTTGTAGAAAACATTATTAGATTTATGCAGATTTTTTTCTGATTTTTTTAAAACTAAAATATATATTGTTTTACTTAAAAAACAAGATTACTAGTGCTCATGTGCACCAAATCTCTGTCCACTTTCATGGCCATATGTAATCTGGGCTATCTATTGACCTTGTCAGCAGTGGCGGAGCGTGATGACAAATCTAGGACGGGCCAATTTCTCAGCTCAAAGTGCTAGACTGGGCCGAAGAAGCAACAAGTGTCCAAATGGCGAATTTTTCCTAAGTTTTATGGGCAAAATTCCTCATTTTTTCTGCTGCAAGACTGGGCCAAGGCCCAGGATGGTCTCCAAGACCCTCCGCCAGTGCTTGTCAGGTCATCAACTATAGCGACCGTTCCCCATATCGAGGAATTCGGATTTTCATTTTCAATATGGTAAAATGAATAACCTTTTCTGGCCGATCATTTGCATGTGGTATTTCCTTTCTGTGTTTGACCTTTTGAAGCAAAGATTGGATCCAGGTGGGAGGTGCATTATTAACTTGCAAGTTACTACATATAGACTAGGTACGGTCGCAAGTACAAAAATGGAAATTCGAGTTCGATCAATCCTGAAATTCATTGGAATTCCTAGGTGCATCTATACCGCAAAAGACACATGCTTGTAAAATAACCGCCATTTTACGGATGGGACTGAAAAATGACCCGAGCGAACCCCGCAAAAGTGGGTTTTTTTGGGGTAAACTGCATAGAAACCTCCCAAACCCACACTATTAGAAAAACATCTATAGGTAGATGGCTTATCAGTGGTGCGGAAAAGGTGGTGCGCCACATATATATACCCATGACACGTGCATCACGGGTAGCAACTTACCTCTAGTGTACCGTAAAGATGGTGTACCACGTGTATTTTTGGCCGGGCTAGCTGGAGTGGCCCCTCTTACCCATGACGCACCCTTTACTGGTGCGCCACAGATATATTGGGTGCGGCTGATTTTTGTCCCCACCCCTCTCGTGTGGACTGACTTTTCAGTTTTGAAAAAAATCAAATTTTAAAATACTTTGAAATATGGTGCGCTGCTTGTTCTCGACCCCGCAGGCCACACCCTTGTCCGTGTCGTGCCGGCCTCGTTCACTCGTCCTCGACACCGCTTCTTGTTTGCTCGTCACCGACAAATGATCCCTACCTTCCAACGGCAATGAGGACCCGATGGCAAAAACGTTCGGCGACGCATAGGGCTAATGGAAAAAAACAATATTAGGTTTCCAGCGATGTGGGAAATAGGTGGGCCACGAGGGGATATGGAAAATATGCCATTTTAAAAAGTGGAAAAATACCCCTGACTTGCCAGGTTTGGTATCCGTGGCGCACCAAATGGCGAGCCAATGGTAACAATTACTAGTGGCATGCTAGTCGTGGAACATCCGTGGTGCGCTATGGGTAGTGAAAAGTGGCGCGCCAGTGGTAATGAAAAGTGACGCGCCATGAGTAGTTGTTTTCGTAGTAGTGACACATATACCCAGTTTGGGATGCTCGATATCGGGTACTTTGCAAATTGCCCTAGCGGTTGGTAGGAGGGACATTTCAGTTCCCCTCCCCCTCCCACCCCGATGTCGTCGTCATAGGGCTCCGCGTTTGCCTACCGTTCGATCTCCCTGCATCGATGTCCGCCGCCATGGAGCGCGGTCCGTCGATTCCGTAGACGTGCGACGTGTCCACCGCTGCCATTTGACACTAGCCACCCCACACGTGCCCGTCGTGGCCCCCCGCCGCCGACGGTGTCCACCTCCCGCGCCTAGTCCCATGCTGGCCTTCGGGGATTACTCTGATAGGTAATCTCAAATTTCCTGAGAGTTCTCTACGGTTGTGTGTAAAAAATTGTGCCATTTTGTAGGTTTAGTATGTACGATATGGTTGACGAAGATGAATTTAGGAATTACAAGACTGATATCGCTCGCGAGACCATGAATCTACTTGAATAGATGAGGATCTGCAAATTAGAAAACCAGATTATGTTCGCCAGATAATTTCCAGCTCCAGACCGGATCTTTACTTAGAGGCTAAGCTAGTAGCCAGGGATTGTTCGCCGCCTGTCGTATGTGAGTGCGAACGTATGCGATGCAGTTTCCAGTTTTCCATCCAGTAACCTAGAGCTAGAGGTCTCCGTCAGTACCGGCGGTTCGGATGGCACTACAATACCGAGGCCCAGGGAGACGTCCGAATCGTGTGAGAGTTCTGCACGATATAGTTCTATTTAGCTGGTCAGTGGAACGTCGCCGGCGTGTCATGGCGTGGACGTCCGTCTTCTTCTGTCTTTAAATTATCCACCACCTCTGATGCTGAAGCTGAAGGTCTCCGGGGACGCTGACGCTGATGCTGAAGCTGAACGAGCTCACTGCTACTCGATCTCATTCAATGATCTCGATCTCGTGCTAGCCGGAATCTGTTGCACTCGCTGGGTCCGCGTCCCATCTCCCGTGCATGCCCACACAAAGCGGAACCCCACCACGCAATGTCCTGACACTGGGGCAACCTGATCGTCGGATTGTGGGCGCAAGCGGTGCGGCCGGCGAAAAGATCAGGCCGCGATCCTAGCTTGAGAAACTTTCAGGGGAGTGAAAAATCTTGTTTGGCACTAGAGTATTTGTAGGATAAAGAGGATAATTCTCACCAAACCTCAGTTTCTCACTTATTTTTAGAAGCATGTTTAGCCTTTGCTAGCTTTTTTTTTAGAAACAAGGTACAAACGCAGACGCTCACATATACGTGCATACACTCACCTCTATGAATGCACACACGTAGACCCTATTCGTATGAGCACCTCCGGAAGATTGAGCCAGCGGATGAATCTTGAAATTGACGAAGTCACCACAGGCGTCTCGCTGTCGACGGGAACGTCGCTTCCCAATGAATGAATATTCCGTATTTGTGAGATACACGGATGTCAAACCCGGGATTTGGACTCTGGTGGGCTAGGGGTAGAACCGCCCTCATAACCACCAACCTTAGAGCATCTCCAGTCGCGTCCCCCAAATGGCGTTTGGGGGACGGCGGACAAGAAATGGAGAAAATCGCGTCCCAGTCGCGTCCCCCAAAGCTAAATAGCGCCTCATTTTGTGTCCGCGTCCCCGTAGAGACTCTAATATTCTCTACCGGGACGCCGGACACAAAATGAGAGCCCATATGCATGCATGCAGCCCCTAGTCCCCACATGCCATTCTCTTTCCCCACACTTTCTCTCACCTACTTTTCCCACATGGGGTGGTCCCTTGTATTAAAATGCATGCATCCGGACGCTGTTTGAGGGACGCGGCTGGAAAGGGTCTCTTTTATGTACAGATTTTTGATCTCTTTTTGTCCGGCGCGGTCCTAAACGTGCCCCAAATCATTTGTGCCGGACGTCTTTTGAGGGACGCGACTGGAGATGCTCTTAGGTTGGTTCTTATTTAGCCTTAGATATCGAGCGAGTTTAATTTTCGTTACCCTCACTTTTTTCTTTCCAAATCTTAGTGCATTTTTCTTAATGTTTAGTACTCTACTCCTACTTAGTGAATTATGAAACGATTTACGAGGATTGAGTGGATCAAGGAGTTGCAACCAATGGTATAGAGAATTCTCACAATGAGGAGGGACATGTGGTTCATTGTGAGAATTTTCCCGTCGACGGCGAGGTATCTATAGTCTTCCATGCGCTACCATCACCCTTTACCTTAGTGTAGTACTCCTAAAACAAGAAATAGATTGTTAAAATAAGATCAAAGAAAGGACAAAACAGTAAAAAAAATAACTCATAGCACAACAGGAACACTTGAACACTGAAACTAATATGCAAAGTTGGACGGAAAGGCAGCATGTCAGATTCATGTCTCAAAACATGTTTTAGCTTTAACTAAATGTAGATGTATCTCGAAACTAAATAATGTCTAGATATATTAAAATTTAAACAAAGTTAAGATATGTTTGTTGGAACGGAGGAAGTAGCTACATCTTTTTTGTGTGAGAAATCCATCGATCTATTAATAATGATCAACAATAGTATAAATAACCCAAAAAGTAAAGAAAATTACAAATTAGTACTTGGACCACCTAGCGATGACTACAAACACTAGCACATATCGAATGCGCGCAACTGTCCTTGTCCCTCCATCACCGGAGTCATGCAAAACTTGTCGTAGTAGAGGTTGTTGTAGTAGACAGACGGAAAATCGTCGTGCTAAGGTCTCAAAGGACCAGCGCACCAGAATAGCAACCATCGCCAATGATGACAACCGTAGACTGGAAGAGACTGTTATGAAACCACACCAACAAACAGAAAACCGACCGAATTTCAGGAGATCCGACGGGCACATAACTCCACGCGCCCTTCCTCACTGCTAGATGCACCATTCCGGTTTGGAATGTTTTTTATGAAGGTCTTCAACGCTAGATTGTTTAAAAGAAGATCAAAGAAGTTAGCTGGCCGTTGGCCGTTGCATCTTGTCCCATGTGCTTACTCACTGTGAGGGGCCGGGGTGCAGGGCATGTGGATCTTTTTTCTGCCTCCTCCCATATCGGGGTAACTCCTACATGGTCCGCGCCTTGATCTTTGTTTATCTTTTGTTTCCTTGTTAAACATTGGCAGCGCAATCATTTGCTTCGACGGCACGTTCAAATTCAATATTCGACGCATGTTCAAACCGTTTGACCAAGGGCATGCAATTCAATCTACACTCAATCTTTGTCCTCCCTTGATTTCCCTTTTTGATATAGCAAGCAGATATACTAACCATTCCCCTTGTCGATTAATTTGGAATTTTCTACAGGGCACGATGAATAAACTTTTTGGCTGATCATTCGCATGTGTGTGGTTACTTTTCCGTGTTTGGCCTTTTGAAGCAAGGATTGCTTCAGTAGATCTCTCGTGGGATGCACAGTATTACCTTGCGTGTTATTACTACATAGAGATTATGTACACTAAGCACCCACCCGACCCTCGCGTCTCCCTCCTTGGGCGACTCCAGGGGAACCCTAACAGCCGCCTACACAAGCCTCCACTCTTCGCCTCCCTCACATCGCCACCGCCGAAGAGGGGATGGCAAAGCAGTGTGCTCCACAGGGATGGTGGCGGCGGGGCGATTCCTTTATTCTCCTCCCACAATTCGAGGCGAGTGGGAGCTTTTCGGTGTTAACATTGCAGGGCGGCGACAGAGCAGGGGGCGTGCTCGGTTGCGTGGTCAACTACGGGCGTGGCTGTTGAGCGGTGATGGGAGGGTGTCGCGCGGCGATGCAATGGCTGCTCGTGGCGGGTCGGTTGGCGCGCGGCCGAGTGGATCTGGGCCACGTGGGCCGGCTTAGGGCGCGGAGGGGCCGTGGGCATGGCACAAGTGATGTCGGCACGAAGGAGGAGTGTCGTCACCGACGTGTGGAGGCTCTGGCGTGGCGCTGCTGTAGGGGTGCAGGGGGTGGGGTTGTGTTAGCGTCCACTCAGGCTTAGCCCAGCACTCAGCCAAGGTTTAGACGTGTATGTGCATACGGCTCACTTATAAGAGGAAAGCCCACTCCATCCAAAAATCCCAGACTGGAAGGAGGAGGGAAACTCTCCTTTATATGGGGGTCGTAGCCTGTTTCCCTAGGCCAGGTGGACTAAATACTGAGCAGCCTTGCTAGTCAACAACAGCCCTAATGGTTGATTCGCCCCTCTCCTCCTTCAACTTGGTCCAGGGCGACGAGGCCCAATCAAGGGGGAGGAGCCGGGGAAGGGGACTGCTGGATGGAGGAGGATCTCCTCCTCCAACCGGCGTGCTTCAGATGCGGTTGAGGATGTCGGGGCGGCGCCCCTGGAGCAGCGGCAACGGCTTTGGGTGCGGCCAGGCACGCTGTTTTCCACGGCGTGAGGTGCATCAGTCGATGGTCTTGCGATGGAGCTTTGTGTTCGATGACATTGTCGTGTTTCCTTCTTGCGGCTCCCCGAGCTTCGCGTTCGGGTCGAACTCCGAGTGTAAGCCCTGCACCGACTTCGGTCTGTGCCAACGATGGAAGCAAGTGGCTTTGGGGCGTTGTATTCCTTCTTGGTTGCGTCGTTGTGGAGTTTTGATCCCGACCGAAGAAAGTGGCTCCAAGTTCTTATGGTGAAAACCTAAGCTCCACAGGGAGCGGGCGGGGGTGACGGATGCGTCACTGCCTTGTTGTAGGCGTCACCTTGAAGCTCTTGGCCTTTGAGGTGTGATGGGTTCGCGGCGGTGGAGGCACATGGCTATGTGGTCTCGGACAACATATGTCGGAGCAACGACACTGACGGTGGTGGGACTTTGATGTGGCGGCATCAATCTCCTATCTAGTTACAACAGTTCTATGGGGCTTGGTCGTGGCACTGCTTAGTTTTGGGTGGCATTTCTGGTGCCGTGTGGCTGGCGAGGTCGTCAAACCGGTTGGTTTGTTTTCAAGCTATGTGTAGGTCGTCCTGGTTGCTACGTCGAGCGGCAGCCTTGAAAGCATGGTGCTTTGGGTGGCGACTTAGAGATCTATGTGAACAACGAGTATGTTATCCCGGCTAGTTCGTAATCGGGCAATGGGGTGTCGTTCTGGCTGGTATGTCGGGAGGGCCCGAGAGCTAGAGGTTGTTTTAACCATGTTTTTCTTATAAATTAGATCATTTTATCCATAACACTCTTTCTATCTAGCTAGTTCGACGACAGATATCTTAAACTCAAAAAAAAAAAAAAAATCATGTACACTTATACAAGTGGTAAAAGGCAATTCAACCCATATCATCCTTAAATTTTCGAAGTTTCCAGGTGGAAGATAATGCAGGCTTAGATAACTTGTGTGAGTGGATATTCCTTTCGAGATTTTTTTTTTGTCCTTACGAGATCTTGATTGGACATGCTAGCAGCCAACGCTGGAAGATAAGTAATTGTTGAGAATTATCCCAGAAAACGAAATTGAAACGTCATTGGCTTGTCATTTCACGGATGAATTAACCTGCCTGGCTGCGGTTCGAGCCTGGCCGCTGAATGCCAAGCACAGACGGGCCGGGTCATCTTTGCTGAACCACACACAAGAACATGATCACGAGGAAGGTACACGCGTACATATCATCTAGACCCCTTCCTAAGGCTGAAGAATTAAGGGCACGTTTGGTATCCTGTATCTATTTTCTAGCTTACTGTGATAGCAAGATGAGTTTACTTGCGCGTTGCGAAAGGCCATAGGTCATGAAACGTGGGTCGTTTGGTAGCTTGTACGCATTTTTCTGCTTCAGAGAGGGAAGCTAGACCTCATTGTTTGGGTGCTTGCACAGACTACTTTCTTTCCTAATCGTGCAGGCTACACCGTGTTTGGTTGCAGATAGGAGCGTGCTGTGGTAACCCCTTCCCTTAGAGTGGTGAGGTTACTCAGTACTAAATAACAACACACAACAGATTCAATCATCACAAAAGGTGATGTTATACACATCAACTACTTAGTGGACGATGCATCACGAGCGAAGCAACTATATTTCAGGATGCATCACAGGTTGATCACACGAGGGGTTCGTATATATAGCACCTTGAATGAGTTTATCATTACAAACCGGGGATCAGGTTCAATCAAGTCCTAGCTAATGGAGGGATACGAGACCACCCCCCAAAATCAGCAGATCATGACCAAGGATGCAGAAGCACTAAGCAAGAAACTGCTTGCGAAGCCAGGTCCTAAGCCAACTCCTCCTCTCCGGTGGCTGCAGCGGACGGTACTCGGCATACTCTTCTCCGTTGTCTGCAATGAAGTCGATAGCCCTGATCAGTAAGTTAGATTGGAACAGGTGCACCCTACAGACAAACCGAGGCATGAAGATTGTCTTCATCTAAGCATTGTTCGTGATCGGGGTCCCGACGTACGGATGATGCCTCGCGTAGCGCTGCAACCCACAAAAAACAAATGTTAGTGCGGACGACATTCACATACAGATCTATGAAGGAACTAAAATAAAGCTTACTACCTGAATGTACTCGTCTACCGTATCTTCATCAGCAGCATAGAAGCATCAACCATCTTCGCTCCAAGTCCGTAATGTGATAGGTTTTAATCTTTAGTATGACGCTCCACTTGGTCCTCCAGTTTCGATGTGGTTGTAGAGCTGAAGAATGGTCACATGTATGCCAGCGAATGTAAGAACATTAGCATCTACCTTCTTCATCTGCTGCTCTTTGAATCCCTTGTTGAAATAGACGTCGCAACGGACGAGCTGAACCAACCGGTTGAGCACGAACTCTAAAACTCAGGTTTTCAAATCATGGCTTGTTTGCTTGAAATCAGACATTGCTCGAACATTGACAATGAAGAGCGAAAAGATCAAGGGAGCCCGAGTGGTATGATCACATACATGACAAACACTAGCGAGATCAATGAATTACCACTACCACATCCACATCCTTAAGCACTACCATATCAATGATCTACCAGTACCACATCCACATCCTTAAGAAGTACCGCATCAATGAACTATCACTATCACATCTACATCCTTAAGCACTACCACATCAATGAAGAGAAAGAAAAGTAAGAGCGGCCTTAAAGTCATAGGAGCCACAAGCAGGGGACCCTGACGAAGATGCAGGCATCACCCGCATCCAAGTGGTAGAGTCAGATGCAACCTGGACAACCTCCACAACCTCGACCGGCGACGAAGGAATGTCCTACTGATACGTCTCCAACGTATCGATAATTTCTTGTGTTCCATGCCACATTATTGATGTTATCTACATGTTTTATGCACACTTTATATCATATTCGTGCATTTTCTGGAACTAACCTATTAACAAGATGCCGAAGTGCCGCTTGTCGTTTTCGCTGTTTTTGGTTTCGTAAATCCTAGTAAAGAAATATTCTCGGAATTGGACGAAATAAAAGCCCGTGAGGCCTATTTTCTCACGAAGCTTCCGTAAGACCGAAGACGAGACGAAGAGGGGCCACGGGGTGGCCAAACCCTAGGGCGGCGCGGCCCCACCCCCGGCCGCGCCGGCCTATGGTGTGGGCCCCCGTGCCGCCTCTCGACTTGCCCTTCCGCCTACTTAAAGCCTCCGTGACGAAACCCCCGCACCGAGAGCCACGATACGGAAAACATTACTGAGACGCCGTCGCCGCCGATCCCATCTCGAGGGATCCTGGAGATCGCCTCCGGCACCCTGCCGGAGAGGGGATTCATCTCCCGGAGGACTCTACACCGCCAAGGTCGCCTCCGGAGTGATGAGTGAGTAGTCTACCCCTGGACTATGGGTCCATAGCAGTAGCTAGATGGTTGTCTTCTCCCCATTGTGCTATCATTGTCGGATCTTGTGAGCTGCCTATCATGATCAAGATCATCTATATGTAATTCTATATGTTGCGTTTGTTGGGATCCGATGAATAGAGAATACTTGTTATGTTGATTATCAAAGTTATGCTTATGTGTTGTTTATGATCTTGCATGCTCTCCGTTATTAGTAGATGCTCTGGCCAAGGAGATGCTTTTAACTCCAAGAGGGAGTACTTATGCTCGATAGTAGGTTCATGCCTCGCATTGACACCGGGACAAGTGATGTAAAGTTCTAAGGTTGTGTTGTGTCGTTGCCACTAGGGATAAAACATTGATGCTATGTCTAAGGATGTAGTTGTTGATTACATTACGCACCATACTTAATGCAATTGTCTCGTTGCTTTGCAACTTAATACCGGAGGGGGTTCGGATGATAACCTCGAAGGTGGACTTTTTAGGCATAGATGCAGCTTGGATGGCGGTCTATGTACTTTGTCGTAATGCCCAATTAAATCTCACTATACTCATCATGATATGTATGTGCATTGTCATGCTCTCTTTATTTGTCAATTGCCTAACCGTAATTTGTTCACCCAACATGCTGTTCGTCTTATGGGAGAGACACCTCTAGTGAACTGTGGACCCCGGTCCAATTCTCTTTATCGAAATACAATCTACCGCAATACTTGTTTTTACTCGTTTTCTCTGCAAACAATCATCTTCCACACAATACGGTTAATCCTTTGTTACAGCAAGCCGGTGAGATTGACAACCTCATTGTTTCGTTGGGGCAAAGTAGCTTGGTTGTGTTGTGCAGGTTCCACGTTGGCGCCGGAATCTCTGGTGTTGTGCCGCACTACATCCCGCCGCCATCAACCTTCAACGTGCTTCTTGGCTCCTCCTGGTTCGATAAACCTTGGTTTCTTTCTGAGGGAAAACTTGCTGCTGTGCGCATCATACCTTCCTCTTGGGGTTGCCCAACGAACGTGTGAAATACACGCCATCAAGCTCTTTTTCCGGCGCCGTTGCCGGGGAGATCAAGACACGCCGCAAGGGGAGTCTCCACTTCTCAATCTCTTTACTTTGTTTTTGTCTTGCTTTATTTTATTTACTACTTTGTTTGCTGCACTAAATCAAAACACAAAAAAATTAGTTGCTAGTTTTACTTTATTTACTGTCTTGTTTGCTATATCAAAAACACAAAAAAATTAGTTTACTTGCATTTACTTTATCTAGTTTGCTTTATTTACTATTGCTAAAATGGCCAACCCTGAAAATACTAAGTTGTGCGACTTCACTAACACAAATAATAATGATTTCTTATGCACACCTATTGCTCCACCTGCTACTACAGCAGAATTCTTTGAAATTAAACCTGCTTTACTGAATCTTGTTATGAAAGATCAATTTTCTGGAATTAGTTCCGATGATGTCGCTGCCCATCTTAATAATTTTGTTGAACTATGCGAAATGCAAAAATATAAAGATGTAGATGGTGATATTATTAAACTAAAATTGTTCCCTTTCTCATTAAGAGGAAGAGCTAAAGATTGGCTGCTATCTCTCGCCTAAGAATAGTATTGATTCATGGACTAAATGCAAGGATGCTTTTATTGGTAGATATTATCCCCCGCTAAAATTATATCTTTGAGGAGTAGCATAATGAATTTTAAACAATTAGATACTGAACATGTTGCTCAAGCTTGGGAAAGAATGAAATCTCTCGGTTAAAAATTGCCCAACCCATGGATCGACTACTTGGATGATCATCCAAACCTTCTATGCAGGACTAAATTTTTCTTCACGGAATTTATTGGATTCAGCTCGCTGGAGGTACCTTTATGTCCATCACTCTTGGTGAAGCAACAAAGCTTCTTGATAATATGATGATCAACTACTCTGAATGGCACACTGGAAAGAGCTCCACAAGGTAAGAAGGTAAATTCCGTTGAAGAATCCTCTTCCTTGAATGATAAGGTTGATGCTATTATGTCTATGCTCGTGAATGATAGGACTAATATTGATCCTAATAATGTTCCGTTAGCTTCATTGGTTGCACAAGAAGAACATGTTGATGTAAACTTCATTAAAAATAATAATTTCAACAACAATGCTTATCGTAACAATTCTAGTAACAACTATAGGCCATATCCTTATAATAATGGCAACGGCTATGGTAATTCTTATGGAAATTCTTACAACAATAATAGGAATTCACCCCCTGGACTTGAAGCCATGCTTAAAGAATTTATTAGTACACAAACCGCCTTTAATAAATCTGTTGAGGAAAAGCTCAATAAAATTGATATTCTTGTTTCTAGAGTTGATAGTCTTGCCTCTGATGTTGATCTTTTGAAATCGAAAGTTATGCCTAATGAGAATCATCATAATAAAATTTTTACTACAGCAAACGCCATTCAAGTTAGAATTAATGAGAATATAAGATTAATGGCTGAACTGCGTGCTAGGTGGGATAGAGAAGAAAATGAAAAACTAGCTAAAGAGGAGAATATAGCTAAAGTTTGGACTATTACCACCACTAGTAATGCTAATGCTACACATGTTGCTGCACCTCCTACTCATACTAATAAAAGAATTGGTGTTAGCAATGTTTCCACTTCTAATGCAAAGCGCGAAAACTGCTCGAAACCGCTAAAACCGCTGAAACCGCTCGTGATAAAGTCGCTGAAATTTTTTCCAACATTGGGGATGATGATCCCATTGCTTTAGATTATAATGGTTTGAATTTTGATGATTGCCACATCTCTGAAGTTATAAAGTTCTTGCAAAAACTTGCTAGAAGTCCTAATGCTAGTGCTATAAATTTGGCTTTCACGCATCATATTACAAATGCTCTCATAAAAGCTAGAGAAGAGAAACTAGAGCGCGAAGCCTCTATTCCTAAAAAGCTAGAAGATGGTTGGGAGCCCATCATTAAGATGAAGGTTAAAGATTTTGATTGTAATGCTTTATGTGATCTTGGTGCAAGTATTTCTGTTATGCCGAAGAAAATTTATAATATGCTTGACTTGCCACCGCTGAAAAATTGTTATTTGGATGTTAATCTTGCTGATCATTCTACAAAGAAACCTTTGGGTAAAGTTGATAATGTTCGCATTACCATTAACAATAATCTTGTTCCCGTTGATTTTGTTGTCTTGGATATTGAATGCAATGCATCTTGTCCAATTATATTGGGAAGACCTTTTCTTCGAACCGTTGGTGCTATTATTGATATGAGGGAAGGAAATATAAAATATCAATTTCCTCTCAAGAAAGGTATGGAACACTTCCCTAGAAAGAGAATGAAGGTACCTTATGATTCTATTATTAGAACAAATTATGATGTTGATGCTTCATCTCTCGATGTTACTTGATACACACTTTCGCGCCTAGCTGAAAGGCGTTAAAGAAAAGCGCTTATGGGAGACAACCCATGTTTTTACCTACAGTACTTTGTTTTTATTTTGTGTCTTGGAAGTTGTTTACTACTGTAGCAACCTCTCCTTATCTTAGTTTTGAGTTTTGTTGTGCCAAGTTAAGCCGTTGATAGAAAAGTAAGTACTAGATTTGGATTACTGCGCAGTTCCAGATTTCTTTGCTGTCACGAATCTGAGCCCACTGCCCTGCAGGAAGCTCAGAAAATTATGCCAATTTACGTGCATGATCCTCAGATATGTACGCAACTTTCATTCAATTTGAGCATTTTCATTTGAGCAAGTCTGGTGCCATTTTAAAATTCGTCAATACGAACTGTTCTGTTTTGATAGATTCTGCCTTTTATTTCGCATTGCCTCTTTCGCTATGTTGGATGAATTTCTTTGATCCACTAATGTCCAGTAGCATTATGCAATGTCCAGAAGTGTTAATAATGATTGTGTCACCTCTAAATATGTCAATTTATATTGTGCACTAACCCTCTAATGAGTTGTTTCGAGTTTGGTGTGGAGGAAGTTTTCAAGGATCAAGAGAGGAGTATGATGCAACATGATCAAGGAGAGTGAAAGCTCTAAGCTTGGGGATGCACCCGTGGTTCACCCCTGCATATATCAAGAAGACTCAAGCGTCTAAGCTTGGGGATGCCCAAGGCATCCCCTTCTTCATCAACAAACTATCAGGTTCCTCCCCTGAAACTATATTTTTATTCGGCCACATCTTATGTGCTTTTTCTTGGAGCGTCGGTTTGTTTTTGTTTTTGTTTTGTTTGAATAAAATGGATCCTAGCATTCACTTCATGGGAGAGATACACGCTCCGCTGTAGCATATGGACAAATATGTCCTTGGTTTCTACTCATAGTATTCATGGCGAAGTTTCTCCTTCGTTAAATTGTTATATGGTTGGAATTGGAAAATGATACATGTAGTAATTGCTATAAATGTCTTGGGTAATGTGATACTTGGCAATTGTTGTGCTCATGTTTAAGCTCTTGCATCATATGCTTTGCACCCATTAATGAAGAAATACATAGAGCATGCTAAAATTCGGTTTGCATATTTGGTTTCTCTAAGGTCTAGATAATTTCTAGTTTTGAGTTTGAACAACAAGCAAGACGGTGTAGAGTCTTATAATGTTTACAATATGTCTTTTATGTGAGTTTTGCTGCACCGGTTCATCCTTGTGTTTGTTTCAAATAAGCCTTGCTAGCCTAAACCTTGTATCGAGAGGGAATACTTCTCATGCATCCAAAATACTTGAGCCAACCACTATGCCATTTGTGTCCACCATACCTACCTATACTACATGGTATTTTCCCGCCATTCCAAAGTAAATTGCTTGAGTGCTACCTTTAAAATTCCATCATTCACCTTTGCAATATATAGCTCATGGGACAAATAGCTTAAAAACTATTGTGGTATTGAATATGTAATTATGCACTTTATCTCTTATTAAGTTGCTTGTTGTGCGATAACCATGTTTACTGGGGAACGCCATCAACTCATTGTTGAATTTCATGTGAGTTGCTATGCATGTTCGTCTTGTCCGAAGTAAGGGCGATCTACACCGAGTTGAATGGTTTGAGCATGCATATTGTGAGAGAAGAACATTGGGCCGCTAACTAAAGCCATGATTCATGGTGGAAGTTTCAGTTTTGGACAAATATCCTCAAATCTCTAATGAGAAAAGAATTAATTGTTGTCAAATGCTTAAAGCATTAAAAGAGGAGTCCATTATCTCGTTGTCTATGTTGTCCCGGTATGGATGTCTAAGTTGAGAATAATCAAAAGCGAGAAATCCAAATGCGAGTTTTCTCCTTAGACCTTTGTACAGAGCGGCATAGAGGTACCCTTTGTGAAACTTGGTTAAAGCATATGTATTGCGGTGATAATCCAGGTAGTCCAAGCTAATTAGGACAAGGTGCGGGCACTATTAGTACACTATGCATGAGGCTTGCAACTTATAAGATATAATTTACATGATGCATATGCTTTATTACTACCGTTGACAAAATTGTTTCATGTTTTCAAAATCAAAGCTCTAGCACAAATATAGCAATCGATGCTTTTCCTCTATGAGGACCATTCTTTTACTTTCAATGTTGAGTCAGTTCACCTATTTCTCTCCACCTCAAGAAGCAAACACTTGTGTCAACTGTGCATTGATTCCTACATACTTGCTTATTGCACTTATTATATTACTCTATGTTGACAATATCCATGAGATATACTCCCTCCGTTCTCTTTTAATTGACTCGGATTTAGTACAACTTTGTACTAAATTTGAGTCAATTAAAAAAGAACGGAGGGAGTACATGTTACAAGTTGAAAGCAACCGCTGAAACTTAATCTTCTTTTGTGTTGCTTCAATACCTTTACTTTGAATTATTGCTTTATGAGTTAACTCTTATGCAAGACTTATTGATGCTTGTCTTGAAGTGCTATTCATGAAAAGTCTTTGCTTTATGATTCACTTGTTTACTCATGTCATACACATTGTTTTGATCGCTGCATTCACTACATATGCTTTACAAATAGTATGATCAAGTTTATGATGGCATGTCACTCCGTAAATTATCTTTGTTATCGTTTTACCCGCTCGGGACGAGCAGTAACTAAGCTTGGGGATGCCGATACGTCTCCAACGTATCGATAATTTCTTGTGTTCCATGCCACATTATTGATGGTATCTACATGTTTTATGCACACTTTATATCATATTCGTGCATTTTCTGGAACTAACCTATTAACAAGATGCCGAAGTGCCGCTTGCTCGTTTTCTGCTGTTTTTGGTTTCGGAAATCCTAGTAAAGAAATATTCTCGGAATTGGACGAAATAAAAGCCCGGAGGCCTATTTTCTCACGAAGCTTCCGGAAGACCGAAGACGAGACGAAGAGGGGCCACGGGGTGGCCAAACCCTAGGGCGGCGCGGCCCCACCCCTGGCCGCGCCGGCCTATGGTGTGGGCCCCCGTGCCGCCTCTCGACTTGCCCTTCCGCCTACTTAAAGCCTCCGTGACGAAACCCACAGCATCGAGAGCCACGATACGGAAAACATTACCGAGACGCCGTCGCCGCCGATCCCATCTCGGGGATCCCGGAGATCGCCTCCGGCACCCTCGCCGGAGAGGGGATTCATCTCCCGGAGGACTCTACACCGCCAAGGTCGCCTCCGGAGTGATGAGTGAGTAGTCTACCCCTGGACTATGGGTCCATAGCAAGTAGCTAGATGGTTGTCTTCTCCCCATTGTGCTATCATTGTCTGGATCTTGTGAGCTGCCTATCATGATCAAGATCATCTATATGTAATTCTATATGTTGCGTTTGTTGGGATCCGATGAATAGAGAATACTTGTTATGTTGATTATCAAAGTTATGCTTATGTGTTGTTTATGATCTTGCATGCTCTCCGTTATTAGTAGATGCTCTGGCCAAGTAGATGCTTTTAACTCCAAGAGGGAGTACTTATGCTCGATAGTGGGTTCATGCCTGCATTGACACCTGGGACATGTGACGAAAGTTCTAAGGTTGTGTTGTGTTGTTGCCACTAGGGATAAAACATTGATGCTATGTCTAAGGATGTAGTTGTTGATTACATTACGCACCATACTTAATGCAATTGTCTCGTTGCTTTGCAACTTAATACCGGAGGGGGTTCGGATGATAACCTCGAAGGTGGACTTTTTAGGCATAGATGCAGTTGGATGGCGGTCTATGTACTTTGTCGTAATGCCCAATTAAATCTCACTATACTCATCATGATATGTATGTGCATTGTCATGCTCTCTTTATTTGTCAATTGCCTAACTGTAATTTGTTCACCCAACATGCTGTTCGTCTTATGGGAGAGACACCTCTAGTGAACTGTGGACCCCGGTCCAATTCTCTTTACCGAAATACAATCTACTGCAATACTTGTTTTTACTCGTTTTCTCTCGCAAACAATCATCTTCCACACAATACGGTTAATCCTTTGTTACAAGCAAGCCGGTGAGATTGACAACCTCATTGTTTCGTTGGGGCAAAGTAGCTTGGTTGTGTTGTGCAGGTTCCACGTTGGCGCCGGAATCTCTGGTGTTGCGCCGCACTACATCCCGCCGCCATCAACCTTCAACGTGCTTCTTGGCTCCTCCTGGTTCGATAAACCTTGGTTTCTTTCTGAGGGAAAACTTGCTGCTGTGCGCATCATACCTTCCTCTTGGGGTTGCCCAACGAACGTGTGAAATACACGCCATCACCTACAATGAATTCGTTCAGACCCCCTGTGTATCCAAAAGATCTAGATCCAAGGCTAGGGTTTGCAGAAGCTTACCACAATCGAAGTCATCGACGCAGAGGAAGAAGACGACCATCAGTGGCCAGTAGCTGCCGCCACAACCACCATCGCCACCACAAGCCTCGACGACCGTGCAGGTGAGGAAGAGTCGGCCATGTCGCTAGATCGGGAAGGGTGGATGAGCTCGAAATGGGGGAAAATGGGGGATTTGGATATGGCGGTGAGAGAGCTGTCCCTATATACGGTGGCAAAATTTCAAGCGTGGTGACCGAATTCATCCCGCCGAGATTTTGCCGTCCCGCGCGAGCTCGCGCCATCTTCCGCGGTGACTCTGCGGGAACACGACGTTCTCGAGTTCTGCGGGAACGGGGGTGGCTCGCTAGAAACGGCTGAACCGGGCGTTCCTCCAAGGCCTGGCCCAAGGGTGCTCTGAGAAGCGGTTCCTGCAACAACACGGGCGAGGCCAGGTAACCAAACGGACCAGAAATGGCTGGCCCGATGCTAACCAAGGCGAGGTCAGGCTACCAAACGCGCCCTAAGAGCATCTCCACCGGGACGGCCATAGCGGCCTCGATAACTTTTTGGATGCCACGGCTAAAATGGACTCGCACCGACGCGTCCCAAAAAACATGAGCATAATTTCGAGCCCAATAAAAACGGCAGCTACCCTGTGCCGGGAACTAATAACATTATGTACTCCTAGTTTTCCTATTTACTAATGCAAGACCATGTAACAAGCCCGTAGTGAGTACAACCTTCCATCTGCATGAAAGCGTGACTGTATAAATCAGAATATACTAATTTGCTAGTCAGTACCCTGTAAAAAGAAACGAGCTGTAGTTAGATTATTGAACGAGTATCCCACACGGTGCTTTTGACCAGATAATTTGTAGCTCCAAAACGGATATTACTTAGAGGCTAAGTCATCTCCTCCTGTCGTATGTGAGCAAGTACGTAGGAGCATGTAATTCAGTCTAGGTTTTGGGTATGGATGAGAAATAAATCTCGAATGAGGCCAGGATTTTTAGTTACCGTAGATAACCTTTCAAATACCAAATAAGATTCTCAAATACTAAAAAAAAACTCTATCCTTTTTTAATATAATGTATGGAGGGAGCAAAAGTTTTGGAGTAATAAGTTGGAGCAAAAGTTCAATATCTATCGAGTAACCTAGCTAGAGATCACCGTCAGTACCGGTGGTTATAGCACCAGGAGACGGCAGAATCGTATGACTGTTCTGTATATACGACAGGCTTCTACTAGCTAACTGATTCAGTGAACGCATCACCGACGTGGCGACGTATCATAGCCGTGTTCTTCTGTCAGCTGATAGCTCGCTCCGCTGATGATGAACGGAACGAACTCACTGCGACTATGAATGAACAGAGCAGCATCTCGGTCTCGTGCTAACCGGAATCTGTTGCACTTAAGGATGCGTCCACGTCCCATGCATGCACAAATCGAAGCCCTTAAACACCCGGGCCCACCTGACCTGATCGTCCGATTGTGGGCCCTAGCGGTGCGGCGGGCTAGCGATTTTTCGCTTTTGTTCAGTCGCGATCTAAAACACGACACAAGAACACGGAAGGGGAAATACAATGAAGGTGTCAGGGCATCTCCAACCGCGCGACCCAAACGGACGCGCTGGGCCGTCCGTTTTGGGCCGTTTGGGTCGCCGCCCGGACACGCGGACAGCGGCCCGCGTCCGCGTGTCCGTTTGGGTCGCGCGCTGCGCCCAACGCGCGGACGGATCGCAAATTGGAGAAACACGAAAACAAATTTAAAAGGGCAAATTTAAACGATATTTGATTAAACATATGCCCTATTTTGGGCAAATTTAGTACATAGCCCTATTTTGGGCAAATAAAACTAACAAAAGAAGCCCCTATATGGGCTTTTAAATTTAAACTAAAATATAAACAGAAAATAAAAAACCCTCTAGGGTTTGGTCGGCGGCGCGGTGGCCGCCGGTGCGCCGCCTAGCCCCCGTGGGCGTCGTCGGCGACGTCGTCGAGGTCCCCGGCGGCGAGGCACCGTTGTGGCTCGACCGCGCCGGGGACTCCGCCGAGGAGACCACGGGGCCTCCTCCCACGGCGAGTGGGGGTCCGGAGCCACCCGCGCCTCCCGGAGGCGCTCGCCGCCTCTCCCGCCGGCCGGCGCCGCCGGCCTCCGGCGCCGACTCCTCCGGCGGCGGCACCTCTCCTCTTGGCGGCGGCTGCTCGCCGGCGGCGCGGCGCCCGGCCTCCTCCCGCCGCGCCGTCTCCTCCTCCTCCTCCCGTCGCGCCCGGAGGGCCCGGTCGTAGAGCTCCCGGCCCTCCGCGTCCTCCACCTCCCCGCCGCGCCGCCTCCTCCATTTCGGAGGTGCGAATGGCCGCATGGAGTTGCGGCCATTTCGCCCTCCTCCTCCGCCGCCGAGACGATGAGGGCGGCGCGGAGGTCCGGGTCCTCCTCCGAGGACTCGGGCTTGGGCTCGAGCAGCGGCGGCGGCGGTTGCGGCAATGCCGCGCCGCGGCGGGCGGCCTCTCCGATGTGGAGGCCGCCTCGGTTTCCGCACGATGGTCGCAGCCGCCGGCGGCCGACGCCGACTCGCTGCCGGCCTCGTCGTCGTTCGCTCCGGGGAGCGAACCGTCGCTTCGGGGCCATGGCGGCGGTTTTTGCTCGGGGAGTGGAGTGGGGACCGGAGTGGAGGGCCGGATCCCCTCCAATCCCCATTTAATAGACTCCCCGGTCACCGACAGGTGGGCCCAAGGGAGACGAGGCGACCGGCACGCGGACGCGAGCGGACGGCGCGTGCCATCCGCGGCCACGCAAACCTAGCCCGGATTTGGGCCGGGTTTGCGTCGTTCCGGACGCCGCGGCCGTCCGCTTTTGCGGTGCGTCCCCGCGTTGGGCCGGGTTTTTGTCCGGCTGGACCCATCCGGACGCGCGGGCGCGGGATGGGTCGCGCGGTTGGAGATGCCCTCAGTGACAGAAACAGAACACTTCGCTGCTCGCTGCTTACCTCGCAGTGTTCACTAGGATTACGTCGTGAAATAAACATAAAATCTGATACCATGTTTTGGTTAAAGAAATTGTACTCTCAGATATTCTGGACCTCCAACAAAAAGTTAAAGACCGTCAGAAAAAACAAACATTTCAAACCGGAATAGTACTTAATACGAAGTTGTACAATGGTGATATTTTAGTAGTGCCACGTAGGATAAACGCTGAGCTGAAGAAAAGAAAAAATTAAAAAAAAAATGGCTGTCTTCTTTTAATTAAGAGATGATCTTGTAGCACAATTTTCCTCACCATAAATTTATGATGTCTAGTTAATAGAGATAATACAACTCCCTCCGGTCCTAAATATAAGCCATATAGTTTTTGGCACGGAAATTAAGAAACACACTTTTGGGAAAAATTACACCTTGTTTGGTTAGGATTAACCCTAGGCAATTAACGTGAGCTAATAGAGGACTTTGCATAAGCTAAGAAAACATAATCGAATCACTAGAAATATTTTCCATACAAGTTGGGCAACGTATTAAACCTTATATTATGGAATTTTTCTCAAAACACTATATGGCTTATATTTAGGACCGGAGGGAGTATAAAATAACCCATTATACATCATACTTTATTATCATATCTAAATTACGTGACATATTAAGATAAGATGTATCTTCAACCATTGCATCGTGCCCTAGCTAGCCGTTGCATCTTGTCCCATGTGGTACTGTGACAGGGGTGCAACGCATGTGGAATTGTGGATCTTTTTCTGCCTCCCATATTTGGGTAGCCCATGTATGGACCTTGATCCTCACTTATCTTTTGTTCTCTTGTTAAACAATGATGGGAGCGTAGGTCCCATAGGCACAATCATTTGCTTCGACGGCATGTTTAAATTTGGAGGCATGTTCAAACCGTTTGAGCAAGAGCCTACAATTCAATTTACAATGATAGCTGGTCGCTTGTTTTTATTTTTATTTTTTTGTTCAGTACCATCTCAGTTTCAAATTAATTGAGGCAAAATATTATTTTTGTTAAGTACTTAAGTACCTCGCGGTAGGTTTTCACTTGACAAATGTAATAGATGGTCAACAGTATCTGGTTTAAAAAAGGCAAAGAAGAGAGTGGGTGTAATTTGGTGAATTTGTCAAAACCGTCCATTTCTAACTAACAAGTTTCTCTGCAGTATGACGTCACTAGTATGAAACTTCACAAGTCTGGTCTCATGGTCATAGCAAATATGAGCCACCTATTCTTCTTGTCAGCTCAACAAACAGTACATGAAGCATTCCCCGTACTGATTAATTCGAAAATCTCAAAAGGGTATGATCGATGAATAACCTTTTGTGGCTGATCATTGACATGTGCGGTTGCCCTTTTGGTGTTTGGCCTTTTGAAGCAAAGACTGCTTCAGCAAATCTCTGGTGGGAGGCGCATTATTACCTTGCAAGTACTACATATATATCGGTGGAATAAAAGAAATTGAAGTGTCATTGGCTTGTCATTTCACGGATGGACCTGCCTGGCCACAGCTCGAGTCAGGGCACAAGAATTAACAACCGCTTTCTTGGTGTACTTACCTCGATCTACATGCGTGTCTTGGCTGAGGTTAGAGTTGGTGGTACACAGCCTCGTAAGCAACCAACTAACCATGTTTAGTCAAACACCGTCAGTATTTAACGCATGGTAGCAAAGAAAGTCAACTACAGTTAGGCGCCTAATCAAGAGCAGAAGAGCAATAGGTGCAACAAATGATTTGCCGCTTGTGACTTGATTCCACGCTCCATGAATTCTCGATTGAATTAACCATGGTCGGGTACGTCCTGACTTGCGCACGGCGTACTGGCAAACTCGATCGGCCGGTGCCGGTGGTGATCACCAACCGTCCAACGCTGCCATTGATAACACTCTGCTGCGAAAACTGACGCCCAACTAACTCACATTGAAGCGGTCGATCGACTACGCCAACGTGGAATGTCAGCAACGACTCTGCACTTATACACAGGCGCCGCACAATGGAAGAGTCAGGCGAGAACAAGGTACGAACGGAAAGTACTGGCCTACTACCTCGCTTGCACGACATTTCTCGTCTCCAAAAGTTATACGGGCTGACAAATGCTAAGGCTTATCTAATACTACCTTCATCTCAAAACTTAAGGTCTATAGTATTATTTTTAGAAAGTCAAACTATATAAAATTTGACTAAGGTTTTACAAAAAATATTAATATGTAAAATACAAAATTAATATTATTGAATAGATGATAAAATATATCTTCATATGGTATCTACCAAATATTATATTTGTTGATAGTTTATTTAAATTTTTTGATCAAACTTTACTTGGTTTAACTTTTTTTAAATAATATAAGCCTTAAGCTTTGGAACGGAGGTAGTATGATAGTTTAGAAATGTGAGAGACAAAGTTTAGAGCAATTTCACCAGCGGTCCAATAGTTTTATTAGGAGTTTAGGACAGCCCTTAATTTTGGGTTACACCAAGACGCCTCATAAACCGCTGGCAGTAATCCGGGCGTAACAGAATAGCCGACAATCCCGTGCCGGCCTCTACGGACTAGGCGCCGGACGGGCACACCATCGTTCCTCGTCACATAGGATTCGGAGGTTGGAGCTGGCCACCGTGCCGGTGAGATTGCTCATAGTGGGAGTAACATAGCTAGTAACATCACACATCTCAAGGCATTTTGGTGACATGGCATGCCAATAAATGAAGAAAGAGAGTGAGGTGGTAACTAGCTATGTTACCATAACATCACACAACCCAAGGTAAAATAAGTCTACAACATAATAAATGGCACAATGCATGACACCACATATAAGTTACTACCCACTATGAAGATAGTAACCTAAACTAGTAACATGTTACTAGTCTAAGTTACTCCCTAGTATGACCAGCCTGAGAAACAACATGTCGTCATTTTTAATGATCGCATGGAGAAGTTGGGTCGCCGTTCAGTGGATGCATCGGGTCCCTAGGCAGTCCCTTGTTCCATGTGGTGACGGCATAGCTTCCTCAGTTGTCTTCAATGCAAATTCTGGCCTCCTCTATTATAAGCCGGGCTCCTCGATGTGTCCGTCTCACCTCTTCACCCCTCGCCAAAAAACCCAATGGTGCACAACCACGAAGCTGATGGCATCAATATAAGCGGCAAGGACTGTTTTGCACACCACCCGCACAACCTCAATCTAGAGGAGGAGGTGGTGCTGCACTGAGCTCACCTCCTCATGTCGCCGGATTACCGGTTGCCCCACGGCTACCATATGTCAAACTGCGGCTATGCCGGCCATTTCACCGTTACCGGATGGAGCGGAGCTCCACTCGCTCATCACGCAAGGTCGGGCGGCCTTCGCAGCGGAACCACCCAACTTGGGCGCAGAACAGCTCGGAGTGGCTTCGCCTCTTCCAACGCGAATGGGAGGCGGAGATCACCCGCTTCGACGGCCTTAACTCTAGCCGCTTCAACCGCCATATTATATATGAAGTTTTTTTTATAATCTATTATTATGTTGGTCGCCATATCGGGGTCGCGAGTGTGGGTAACCCCTCCCTATATTTGGGGACGTTGTTCCAGCATGCATAATAGGGCACTGTCGACGCATCTGCATCTGCATGTTCCCTATTTGGGACGCACCATTGGTGATGCTCTTAGTCCTTCATTGCTAGTTGAGAGTGACTTAGAGCAGCTTCCAAAAACCGTTGTTCCAGCTCCGCTACGTGAGTGGGAAGAGAGGAAGTTCACACACACTCCTCTGTCGGCTGCCTCGCCTCGCCACTCATCGCACGCACACACTTCACATTTAATGGACCGAGGTCGAGTTAGAAACCCGTTTTGTGAAAGAATAAATTTTTGCTTAGTGCAGCAACTTAGTTAGGTACGTTTCGGCATGCGTGTGCATGTTCGACGTGGGGCGGGTTCGATCGGCGCCTCCCCTCCTGTGGTGACCCAGCGTACCACTGCATGGTGTAGTACACAAGTCGTTGACATAACACAAGTGAAACACCGTTCCACTCATATTACATCCCTCAGAGTGGTACAACAGAAACATACGCGAGTCCAAGGTATGTCTATAGAAGTACACACGAACTGTTTACATAAGATCAACACAGCCTTCTACTTTACAGTGAGGTAAAACTTCAAATAAAGCTCCAGAAGAACGACTCGTAGTCTATCTTATTGCTAACTCAAGTTCAAGAGCTACTTGGCTTGCTATAGAAATCTAGCTACTTAGGTGCTAGGATTAGGGAAAGATTCCCTTCTATTACTAGTCTAGGTTTCCATTATAGCTGATGCAGAAGTTGACTCCATTGACTTCTTTGATTGGATTCTTCATCTTGTTGCAGTTGACTCCTTCGGCTACGAGTTCCACGGTAGTTTCTCCTTCGGTGCCTTGATCTAAGAAGGGGGTTCAAATGGGATAGAATGAGTACGAGCGTACTCAACAAGTTCATATTAGAAAATAGGTGTATCATGCACTAGCTACAGCCATAGACCAGAAAGTCATAGGCCAATGCAAGTTTTCATAAACATTTCTTCAAAAGGTTTATTTTATTCTGAAAACTATGCCCGTCAGTCTTCACAGGTTAACTAGAACTTCGTGGAGTTCCTTTCCTGCCGCGTTCGCAGTTCCCTTCCCGGAACGAGGAGTGACAGTCACAATTCAAGTATCCTCTCGCACAGAGTGCGTTACTTTTCCCATAAGTGACCTTATCCTTGATACCTATCCGAGATGCATGCTCGTCCACACTTCCTTGGTGTGGGGCCAGGTGTAAGATCCAAGCCAATCACTGCCTTCTCCGCGACCCTGCAAACCCACCCTTTTGTCCGACCCTATGATGTCTACGGGTGCTTCTATTCTTGTAGACAGTGTTGGGCCTCCAAGAGCAGAGGTTTGTAGAACAGCAGCAAGTTTCCCCTAAGTGGATCACCCAAGGTTTATCGAACTCAGGGAGGAAGAGGTCAAAGATATCCCTCTCATGCAACCCCGCAACCACAAAGCAAGAAGTCTCTTGTGTCCCCAACACACCTAATAGGTGCACTAGTTCGGCGAAGAGATAGTGAAATACAGGTGGTATAAATAAGTATGAGCAGTGGCAACGGCACCGGAAAAGTTCTTTTGCCGGGACAAGTAAACAAGCAGTAGTAACGCAGCGTAATAGTAACGCAAGAAACAAGTAAACAAGCAGCGATAGCAGTATTTAGGAACAAGGCCTAGGGATTACACATTAACTAGTGGACACTCTCAACATTGATCGCATAATAAATAACTCTTTCTCATATGTGCTACATACACTCTTTTGTTGGATGATGAACACATTGCGTAGGATTACACGAACCCTCAATGCCGGAGTTAACAAGCTCCACAATTCAATGTTCATATTTAAATAACCTTAGAGCATAATAGATCATTGCAAAATAAACCAAGAACTAACATAGCGCACACACTGTCCACAATACACTATGAAGGAGGAATAGATCACATCAATACTATCATAATGATAATTAACTCCACAATCTACAAGAGATCATGATCATAGCCTACGACAAGAACCACACGGTGCACACACTAGTCACCTTTACACCATGCAGGAGGAATAGACTACTTTAATAACATCACATGAGTAGCACACAACTAGTAGCGATACAAAGCTCATCATATGGATCTCAATCATGTAAAGCAGCTCATGAGATCATTGTATTGAAGTACATAGGAGAGAGATTAACCACATAGCTACCGGTACAGCCCGAGCCTCGATGGAGAACTACTCCCTCCTCATGGGAGACAGCAGCGTTGATGGAGATGGCGGTGGTGTTGATGGAGAAGCCTTCCGGGGCACTTCCCCGTCCCGGCGGCGTGCCGGAACGGAGACTCCTGTCCCCCGGATCTTGGCTTCGCGATGGCGGCGGCTCCGGAAGGTTTCTCGTACCGTGGCTTTTTCGTATCGAGGTTTTAGGTCAGGGACCTTTAAATAGGCGAAGAGGCGGCGTCAGAAGGTCGAAGGGGCGACGACACCATAAGGCGGCGCGGCCAGGGCCTGGGCCGCGCCAGCCTATCATCTGGGGCATGTGTGGCCCCCCTCTGGCGACTCTCGGGTGTTCTGGATGCTTCCGGGCAAAATAGGAACTTGGGCGTTGATTTCGTCCAATTCCGAGAATATTTCCTTACTAGGATTTCGAAACCAAAAACAGCATGAAAACGAGAACCGGCACTTCGACATCTTGTTAATAGGTTAGTTCCAGAAAATGCACGAATATGACATAAAGTGTGCATAAAATATGTAGATATCATCAATAATGTGGCATGGAACATAAGAAATTATCGATACGTCGGAGACGTATCAGCATCCCCAAGCTTAGTTTACGCTCGTCCCGAGCGGGTAAACGATAACAAAGATAATTTCGGAGTGACATGCCATCATAACCTTGATCATATTATTGTAAACATATGTAATGAATGCAGCGATCAAAACAATGGTAATGACATGAGTAAACAATCGAATCATAAAGCAAAGACTTTTCATGAATAGTACTTTCAAGACAAGCATCAATAAGTCTTGCATAAGAGTTAACTCATAAAGCAATAATTCAAAGTAAAGGCATTGAAGCAACACAATGGAAGATTAAGTTTCAGCGGTTGCTTTCAACTTGTAACATGTATATCTCATGGATAGTTGTCAATGCAAAGCAATATAACAAGTGCAATATGCAAGTATGTAAGAATCAATGCACAGTTAACACAAGTGTTTGCTTCTTGAGGTGGAGAGAAATAGGTGAACTGACTCAACATAAAAGGTAAAAGAATGGTCCTTCAAAGAGGAAAGCATCGATTGCTATATTTGTGCTAGAGCTTTTATTTTGAAAACATGAAACAGTTTTGTCAACGGTAGTAATAAAGCATATGAGTAATGTAAATTATATCTTACAAGTTGCAAGCCTCATGCATAGTATACTAATAGTGCCCGCACCTTGTCCTAATTAGCTTGGACTACCGGATCATCGCAATACACATGTTTTAACCAAGTGTCACAATGGGGTACCTCCATGCCGCCTTGTACAAAGGTCTAAGGAGAAAGCTCGCACTTTGGATTTCTCGCTTTTGATTATTCTCAACTTAGACATCCATACCGGGACAACATGGACAACGGATAATGGACTCCTCTTTAATGCATAAGCATGTGGCAACGGTTAATGTTCTCATATGAGATTGAGGATATATGTCCAAAACTGAAACTTCCACCATGATTCATGGCTTAAGTTAGCGGCCCAATGTTCTTCTCTAACAATATGCATGCTCCAACCATTAAGGTGGTAGATCTCTCTTACTTCAGACAAGACGGACATGCATAGCAACTCACATGATATTCAACAAAGAATAGTTGATGGCGTCCCAGAAACATGGTTATCGCACAACAAGGAACTTAATAAGAGATAAAGTGCATAAGTACATATTCAATACCACAATAGTTTTTAAGCTATTTGTCCCATGAGCTATATATTGTAAAGGCGAATGATGGAATTTTAAAGGTAGCACTCAAGCAATTTACTTTGGAATGGCGGAGAAATACCATGTAGTAGGTAGATATGGTGGACACAAATGGCATAGTGGTTGGCTCAAGGATTTTGGATGCATGAGAAGTATTCCCTCTCGATACAAGGTTTAGGCTAGCAAGGTTATTTAAAACAAACACAAGGATGAACGGTGCAGCAAAACTCACATAAAAGACATATTGTAAACATTATAAGACTCTACACCGTCTTCCTTGTTGTTCAAAACTCAATACTAGAAATTATCTAGACTTTAGAGAGACCAAATATGCAAACCAAATTTTAGCAAGCTCTAGGTGTTTCTTCATTAATAGGTGCAAAGTATATGATGCAAGAGCTTAAACATGAGCACAACAATTGCCAAGTATCAAATTATTCAAGACATTTTAGAATTACTACATGTAGCATTTCCCGATTCCAACCATATAACAATTTAACGAAGAAGATTCAACCTTCGCCATGAATATTAAAAGCTAAGAACACATGTGTTCATATGAACCAGCGGAGCGTGTCTCTCTCCCACACAAGCATTTATTCAAACAAAAACAAAAAATAAAAGCACACAGACGCTCCAAGTAAAGTACATAAGATGTGGCCGAATAAAAATATAGTTTCAAGGGAGGAACCTGATAATGTTGTCGATGTAGAAGGGGATGCCTTGGGCATCCCCAAGCTTAGACGCTTGAGTCTTCTTAAAATATGCAGGGGTGAACCACCGGGGCATCCCCAAGCTTAGAGTTTTCACTCTTCTTGATCATAGTATATCATCCTCCTCTCTTGACCCTTGAAAACTTCCTCCACACCAAACTCGAAACAACTCATTAGAGGTTTAGTGCACAATAAAAATTAACATGTTCAGAGGTGACACAATCATTCTTAACACTTCGGACATTGCATAAAGCTACTGTACATTAATGGATCAAAGAAATTCATCCAACATAGCAAAAGAGGCAATGCGAAATAAAAGGCAGAATCTGTCAAAACGAACGAGTCCGTAAAGATGGATTTTATTGAGGCACCGGACTTGCTCAAATGAAAATGCCCAAATTGAATGAAAGTTGCGTACATATCTGAGGATCACACACGTAAATTGGCCTATTTTCTGAGCTACCTACGAGAGGCGAGTAGAAATTCGTGACGACAAAGAAATGCATTCTCGCGCAGCAATCCAAATCTAGTATCAACCTTTCTATCGAAGACTTTACTTGGCACAACAATGCAACAAAACTAAGATAAGGAGAGGTTGCTACAGTAGTAACAACTTCCAAGACTCAAATACAAAATAAAAGTACTGTAGCAAAATAAACACATGGGTTATCTCCCAAGAAGTTCTTTCTTTATAGGCATTAAGATGGGCTCAGCAGTTTTAATGATGCGCTCGCAAGAGATAGTTGATGTCTACGGGAGCTTCTATTCTTGTAGACAGTGTTGGGCCTCCAAGAGCAGAGGTTTGTAGAACAGCAGTAGTTTTCCCTTAAGTGGATCACCCAAGGTTTATCGAACTCAGGGAGGAAGAGGTCAAAGATATCCCTCTCATGCAACCCTGCAACCACAAAGCAAGAAGTCTCTTGTGTCCCCAACACACCTAATAGGTGCACTAGTTCGGCGAAGAGATAGTGAAATACAGGTGGTATGAATGAATATGAGCAGTAGTAACGGTGCCAGAAAAGTGCTTGTCTGGCGTGTAATTGATGGTGGTAATATGGTAGCGATAGTAACGCGAGTAAAACAAGTAAACAAGCAGCGATAGCGATATTTAGGAACAAGGCCTAGGGATCATACTTTCACTAGTGGACACTCTCAACATTGATCACATAACGGAATAGATAAATGCATACTCTACACTCTTGTTGGATGATGAACACATTGCGTAGGATTACACGAACCCTCAATGCCGGAGTTAACAAGCTCCACAATTCAATGTTCATATTTAAATAACCTTAGAGTGCATGAAAGATCAACATGACTAAACCAAGTACTAACATAGCATGCACACTGTCACCTTCACACCATGTAGGAGGAATAGACTACTTTAATAACATCACTAGAGTAGCACATGGATAAATTGTGATACAAAACACATTGCAATCATAAAGAGATATAAATAAGCACTTCACTACGCCATTCATAACAGTGAATAAGTACTCTGTGAAATATAGCCTAAGAGACCCACACGGTGCACACACTGTCACCTTTACACACGTGGGACAAGGAGTCTCCGGAGATCACATAAGTAAAATTAACTTGACTAGCATAACGACATCTAGATTACAAGCATCATCATATGAATCTCAATCATGTAAGGCAGCTCATGAGATTATTGTATTGAAGTACATAGGAGAGAGATGAACCACATAGCTACCGGTACAGCCCCGAGCCTCGATGGAGAACTACTCCCTCCTCACGGGAGACATCAGCGTTGATGGAGATGGCGGTGGTGTCGATGGAGGAGCCTTCAGGGGCACTTCCCCGTCCCGGCGGCGTGCGGAACGGAGACTCCTGTCCCCCAGATCTTGGCTTCGCGATGGCGGCGGCTCTGGAAGGTTTCTCGTACCGTGGCTTTTCCGTCTCGAGGTTTTAGGTCTGGGGGCTTCTTATAGGCGAAGAGGCGGCGTCAGAGGGTCGAAGAGGCGGCGGCACCATAGGGTGGCGCGGGCCACACCCAGGCCGCGCCGGCCTATGGTCCCGTGGGCCCGTGCCCCCTCTCTGGCGGTTCTCGGGTGTTCTGGAAGCTTCGTGGAAAAATAGGATGCTCGGGCGTTGATTTCGTCCGATTCGAGAATATTTCCTTACTAGGATTTACGGAACCAAAAACAGCAGAAAACGAGGACTGGCCCTTCGGCATCTCGTCAATAGGTTAGTTCCGGAAAACGCATAAATATGACATAAAGTATGTATAAAACATGTAGATATCATCAATAATGTGGCATGGAACATAAGAAATTATCGATACGTCGGAGACGTATCAGCATCCCCAAGCTTAGTTCCTGCTCGTCCGAGCGAGTAAACGATAACAAAGATAATTTACGGAGTGACATGCCATCATAACCTTGATCATACTATTGTAAGCATATGTAATGAATGCAGCGATCAAAACAATGGTAATGATATGAGTAAACAAGTGAATCATAAAGCGAAGACTTTTCATGAATAGTACTTCAAGACAAGCATCAATAAGTCTTGCATAAGAGTTAACTCATAAAGCAATAAATCAAAGTAAAGGTATTGAAGCAACACAAAGGAAGATTAAGTTTCAGCGGTTGCTTTCAACTTGTAACATATATATCTCATGGATAATTGTCAACATAGAGTAATATAACAAGTACAATATGCAAGTATGTAGGAATCAATGCACAGTTCACACAAGTGTTTGCTTCTTAAGGTGGAGAGAGATAGGTGAGCTGACTCAACATAAAAGTAAAAAGAATGGTCCTTCAAAGAGGAAAGCATCGATTGCTATATTTGTGCTAGAGATTTTATTTTGAAAACATGAAACAATTTTGTCAACGGTAGTAATAAAGCATATGAGTTATGTAAATTATATCTTACAAGTTGCAAGCCTCATGCATAGTATACTAATAGTGCCCGCACCTTGTCCTAATTAGCTTGGACTACCGGATCATCGCAATACACATGTTTTAACCAAGTGTCACAAAGGGTACCTCCATGCCGCTTTGTACAAAGGTCTAAGGAGAAAGCTCGCATTTTGGATTTCTCGCTTTTGATTATTCTCAACTTAGACATCCATACCGGGACAACATGGACAACGAGATAATGGACTCCTCTTTAATGCATAAGCATGTGGCAACAATTATTATTCTCATATGAGATTGAGGATATATGTCCAAAGCTGAAACTTCCACCATGAATCATGGCTTTAGTTAGCGGCTCAATGTTCTTCTCTAACAATATGCATGCTCCAACCATTAAGGTGGTAGATCTCTCTTACTTCGAGACAAGACGGACATGCATAGCAACTCACATGATATTCAACAAAGAATAGTTGATGGCGTCCCCAGAAACATGGTTATCGCACAACAAGCAACTTAATAAGAGATAAAGTGCATAAGTACATATTCAATACCACAATAGTTTTTAAGCTATTTGTCCCATGAGCTATATATTGCAAAGGAGAATGATGGAATTTAAAGGTAGCACTCAAGCAATTTACTTTGGAATGGCGGAGAAATACCATGTAGTAGGTAGGTATGGTGGACACAAATGGCATAGTGGTTGGCTCAAGGATTTTGGATGCATGAGAAGTATTCCCTCTCGATACAAGGTTTAGGCTAGCAAGGTTATTTGAAACAAACACAAGGATGAACCGGTGCAGCAAAACTCACATAAAAGACATATTGTAAACATTATAAGACTCTACACCGTCTTCCTTGTTGTTCAAAACTCAATACTAGAAATTATCTAGACTTTAGAGAGACCAATTATGCAAACCAAATTTTAGCAAGCTCTATGTATTTCTTCATTAATGGGTGCAAAGTATATGATGCAAGAGCTTAAACATGAGCACAACAATTGCCAAGTATCAAATTATCCAAGACATTTTAGAATTACTACATGTAGCATTTTCCGTTTCCAACCATATAAAAATGAACGAAGCAGTTTTAACCTTCGCCATGAACACTAAAAGATAAAGCGAAGAACACATGTGTTCATATGAACCAGCGGAGCGTGTCTCTCTCCCACACAAGCATTTATTCAAACAAAAAAAAATCACACAGACGCTCCAAGTAAAGTACATAAGATGTGGCATAATAAAAATATAGTTTGAAGAGAAGGAACCTGATAATTTGTCGATGAAGAAGGGGATGCCTTGGGCATCCCCAAGCTTAGATGCTTGAGTCTTCTTGAAATATGCAGGGGTGAACCACCGGGGCATCCCCAAGCTTAGAAGCTTTCACTCTTCTTGATCATAGTATATCATCCTCCTCTCTTGACCCTTGAAAACTTCCTCCACACCAAACTCGAAACAACTCATTAGAGGGTTAGTGCACAATAAAAATTAACATGTTCAGAGGTGACACAATCATTCTTAGCACTTCTGGACATTGCATAAAGCTACTGGATATTAATGGATCAAACAAATTCATCCAACATAGCAAAAGAGGCAATGCGAAATAAAAGGCAGAATTTGTCAAAACAGAACAGTCCGTAAAGATGGATTTTATTGAGGCACCAGACTTGCTCAAATGAAAATGCTCAAATTGAATGAAAGTTGCGTACATATCTGAGGATCACTCACGTAAATTGGCATAATTTTCTGAGTTACCTACAGAAAATTAGGCCCAGATTCGTGACAGCAAAGAAATGCATTTCTACGCGAGTAATCCAAATCTAGTATGAACCTTACTATCAACGACTTTACTTGGCACAACTAGGCACAAAACTAAGATAAGGAGAGGTTGCTACAGTAGTAACAACTTCCAAGACACAAATATAAAATAGAAGTACTGTAGCAAAATAAACACATGGGTTATCTCCCAAGAAGTTCTTTCTTTATAGCCATTAAGATGGGCTCGGCGGTTTTAATGATGCACTCGCAAGAAATAGTAGTTGAAGCAAAAGAGAGCATCAAGAGGCAAATTCAAAACACATTTAAGTCTAACATGCTTCCTATGCATAGGAGTCTTGTAAATAAACAAGTTCATGAAGAGCAAAGTAACAAGCATAGGAAGATAGAACAAGTGTAGCTTCAAAAATTTCAGCACATAGAGAGGTATTTTAGTAACATGAAAATTTCTACAACCATATTTTCCTCTCTCATAATAACTTTCAGTAGCATCATGAGCAAACTCAACAATATAACTATCACATAAAGCATTCTTATCATGAGTCTCATGCATAAAATTATTACTCTCCACATAGGCATAATCAATTTTATTAGTTGTAGTGGGAGCAAATTCAACAAAGTAGCTATCATTATTATTCTCATCATGTGTAGGAGGCATAGTATAATCACCACAAAATTTACTCTCCATAGTAGGTGGCACCAAAAGACCACTATCATTATAATCATCATAAATAGGAGGCAAAGTATCATCAAAGAAAATTTTCTCCTCAATGCTTGGGGGACTAAAAAGATCATGAAAACCAGCTTCCCCAAGCTTAGAACTTTCTATATCATTATCAACAATGGTGTTCAAAGCGTTCATACTAATATTACTACCAGCATGCAAATAAGATTTCATAGGTTTTTTAATTTTCGCATCAAACAATCCATGTTTTAAATCAGAAAATAGAATAAGAAGCCCATTGTTGTCCATTATGCCAAACTAGTGTAAACAAGAAACAAAAAGATGCGATTGCAGGATCTAAAGGAAATAGCTTCGAGTACTTACAACGGCGAAAATAGCTTAGTAGCCGAGATCCGGAGTGTGAGTACCTTTTACCTTTCCTCCCGAGCAACGGCACCGGAAAATAGCTTGATGTCTACGGGAGCTTCTATTCTTGTAGACAGTGTTGGGCCTCCAAGAGCGAGAGGTTTGTAGAACGGCGGCAGTTTTCCCTTAAGTGGATCACCCAAGGTTTATCGAACTCGGGGAGGAAGAGGTCAAAGATATCCCTCTCATGCAACCACTGCAACCACAAAGCAAGAAGTCTCTTGTGTCCCCAACACACCTAATAGGTGCACTAGTTCGGCGAAGAGATAGTGAAATACAGGTGGTATGAATGAATATGAGCGAGTAGTAACGGTGCCGAGAAAAGTGCTTGTCTGGCGTGTAGTTGATGGTGGTAATATGGTAGCGATAGTAACGCGATAGAAACGGTAAACAAGCAGCGATAGCGATATTTAGGAACAAGGCCTAGGGATCATACTTTCACTAGTGGACACTCTCAACATTGATCACATAACAGAATAGATAAATGCATACTCTACACTCTTGTTGGATGATGAACACATTTCGTAGGATTACACGAACCCTCAATGCCGGAGTTAACAAGCTCCACAATTCAATGTTCATATTTAAATAACCTTAGAGTGCATGAAAGATCAACACGACTAAACCAAGTACTAACATAGCATGCACACTGTCACCTTCACACCATGTAGGAGGAATAGACTACTTTAATAACATCACTAGAGTAGCACATGGATAAATTGTGATACAAAACACATTGCAATCATAAAGAGATATAAATAAGCACTTCACTACGCCATTCATAACAGTGAATAAGTACTCTGTGAAATATAGCCTAAGAGACCCACACGGTGCACACACTGGTCACCTTTACACACGTGGGACAAGGAGTCTCCGGAGATCACATAAGTAAAATTCACTTGACTAGCATAACGACATCTAGATTACAAGCATCATCATATGAATCTCAATCATGTAAGGCAGCTCATGAGATTATTGTATTGAAGTACATAGGAGAGAGATGAACCACATAGCTACCGGTACGGCCCAGAGCCTCGATGGAGAACTACTCCCTCCTCATGGGAGACGAGCGGCGTTGATGGAGATGGCGGTGGTGTCGATGGAGGAGCCTTCCGGGGGCACTTCCCCGTCCGGCGGCGTGCGGAACGAGAGACTCCTGTCCCCCGGATCTTGGCTTCGCGATGGCGGCGGCTCTGGAAGGTTTCTCGTACCGTGGCTTTTTCGTCTCGAGGTTTCAGGTCTGGGGGCTTCTTATAGGCGAAGAGGCGGCGTCAGAGGGTCGAAGAGGTGGCGGCACCATAGGCTGGCGCGGGCCACACCCGGGCCGCGCCGGCCTATGGTCCCGTGGGCCCGTGCCCCCTCTCCGGCGGTTCTCGGGTGTTCGGAAGCTTCGTGGAAAAATAGGATGCTTGGGCGTTGATTTCGTCCGATTCCGAGAATATTTCCTTACTAGGATTTACGGAACCAAAAACAGCGAGAAAACGAGAGCTGGCCCTTCGGCATCTCGTCAATAGGTTAGTTCCGGAAAACGCATAAATATGACATAAAGTATGTATAAAACATGTAGATATCATCAATAATGTGGCATGGAACATAAGAAATTATCGATACGTCGGAGACGTATCAATAGTATTTGAAGCCAAAGAGAGCATCAAGAGGCAAATTCAAAACACATTTAATCCTAACATGCTTCCTATGCATAGGAATCTTGTAAATAAACAAGTTCATGAAGAGCAAAGTGACAAGCATAGGAAGATAAAACAAGTGTAGCTTCAAATATTTCAGCACATAGAGAGACATTTTAGTAACATGAAAATTTCTACAACCATATTTTCCTCTCTCATAATAACTTTCGGTAGCATCATGAGCAAACTCAACAATATAACTATCACATAAAGCATTCTTATCATGAGTCTCATGCATAAAATTATTACTCTCCACATAGGCATAATCAATTTTATTAGTTGTAGTGGGAGCAAATTCAACAAAGTAGCTATCATTATTATTCTCATCAAGTGTAGGAGGCATAGTATAATCACAACAAAATTTACTCTCCATAGTAGGTGGCACCAAAAGACCACTATCATTATAATCATCATATATGGGAGGCAAAGTATCATCAAAGAAAATTTTCTCCTCAATGCTTGGGGGACTAAAAAGATCATGAAAACCAGCTTCCCCAAGCTTAGAACTTTCTATATCATTATCAACAATGGTGTTCAAAGCGTTCATACTAATACTACTACCAGCATGCAAATAAGGTTCCATAGGTTTTTTAATTTTCGCATCAAACCATCCATGTCTTAAATCAGGAAATAGAATAAGAAGCTCATTTTTGTCCATTATGCCAAACTAGTGTAAACAAGAAACAAAAAGATGCAATTGCAGGATCTAAAGGAAATAGCTTCGAGTACTTACAACGGCGAAAATAGCTTAGTAGCCGAGATCCGGAGTGTGAGTACCTTTTACCTTTCCTCCCCGGCAACGGCGCCGAGAAAATAGCTTGATGTCTACGGGTGCTTCTATTCTTGTAGACAGTGTTGGGCCTCCAAGAGCAGAGGTTTGTAGAACAGCGGCAAGTTTCCCTTAAGTGGATCACCCAAGGTTTATCGAACTCGGGAAGGAAGAGGTCAAAGATATCCCTCTCATGCAACCCCTGCAACCACAAAGCAAGAAGTCTCTTGTGTCCCCAACACACCTAATAGGTGCACTAGTTCGGCGAAGAGATAGTGAAATACAGGTGGTATAAATAAGTATGAGCAGGTGGCAACGGCACCGGAAAAGTGCTTTGCCCGGGATAGTAAACAAGCGATAGTAACGCAGCGGTAGTAACGCAGATAAAACGAGTAAACAAGCAGCGATAGCGATATTTAGGAACAAGGCCTAGGGATTACACTTTCACTAGTGGACACTCTCAACATTGATCGCATAATAAATAACTCTTTCTCATATGTGCTACATACACTCTTTTGTTGGATGATGAACACATTGCGTAGGATTACACGAACCCTCAATGCCGGAGTTAACAAGCTCCACAATTCAATGTTCATATTTAAATAACCTTAGAGCATAATAGATCATTGCAAAATAAACCAAGAACTAACATAGCGCACACACTGTCCACATTACACTATGAAGGAGGAATAGATCACATCAATACTATCATAATGATAATTAACTCCACAATCTACAAGAGATCATGATCATAGCCTACGACAAGAACCACACGGTGCACACACTAGTCACCTTTACACCATGCGGGAGGAATAGACTACTTTAATAACATCACATGAGTAGCACACAACTAGTAGCGATACAAAGCTCATCATATGGATCTCAATCATGTAAAGCAGCTCATGAGATCATTGTATTGAAGTACATAGGAGAGAGATTAACCACATACCTACCGGTACAGCCCCGAGCCTCGATGGAGAACTACTCCCTCCTCATGGGAGACAGCAGCGTTGATGGAGATGGCGGTGGTGTTGATGGAGAAGCCTTCGGGGGCACTTCCCCGTCCCGGCGGCGTGCCGGAACAGAGACTCCTGTCCCCCAGATCTTGGCTTCGCGATGGCGGCGGCTCTGGAAGGTTTCTCGTACCGTGGCTTTTTCGTATCGAGGTTTTAGGTCAGGGACCTTTAAATAGGCGAAGAGGCGGCGTCAGAAGGTCGAAGGGGCGACGACACCATAAGGCGACGCGGCCAGGGCCTGGGCCGCGCCAGCCTATCATCTGGGGCCTGTGTGGCCCCCCTCTAGCGACTCTCGGGTGTTCTGGATGCTTCCGGGCAAAATAGGAACTTGGGCGTTGATTTCGTCCAATTCCGAGAATATTTCCTTACTAGGATTTTTGAAACCAAAAACAGCAGAAAACGAGAAGCGGCACTTCGGCATCTTGTTAATAGGTTAGTTCCAGAAAATGCACGAATATGACATAAAGTGTGCATAAAACATGTAGATATCATCAATAATGTGGCATGGAACATAAGAAATTATCGATACGTCGGAGACGTATCACCCTACACCCCCAATAGACTTCTCCCGATAATATGGCTTTACTCACGGTGTACTCCGGACAATCCATCATAGACCGTAGAGCTAACATCACACACGGATGGGGATTTAAAAGGCTATCCCAACCTACGGCAGTGCCTCCAACACCCCGCAGCTCTACCAGTCCGTTGGCGTGCGAAGGGAAAAGATACGACTGACTTCCCCGAGCCATTATAGATCTTATGGTCAACGCGATTTGTACGGCGCTAGAATCACTGGATGGCATTGGTACTTAGTCCTAGATGAGTAGTACCCATGCAATGGAACCTCCACCATATCAACACATACCGTGGTTCCATTGCCCACCACATAGTCATATTCATAATTGTAAAATAATACTTTGCTTTTCAATGCATGAGTGATAAGTATAGTACTTTGCATATAGTTTGATACAAATAATCAAATGACATGAGCAAGCGATGAACTTGCCTTTCTTGACTGCAAGATTATGCAGGCAAAAGCTTCCATACGTGAGAACTCCAAATGCTGAAATACCATCATCGTCCGGTAAGGACAATGTTTAAAGAACTGGCAAAAATGCTATAATGCATAGTATGAGATGCAATCGTCCCGAGCGTAACCTAACCTCGATGATTTAGGATGTATGAGTTGTAAAGATTTCTTTAGGGTTGGTTGCACTTTTAGAATGGTTCTCAAACAAGGTTCTTATTAGGGTTTGGTTATATTAGCATCATAATCAAGTGATATAAGACATCATAACAATCATACACATAAAGAATAATGGTGGAATAATAGGTAAAGAACAGTTGTTAATTTTAAGTTCTACAGAACATGGTTGATGATTACTTATACTATTCTTCAGAAGAATAACTTTTGAAGAACATGTTGTTTAAGTGATAATAAGTATTTCAAAGAAGGACTAGGGCTTCTAAGGTTTGATTGACATTTGTACTTCAAAAGAATAACTTTTGAAGAACAGGTTAAATAAGGGTATGAACTACTATACATAGGAGCTATGTAACTCTAGGGTTTACTATTGGGTTCATTTAATTTCACTAATAGGAACTAGTTGGTTCTTAACATGGAATGGGTTTCTATATAGCAAGTATTGGTAGGTTTATTGCTATGGTTTCTTCTAAGCATCATATCAAAGGATGATGGTCAAGATGGTTCTATAAATTAGCTATTAAGGTTTACTAGGGTTTCACAACTGCTTCATTAAGTGATCTCTAATTGCTTCTAAACTAAATGGTTTATCATTTCTTTAATAGGGTTTAGTTGGATAGGAGCATGTAATGTGAATTACTACACAAGGTTGATACTAGGGTTCATCATTATGGTTCTACTAAATTATGATGGTTGAGGTTGATCCTAATGGTATGGTATATAGGAGTGGTGATTAATGGTACTAATCCAATTAGCAAGTTAGGGTTTATACCTAGGTGATACTAGCTAATCATATAGGTTTTAATTAAGAATAGGAACATGAAATGATAATCTCATGTGACTTGGTTTATGCTAGTGGATCATAAGCATGCATTCATTTGTTTCTTACTAGGGTTCTATAGGTATAGATGAAACTTATATGATTACATGAGCTAAACCCCTAGGGTTTTAGGATTGCAACTATTTAGGATGAACACATAAAATAATGGAATCCAGTTTCTAACTTAAAATAAAACTAAGGTTTCTAAATTATGATCCAATTCTCAAAGTAATATTTGGTACTAGAACTAATGTGATTAAGTACTTGAAATAGAGTTATTAATAATTTTAACATGCTATTAATTTTTAGAGGGTTTAAGAGTTAAAATAATTACTAGTTAGGGTTTAATTAGAATTCAGGGTTTCCTAATTATTGTCACTACAAGAAAAGTTGCCATGGCCGACGAAGTTGAAGTCGCGCCGTGGTTGCTGGTGTACCATGGCCGACGATTTTGGTCCCTCCGTGGTGCATGTCAAAACTTTTTTTTTCTCATTTTTGAGGCCACCTAGCCCGACGAAGCGGCCAAAACGTCGCGTATGGTGGCCCGGGACGTGGTGCATCGCGAATTCTCGGGTTCGCCGGCCGAGTCAACGCAAATCCGCACCGCCGAGGGATGTAGGGCCGAGATGGCAGCCTCTCTGGCATTGTTTTTTTTCTCGATCGCGCCATCTCGTTCAACGTTCTCCGATCGAGCCGTTTACGATGCAGGATCATGGGTCCCGCATGTCATCCTCTATGAACCAATATTCTTTCTATTCTTGGATTTTTTTTGACCCCCTGATTTCTGGCTACTTCCTTTTTCTTTTGATCCCTTGCCGCCTTGGAAACGTTGAGACCGCTGCTGCTAAATGGGACCCGCATGTCATCCTCTATGTGCAATCAACTTTCTTTTCTTGGAGTTTTTTTGGCACCTCAAATTTGGTCACTTGCCTTTTTCTTTCGATCCCCTGCCGCCTCTCAAACGGTGATACCGCTGCTTGCTAAATGGGACCCGCATGTCATCCTCTATGCACTATAAAACTTTCTTTTCTTGAATTATTTTTGGCACCTCATATTTGGTCACTTGCCTTTTTCTTTCGATCCCCTGCCGCCTCTCAAACGGTGATACCGCTGTCTGCTAAATGGGACCCGCATGTCATCCTCTATGCACTATAAAACTTTCTTTTCTTGAATTATTTTTGGCACCTCATATTTGGTCACTTGCCTTTTTCTTTCGATCCCCTGCCGCCTCTCAAACGGTGATACCGCTGCTTCTAAATGGGACCCGCATGTCATCCTCTATGTACTATAAAACTTTCTTTTCTTGGAGTTTTTTTGGCACCTCAAATTTGGTCACTTGCCTTTTTCTTTCGATCCCCTGCCGCCTCTCAAACGGTGATACCGCTCCTGCTAAATGGGACCCGCATGTCATCCTCTATGTACTATAAAACTTTCTTTTCTTGAATTATTTTTGGCTCCTCATATTTGGTCACTTGCCTTTTTCTTTCGATCTCATGCCACGTTTGAAACGTTGAGGAACCTGTCGGCTCATGGGACCCGCATGTCATCCTCTATGTGCTATAAAAGTTTATTTTCTTTAAAAATTTTTCACCCTGCGATTTTTGGCTATTTCCTTTTTCTTTTGATCCCTGCCGCCTTGGAAACGTTGGGTAAGTCTGCTGACTCATGGGACCCGCATGTCATCCTCTATGTACAATCAACTTTCTTTTTCTTTTGATCTCAAGCCGCATTTGAAACGTTGAGACCGCTGCGTTGCTAAATGGGACCCGCATGTCATCCTCTACGTACAATAAAGTTTCTTTTCTTGGATTATCTTTGGCTCCTGATATTTTGTCACTTGCCTTTTTCTTTCGATCTCATGCCGCCTTTGAAACGTTGAGTAAGCTGCTGGCTCATGGGTCCCGCATGTCATCCTCTACGAACAATAAAAGTTTCCTTTCTTGGAGTTATTTTTTGCCCCTAATTTCTGGCTATTTGCCTTTTTCTTTTGATCTCCTGCCCCCTCTGAAACGATGAGGACGTTGTTGGCAGGTCGGTCCCACATGTCATCCTCTATGAACAATAAAAGTTTCCTTTGATGGATTTATTTTGAACCCCTAATTAATTTCCGGATATTTCCCCTGCCGCCTTGGAATCGTTGAGGATCTTTGCTTGGCTCATGGGTCCCGCATGTCATCCTCTCAGAACGGTAAAAGTTTATTTTCTTGGATTTTGTTGACCAAACGATTTTTTGCTTATTTTTCTTTCGATCACCTGCTGACCTTTAAAACGTTGAGGACGCTTGCTCGCTCACGGGTCCCACATGTCAACCTCTATGAACAATAAACGGCTGAGGTCTTCTGCTGCCTCATGGGTCCCGCATGTCATCCTCTCGAAACGAAAATGTTTCTTTTCTTGGATTTTTTACCAACAGATTTTTGGTTTATTTTTTCTTTCCATCCCCTGCCGCCTTTAAAACGTTGACGTATGCTGTTGGCTCATGGGTCCCCGATGTCGGCCTCCCGTACAAGAAACATATGATATCTTGATTATTTTGCGGACAATAAACAATGTATTGCGCTCCGAGCTATTTCAAACGGATAATTAAATCTTTATTTTTACATAAACAAACTTATATGTTGAATCTCCTTGTTTTTTTGTCTTTGCGAAGCATAGGACTTTCCTGTTTTTTAGAAAATTCGGAACTTTCCTGTTTTGGAGTGGGCTGAAATTGTACGAGTCAAAAGGCCTAGCAGGATAGTTCGAAGGCCCAGATGTCCAGATGCAGCCCAATTTGAAATCTTTCTTCTTGGATTTTTTCACCCCCTGATTTCTGGCTACTTTCTTTTTCTTTTCACATGTGTTTTATTAGGTGAGTTGTTTGTCTGGCCACTAGAAGTGTTGTTCTTTGAGGTAGCTCAAGACAAAACTCAACAAGCAATTCAAGACAATTCATCTACCAAACAGATCAAAGCAATTCATCACAACAAACAAATCAAGGCAATTCATCTACTAAACCTATAGAAAAAGTTTTTGTTCCCCCTAATTTTTGCACTAAGGACAATTAGACAAGGTTGCAAAAGCTGGGGTGTTACAGATCTTCCACCCTTAAAATAATCTCGTCCCGAGATTACCGAGCGTAGAACGAGAGGGTTGTAAAGTTTAACTAAAGTTAGACTCCATTCTTCCGTAGATGTGCCAATGTTGAGAGGGTTGCAACTTCAGCCTTCTTGAGAGGCATGGTAGCTTCTCGGCCGAGGGAAAGCTTCGTGAAGAGGTTGACTACTCCAAGCAGGTGTTAGATCCGTAGCTTCTTCACGATCCTAGCGGAGGTTCAAGACTGTGGGAGGGTTAGTGCACCCAACAGTGCTTGAGCAGGGTTGAAAACTTTTTAGAGTTAGCTTAAATTTAGTGGAAGACAAAGTCTTCCACCCTTAAGATTGTTCGTCGAGGGTTTGAAAGATCTCAGAGCTTCTGCCACCGGTCTTGTCGGGATCTTTCGAAGAAGTTATCGATCTCTCGTCTTGAGTTGAAAATCCTCCAGGGGTAGTGTGCGATCCACGGCTTTAAGAGGCACACACGGTGTTTACTAAAATATAGGACGCGCGGTAAGTTAGTAAGTTGATGAAACTCCTGGTTGGTATCTATTTGAAGCACCAATAGAGGTCGTCGAAGACAATCTTCAGCTTGAGGGTCGATGCCGACTTCTACCAGCTAAGAAGTTAACGGGTAACTACGCCTAAACTCTTGAGTCTTGAAGTATCTTCAGGAGCTTCACTTGATGAGGGCACGATGAACCATGTGTTGTAGCTTGACTTTGACGCTATTGTTCAGCTTGTTCAACGGTGTGTTAGAGGGAGGTTTCAAGAAGTTATCCTTGAGGTTAGCGCGATTAAGCCCTAAGGTTAGACCAAGTTAGTATGTCTTCTCGCAGAGGTGCAGTCACTCTTGAAGGTAGAGGCTTCTGCATTCTTGGCGTAGTAGAGATGCTCCAGCTGATCTTGAAGGAAGTTAGCGTAGATAGGGGTCTGGGTTAGGTTTTTCTGATGGTTGAAAAACAACTGCTAATGGGGTTAGAGTTAGAGCCTTCCGTTAACCTATCCATCTAACTAGCAGTTAGCAAAACATCGGCGAGGTAGGTGAGGGTGAAAACATCCTAGGGAGGCTTCCTGCTGGGTTGTCACACTAGGAGTGTTTTTTTAGACCGAGGGATCAAGACAATCACACACACAACAAACAAATAAAATACACGCAAGGCAGCACACTAGGGAACTACAAGCAATCAAGCACACTGACACATGGTACTCTAAGTACCCGTAAATCCTTAATGCGTCGGGGTAGCTCAATCAAAGCGATTGAGTTTGTCCTATCCTTCCTATAGGTTTGGGGGCTGGTCACATATGTTGGCGCCTTCTTGTTGTTGTCATCGTCTTCAACAAGGATTCTCGAGCAGCAGAGTGGTGATGCGGCCTGGTGTTGAGTCGTTGATGTTGAGGATTAACTGCTGAAGAGCTCCATAGACGACAACTTCTCGTGACGAACCAAAAGATTACTAGTCAAGAAATTGAGGACTTGATCCTCGACGACTGCAAAAGTGCAAGTCCATGGAGGAACAAGGTCAGATCTTTGACATACTTTGGTGAAAACCAAAGACATGATGTTATCATCCCTACATGAGCACGACTAAGTCGGCATCCAACCTTCAATAGCTGCTGTTGGAGATACGTGAGACTTCATAAAAGGTTGATCCATCTTTGACTTCGAGTCTCCTGGTCCGAGTCGGGGACATCGTCCAATATGTAGGTTTGAAGTGGATGAGACAATAGAGCAAGAATTTTCAAACCTTTTTATAAAGCGGAGAGATAAGAATTTAGAAGCTTTGAATAAATAAGAGGAGTAGAAGCTATACTTCGATTAAAGAAACAATTTGTTTCATAAATAGTTTTTCCCAAGTAATTGTTTCCTAACTAACGTCCATGCTAACTAAGGTCTCCTACGATCAGGATAGCTCGATACCGCTACTGTGGGGACCCCGGACTAGCTGTCCGAAATTCCCTGTTATGTATACAGCTTCACGATCCCATGATCAGTGCGCCGTGAACACATAACCGAACCGATATCAAATTACACCATCCATTACAAAGCGGAATGAGAAAATTACAACATGGTCACACGACCAATACTTACATAATAGCCTCGAAGGGCCTAACTAAAACATCAGAGTAGCATCATCACTTCAAGATAGCGCAGTACCCAAGTCATCCGCCATAACCCTACGAGCAACCGATCGGGAAGACGTTCCTAGCTCGCATAGACGTCGTCAACTCCTTCTTCATCCGTCGAAGTCCTCCAGTGTCCGGCCAAGTAAATAGCCAGGGACAAAGCCGTGAGTACATTTGAATTGTACTCGCAAACCATTTACAAAGTAACATAACAAGGAGAACAAGGTACCGAGGACTAACTAGGAGATCAAGAGGGAATGACCACTTATATAACAAGAATATGTTATGTAGAAGAGAAGAAGTGGTTTAGTGGAGTTAGCATCTCAACTTCATGGGTGAAGGGGATGAGAGAATATATCTAAGACATCACTACTTGACTTCATTTAGAAGGATCTTTCACGACATAAACACTTAGGAAGGGTAGACCCAATTTTTATCAATCGTTTTTCCGACCACCTCATTGTGGTCAACAACCATTTTTCCAAGTACTCCATGTACTCCAACACAAATCCCGTTTCTTTCCTTTGTCAAACATTTTCATAAACAAAACACATCGAGCTAAGCAACGACCAATCCAACCGTCCATGACCGCGGACACGGCTATTCGAATAGATTTCACTCTGCAGAGTTTGCACACTTTCCCCACAAGATCCGATAAATCCGCCGGGATCATCCCCGGGCCATCATACGAAAGTATGTGGGTATCGGATAACCGGTCGAAGCCTTTCGCCCATTCTAATTAGCAAGAGGTCCTACCCTATGGAGTATGTACCTCCCCAGGCACCGTGGCAGCTCACCTCCTTTTGAGCGTGGCTCCACCGCCAAGCCGGGAGACCCATAGTGTCTTCCGGACGGGTCAGCCCCGAAGGCCTCCCGTTATACTATTGTCCCAACTTCGACAATCCGGACTCGGGGTAACCGTACCCTTGTATAGTTGTGCGGTGCCTCATGCTAAAGAGAACGAACGTCGAGCTAAGCCCCGTGCCCATGTTGGAGTAATGTGGTTGCGCTAGTTTGTTGTCATGGGTGAGTACTTAGGCGCCAAAGTTTTCGTAATATCCCAACCACTTTCTCATCCCCATCATTTTTACCAAATCCTTTCCTTTCCCAAATCTCACTCGGGCATAACATTATACCCAAGGTTTTAACAAAAACTTTTACAACAAGGTAAAACCTTGAGGGTTTTCCCAACCTAAAGTTTATGTGTGAACTAAGATGTAATAGCATAATGATTGCCATCATAACATGAAGGGTGTCAAAGGCATCCATACTCCAGTTGAGCATGAATGGAGATAATCAAAAAGTAGGGGAATTTTAATGATATTATCCCAAGTGTTTACTAGAATTAGGATGTCAAAAGGCGGTGAAATGCGATTCACATACTTAGAGTAAGTACACAAAATATCGAGAGGGGACATTACACACTTGGTAGCAAGTATGTAAAAGAATCAAATTAAGCAAACCCAAGGAAACACAAGAAATCAAGAGACCAAGGATAGAAGGATCTCAACCAAAAACATGGATAATCAAGGAGTCAAAGTAAATGGCTTGCCTTGGCTTATTTGTCCCTGGACTTCTTCAACTTCATCAATATAAGAATACCAACAATATAAATAAAATCCTTGTCCGATCCACTTCTTCTTCTCCGGAATCGTTCGCATCTATCGTCGGAAAATATAAAAGGAACACAATCAAACACATTGCACCAACAAAACAATAAGCAACAAGCATCAATCAAAAACTAACCACTCTACTAAGGCTAACATATTAAGGACATATAGATACTACAAAGCATCTAGAAGAAACGCCATTTTATTTACCTATTAAAGGTATGAGAGTACCATGCTTAGCAATTGCCTCTCTCGGTTATCACCATGGCATAAACCAAATATCCCCCGGTAGATAACATCATAAAGAGGACAAGTGCATTAGTTTGGCATCACAAACGTTCATATTATAATTTGAAACATTTTTGGAAAAGCGGGAAATCATTCTCTCTATTTTATAAAGCTTACATAACACTACACAAGAATAGGAAGTAAACAATATTCCACATCATTGGAAAACTTAAGCCAACAATAGAACTAAGGTTAAGTTGCAGAGGTTTTGTTTTGCAAGAATAAAACATTGGTTGACCAATTTTTAATGCAAAGAGGTGGTTAAGGTTTCCAAATAAACCAAAAAGTTTTGCTACAACAACCCATGTCACACATACACATTACTAACAAGTAACAAAAATGCATGAACAGAGACTAACACTATTTTTCCTAGATGGCCAGTACTAATACAAGACTAACCCAATTGGATTCACTCAAAAATATTAAACCTACAAATTTAGGAATTTGTTTGAATCTGACTGTACAGAAAACAAAATCTGTAAGCCATAAATCGTAGAAAAATCCTAAAAATATGGGACCACTGGCATTTGAAAGGTATTTAAACAGAGAGGCATACACAATTGGATTTGGGTTAAAATTGTTCCTGAAACTCACACAAATGGATTGACAAGATTACTGCATGTCTATACCATTTGCTTTACCTCTGGAGTTACAGAACATATAAAGGTTTGAAACTTGTTTGAGATGATAAAGAAAACATTCAGTAGTCCTACAGAAGTGGAATCACTCAATTAGGTTCAAAAATGGATTTTTGGTGATTTAAAAGCTAACAGCCATGTCTGCAGAACACACAGAACAAGTTTAATTCACCACAAACCGTACACGACTCATAAAAATATTTGGTCAGCTGCATCGGAAAGGTATTGAAAAGCTGGTTCTTACCCAATTTGTTTCATTCAAAAATTCGTTCCCAAGCTCCTGGTTTAATTCGACAAAGCTAGATCTGTCCAGATCTTGATCTGTGAACCATTTCAGTTTCAGGAGGTCAATCGAAGTGAAACCACCGCCAAAATCAAGGTATTGAAGAGGGCTTTCACCCGCAGTTGAGTTCGCTCAAAAAGGTTTTGTAAAACGGAACAAATATAACAAACAGTGAATCTGCATGTTTCCAGAACTTTATTTACCAGGGAGAATATGTAACGAATTTGAGGATGAGACCAACGCCAAGTTGTAGATATTTTGAATACCTATCAGCGGAACTTTGAATCACTCGATTTGGATCTGCACACGAGATTTGGCGGATTTTACAAGTTCGTACCAGAATCTGAAACAGCAAGATAGCAAAAATTACTGCAGGGATTTGGACGAACTTTGCTCAAGAACTTCAGATCTGAGGATAGGTGAAGCTTCTCCATGCTTGGATCAACATGCACCTGCATCAAGATCCAAACTTAGCACGGGAGGAAGAAGGAGAGGAGAGAAAACCATCTAGGGTTGGGGAGAAGAAGGAGAGGGATGCTCTCATGGAGAGGAGGAGCTTGAGGGAGGGGGAGAGCTTCATCTTGGAGAGCTTTTCATGGCCATGGCCGGCCATGAAGCTAGGAGGAGCAGCAATTTCGTGGGGAGAGGTAGGAGGAGAGTGTGTGGAAGTGGAGGAAAGAGTGGGGAGTGGAAAAGTGAGAGCAAGTGAGGAGGGGTGGGCTGCCAAGCCCCTTTATATAGAGGGAGAGGGGGTGGGCTGCCTCCTCATTGATTGGGTTGGTTGGGAGGTAGCCTCTTCATTGATTGGGTTAGTTGGGAGGCTGGCTTGTGGGGGAAGAATTTGACCAAAGCTGAAATTATTAGTGGCATGGGGAAGGGACAAAAGTGGGAGGCTTCCCAAGGTGGGACAATTATGTGAGAGAGAGGGAAATGGAGAGGCATGGTGCATGTGTGCCATGGCATGGCCGGCCACATATTTTTGGCCATGCACAAGTGATCAACAAGAGAGTATTGCTACACATGCATGACACCCAAGGTTTAGTGCCTCACAAAATACTAAAATGGTGGCCTAAAAAGATATAGAATTTTAGGCAAAGTGATACTAACGCACAAGGGTGCTAAAGTAGATGGTGGTGGCATTCTCGACTCGATAAAAGATGTGTCCAAGAGATGATGGTGGTGATGGTGATTTAGACAATGGTAAAGCAAGGCTAGGAGAGATGGTGAGTGAAGTAACCATATACTCACAAGGATGAATATGGTGACATAAATTATCAATTCATGATGTCAAGGTGATGATGGAAAATAATAAAGGATTGAGATGGGTATGATGAAATATAAGTTGCGCTTCAAATAAGAGTTCAATTGGGAGTGGTTTGAAATACTCCCTGAGCTAGTCTAGGGTTTTGTTGAAGGGAGTCCACTTGAAAGTATCAAATGATAATCCATTTGATCAAGAATTGGAGGGTGAGGGGATACAATGTGGTAGATCAGTGATGTGCATAAGATGTGCAAGGATTGTCATTTGAAAAGAATTTATTTGAAAAGTATTTGAAACACCTCAATTGTCTAGGGACAATTGGGAATGAACTCAAGTAGAATGGAATTTGAAAATGTTGAGAGAACTAATTGGAGCATAGGAGTTTAAAATGTTCTACTTACTTCCTCAAGTAAAGTAGAGTTTTCTCAAATGTAAAATAAGCAAGAGGAAAAACAAGAAATGGTATAGGTATCATAAACAAGCCTTTTTCTGAAAAGAAAGTAAGATAGAAAATAATGTTTTAGAAATCAGTACTTGGCAGAAATGAGATGAAAAACAAAACCCATTTTAGTTCCTTGTTTTCTTTGAAGAAATATTTTGAGAAGCTTTAATAAAACTAGAAGTGGTTTTGTGGTCAAAACCAGAGAAGGAAACAGTAGGGTTTTGAGAAAGAGAACTAATTTAGGGAGAAGTGTTCTCAAGGGTAGATGATGGCTACAAAATGTATCCATCATTCCCACTCTTGGTTTTGTGAAGATTTAAACTTGGATTAAAAACAAGAGGTAAAACAAGAGGAATTGATCTAGTGCTTTAAATAGCAAATAGTGTAGAAGATCAAGTTGAATATATGTGATGCAAGGATAGACTGAGACATGCAAGACGTGGAGGTTGAAGATGGTGATGCACATATGAGATCCATGCATTGAGGTCACCAGAAACAATTGAGGGTGCTTAAAGATCAACTGCCAAAGTTTGAAACTTTTGAGCCTACCAAATCAGATTGTTGACTTAACCTCAAAACAGGCAAGGATAAAAGAGTATAGAGGGATTTAGTTCAAGGCAAGGACATGGTTGAGAAGTGCTCAAGATATGGTAGGTTTAGGACCAAGTGCATTGCTTTAGATTACAAGGGAAAGATATGATAAGGAGCAGCTGATTCCAAGTTTTGAATTAAGGATGATTTGAGCTAGATTTCACAAATAGGAAAATCAAGATGGCACACTCATGTTACCATCAGGAGAAGAGTTTGATGTAGTAAAAAGGAAAACAATTTTTCCTAAGTCACACATGTGTTTTATTAGGTGAGTTGTTTGTCTGGCCACTAGAAGTGTTGTTCTTTGAGGTAGCTCAAGACAAAACTCAACAAGCAATTCAAGACAATTCATCTACCAGCAGATCAAAGCAATTCATCACAACAAACAAATCAAGGCAATTCATCTACTAAACCTATAGAAAAAGTTTTTGTTCCCCCTAATTTTTGCACTAAGGACAATTAAACAAGGTTGCAAAAGTTGGGGTGTTACACATACGGCATATCAGTTTCAAATGTCGAAGTTTCTTTCATATTTGCTGCTATTTCTTTTTATTTCAGCGTGAAGATTGGAGAATACGCCCGCTGACAGCAGAAATGATTGAGTATGCCCGTTGTGACGCTCACTATCTGTTGAACATTGCAAATTGTTTGGCATCAGAGCTCCATTCAAAAGGCTGTGGTATGTAATATGTTCTAACTTTGAAGTGCTATGTCCATATTTCCATTTCAACAGTCCCTTGTGCCATTTAGTATATTAACAGATAATGTATTATTTTGCTGTTCAGCACACTGAGTCAAGAATATTAAATAGGAGTACAGCTGATCTTGATATCCCTGGACTATGGAAGTAAATAGAGCTGATTTGCATCAGTATTTTTTGCATTGTTCACCTTTCAGCCTTTCCTGTAGTCTGCAAATGAAACTTATTTGATGTACCTCTTGTATGCTCATAGCTAATAGCAACTTTCTGGAATTTGAATCTTTTGTTCACAGAAACCATATGTAGCTTTTCATTTTTTGCTCTAAGTCTCCCAATGCTTGAGCTGTGGCAGGAGTCTGTTGTGCTCTCTGCCTACAAAGATTTTGAAAATGGTATTGCTCCTACCATATATAAACAAGAAATATATTCATATGATAAGAATCGTGGATTTCGAGCTCCCAGACCGGGAGTATGTGGATTGAAAAAACATTGAACATAGCACTTGTATATTCTGAAAGGAGGTCTGAGATGTACTACCTCCGATCAGATTTAATCGACACGGGTCCATGCATACGTACAAACTATCGTTGCCTACGCTCCACGTCAATCTAATCGGATCAGAGGGAGTACATGTCAGAGTACTATAGTTAAATGTACTCCCTCTGTCTGTAAAAGGACGTCTTAACTTTATCAAAATTTAGATTTAGATGTATCTAGACCTATTTTAGTATTTAGATACATCAAAATTTGTCCAAAGTTGAGACATGCTTTTTTAGACGGAGGGAGTACTTTTTTTACGTGGTGTACAAAAAGAACAAGAAATCTGGACATATGTTTTTGGGTACAGAACACAAATGGACAAATATCCCACAACAATTACATTTGCACACAGTATTGCAATATGTATACCTGTGAGCACCTACAAATTAGCCAACCTGTTAGCTACAACACTCTAGATTTGCAAAAGCTGTACTGCTGTAGGCTTATTTATTTGTATTCTTCTGACAAGTATCTAAAACTTATTTGATGACCTCAGCAGGAGCTTTTGCCTTGTAAGCAAATTAATCATCGTCTTAAATATGTGCCTGCACATTCTTGATATGTAGTTAGGGAATGAAACTAACATTAAGGGGGCCAAGAAAAGGAGATTTGGTGATCTTCAATATGTATTCTATGCATTGCTGAACTATGATTAAGAAATGGAACTAACATGAAGAAAATGAGAGTCTGTGATCCTCAATATGTATTTGACTCATCCCTTTTCTATTATTAAGAAATGGAACCAATACTAAGGGATCATGAAAAGGAAATTTTGTGCTAATGAACTGATGATGTTCTATTGCTCAACTGCTAATGAAACACATCTTATTGGCCTTTTAAATTATATCACAGAACAGTTAACTATGCTTCTCAATTTTTTATCCCCTTCTGCACATTTTAGTTAACTTGATCAGTTGTAATATCAATTATGATTCAGATTCTCCCGATGGCAAAATCAATTTTTTCTTGGAGGCTAGCCGTCGGTCAAACATGGTGTGCATGCAACTATATACAAAGGAAATTGAATGCCCTCCAGGAACTTCCTCTGCAGCTTCTATTCTCTCACGAAATTTACAAACTCATGGACTTGACTCCAAGAAGTCTAGTGAAGTGAAGGTGCTTATTTTTCATGCATCTAGTCAGTCTGCTCGCCAGTGATTTCTTTAAGATCTAAACAATTAAATCTTTTGTAGGATCTTGTTCGGAAATTTTGCGCATGGAGGGATTTAATGGTAAGCCAACTACTCTTATTTCTCTTTGTGATTGTGTTTCACATTTCTGTTTGAGTATGCTCTTTCAGTTGTCGAACCTGTTAGTTGCATGTTACAAGTTGGAGACTGGTCTTCCTTCTCTTGTACATTGATTGCTCGAACGATTCTAACCTCTTTCATACAGAGGGGTTAGATACAAGAAAATCTTGTCCTAAAGGTATGGAAAGTGACTAACTTATAACATACCAAATCAAATCAATAAACTTTAGGAGTAGATAACCACAACTGCGTTCGATTCTAAGTCAACAAACCTGAGGGATTGTTGTGGCGGCAAAAAAGTTAACATATACTATCTTAATAGCACTGCAATCTGCATTATCTGATCTCTTCAAATGTTTTTGGGACCCCACTCCAGGCTCGCATGCATGATGAAAGTTTACGGTATATCCTGTCAGACCAAGCTATAGCTGCCCTTGCTGTTAGTGTTCCAAAAGGTCCAACGGAGATCTGTGCTGTCATAGCAGAAACTGAGCTAAGTGCTTCAACTGTGAATCCTTCCTTGACGTCGCCATCTCCTATTGTTGGTGCTCACATTGAAGAACTCTGCTATTTGATTGAGGACACCACAGTGAGCATGGATAACTTGTTTACAAGTTTGCTTGGAAAGTATAAAGACCCAAGTGGATTATGTCGACTATCTGTCTATAATTATAACCTTGTATCACAGCTAAGTTTGAAGCAAACAAATATATTTGCTTTTGCATCAAGTGGAGAAAAGTTGTTGAGAGCACCACATAAACAAAAGGCTTCCCGGGAATCATTCATTAAGAAGTTTTCATGTAAGTCACCAGTTTATCACAACTGCAGGATCTATGCTAGTGACGGAAGACTACTTTGCTACTGTGACCGCAAAAAGTTGGAATGGTTTGTATCCTAGATGTTATAAGTGGTTATAAATATGTAACACAAACATCATCATTAATTTGTCAAACTGATTGATTCTTATTTCCTAGGTATGTTCAACGGGATTTGGCAAAGTTAGTAGAAGATAATCCTCCAGGGATCATGCTTTTGTTTGAACCTAAGGGCCGCCCAGAGGATGAAGATAATGAATTCTATATCCAGAGCAAGAAAAATATTTGTGTTGGATGTGGAGAAAAGAGCCACTATATCAGATATAGAATAATACCATCTTGCTACAGGATGCATTTTCCAGAGCATCTGAAGAGCCATCGTTCACATGATATTGTACTTCTATGTGTGGATTGCCATGAAATCGCTCATTCAGCTGCTGAGAAGTACAAGAGGCGACTAGCACAGGAATTTGGGATACCCCTTTTTGTGCAAAAGATAGTGAACTCGGGTGATACAAGTCTAATAACCGATGCATCATTGTCTGAAGATAAATTGAATGGAACAGGCGTATCTCCTTTGCTGCTTAGGACTGCTGCAATGGCCCTTCTGCGGCATGGGTCTAATATGCCTTTGAAGAGACGTGAAGAGCTAATGCAGGTAATAACATCCTTCTACTGTTTGTGGTTTCGTCTGTATGCACCACTTACAGTTTCCTGCGAATATTCTTTCCCGATTAAACACTTATCTGTTCTTAGCAATAGATCTGTTTCACCGATCCATTCATTTCGTTGCAGATTGTAAAGTCATACTATGGTGGTAGGGACGTGACTCCTGAAGACCTGGAGAGGGCATTACTTGTTGGTATGAGCCCCCATGAGCTAAGGCGGCTTGAAAAGAAAAAAGGGTATCCTCAATCTTTTAGAGCTCAGACTCAAAACATTATTAGGAAGACCAACAACAAGACCATCTTAGAAGACATCGGACATGATTCAGAAAATAACCATGCTTTACCTGAGCAAGATTCAGATGATGGTCAACAAGATACTGATGGAATTGGGTATGATGGTCAGGAGGAAGATTCAAGTGTCAGCCAAGGAAGCGCAAGTTTGTTAGTCGGTATGGATGATTCCACTTCTGACTCTAAGACGGAGACGCTTGGGACAGATGACATGCAGCTATCAAGCAATGGAACTCATGGAAATGGTCATCTGGATGAGGATTCTACGAGCACCGACAGTTCTATTTCCAAGCATGCTGAGAAGAAGATATCGCTGCTGGGACATGGGCATCACGGTAAACAAGTTGTGGAGCTTTTGCTGGCCAACGGTGGGGAGGAGGCTGTTAACCAGTTTTGCCAAAGATGGAGGCATGTCTTCGTAGAAGCTGTCCACCCCCGTTATTTACCTTCTGGCTGGAATATAAATCACAGGTAAAAAGATTACCTCTGCTGCTTGATAAGTTAATTGTGTGATACCTGAAATTTTGTGTGCTTGGAATGGCCTCTGTAGCTATCTGCTACCAGTGGCCTTAGAAGTTTTTGTGTCTCTGCGAATCCTGATGCTCTTTTATTTGCAAATTAATTTATCTTTAGAAACTCAGATATTTACTGAGCATCTTCTGTGCAGTGGAAGAAGAGATTTCGGCGACTTCAGTGTCTACAAACAATCAAACCAAGAACCTCAGCCTGCTGAGTGATTAGAACTTTAGGAGAGGCTGTCATAGTCCCTTTATGACTTGAAGAGGGGCTGGCATTTCATCAAGCCCATGTTTGTATCACCGGATTCTTTGGCACCTGGTTTGTTTCGAAGAATTTTGTATCAATTTCACATAAAGTTATTTGGATTCACTTGGACTAAGTAACATCTACTGTAGTATATGCGCAGTACAATTCCAGTATCCATTCATGTCCTGTTGCAAAGAGAAGTTTTTTTCTTGTTGCTTTGAGTGGTGTATTATTCTGGCAAGATGAGAAATAAGAAGCGAGAAATGGAAAATGGCGAGGCTAGGCAGACGGCCAGGGCGCGCCACATAATCCGTGGCAATCTCGCGGTGACTGCCGCTCGACCACTCAGCCCGGCTTGAAAACCCCACCTGCTCACTTCTCCACCCAAACCCAATCCAAAATCTTTCCCTCCCTCCACTCCGTTCCCCTCCGCCTCCGCCTCTGCGGCCGCCGGTGACGCCCCAGGCGCAGCCAGCCATGTCGTGCTCCCACCTCTCCACCGCGTGGTCCTCCTCCGCGCTCGCCAGCTCCTCCACCCGCCGCCGCGCCTCGACCGGCGGCAGCAGCAGCAGCAGCCTGGTGGTGCGGTGCTCCCTCCGCGACCTCCGCAACCGCATCGACTCTGTCCGCAACACGCAGAAGATTACGGAGGCGATGAAGCTGGTGGCCGCCGCCAAGGTGCGTCGCGCGCAGGAGGCCGTGGTCTCCTCCCGCCCCTTCTCCGAGGCCCTTGTGGAGGTGCTCTACAACATGAACCAGGAGATCCAGACGGAGGACATCGACCTGCCCCTCACCCGCCAGCGCTCCGTCAAGCGCGTCGCCATCGTCGTGCTCACCGGCGAGCGCGGCCTCTGCGGCGCCTTCAACAACAACGTGCTCAAGAAGGCCGAGTCCCGCATGGAGGACCTCAGGCAGCTCGGCGTCGACTACACCGTCATCAGCGTCGGCAAGAAGGGCAACGCCTACTTCCAGCGCCGCGACTACATCCCCACCGAGCGCTTCCTCGAGCTCGCCGGCATCCCCACCGTCAAGGACTCGCAGGCCATCTGCGACCTCATCTACTCCCTCTTCGTCGCCGAGGAGGTGGACAAGGTGGAGCTCGTCTACTCCAAGTTCGTCTCCCTCGTCCGCTCCGACCCCATCATCCAGACCCTGCTGCCCATGTCCCCCAAGGGCGAGATCTGCGACGTCAACGGCATATGCGTCGACGCCACCGAGGACGAGCTCTTCAAGCTCACCACCAAGGAAGGAAAGCTCACCGTCGAGCGCGAGAAGATCAAGATCGAGACGCAGCCCTTCTCCCCCGTCGTACAGTTCGAGCAGGACCCCGTACAGATCCTCGACGCCCTCCTACCGCTCTACCTCAACAGCCAGATCCTGCGTGCACTCCAGGAGTCGCTCGCCAGCGAGCTGGCCGCCAGGATGAGCGCCATGAGCAGCGCAACTGACAACGCCATCGATCTCCGGAAAAATCTGTCTATGGTCTACAACCGCAGGCGCCAAGCCAAGATCACCGGAGAGATTCTCGAGATCGTTGCTGGCGCCGACGCCCTCGCCGGCTGATTCCTCCTCGCAACCTCAGCTGAGCTGCCGCTGCCGCTCTTATATACTATAATTCTTCTTTGCCTCCTTTTCTCCTCTCTTCTTCTCTTGTTGGCCTGTGTCTGTAATAATTTCTCCTCATAGCACAAAAATGATGTGTCTGTTGTACTCAATTCCTCGTCGCGAGATACACAAGATTCCAGTTCAGAGATGCCAAATGTATAATCCAGAGTATCTATTTATCTTTGCAATCTTGCCTTCTCATTTTCGCAAATTTCTTGACAGAAACCGTGGCAAACTATTGAAAGAATAGAATACATGATCTAACTTAGTACTCCTGAATTCTCAAAGAATCGTACAGGCCGGTGGAAACAAGCAAACAATTACTCATGTAATGCTCTGATTTGAAGACATTCAACGAATAATTTACACTCAGATCTCGAGTAATGCTTTAATTTGATCAACAGATCTAGTTTTCTTCCTTCTGTGAATAATCAACAAAATCACGTTAGGGCGAGGTAGGGGAGAGGAGGTGCTGGTGTGGTGGAGGTAATGACGATCAACGAGACTCCAATCTTATGCTTGATCTCTGTTTTCCAATTGACACCAACTATGCCGGCAGGTTATTACCCCATTCAATTCAAAATCAATTAGGACCTAGCTGAATGCACGGGCATTGCACTGCCACGACCCCTTCAATCCATTCCCTCGTTGCACATGTAAATATATTGTAGGTACTAAAAAAATCTAATATGTGGAAATATAACCACATAATATTCAAAACATAGTTTGTAAAATTTGTATTCTAAACCATTAAATATTAAAATTGTACTTCATACGCATAAAAACATCATACACCCTAGTTGGTTGCGGCACGACGACAACCGCGAGAGTAGATTGTGTCAGAGTTGGAGCTCGATGCGGTAGGGGCGGCAACATCGAATGAGAGGAATAAATTGGGGATTGGGTTGTGTGGCACATCGACACCGGAGAGGATCTTCCGTTGCCAGCTATGGAGGGAACGCCCGAGTGGTGGATGGACTGGCCGTGGGGAAATCAGCTAGGGCAGGGTGGTGAGGTGGTGTGATAGCACTATCAACCGTGGGCGAGAAACATACCCATGGTTGGGGGCGGAAGGTGGTGGTGCTGGGGATGGGGAGGTCAAGAGGTGGTGATGATGGAGTACAGGAGTGGAGAATTGATGAGAGGACGAAGACAGTTGATGAGAGGAAGAAGAACACGTGGATTGTTGGATGGGTGATCTGATGGCCCAGAAAAAGTGACTAGGATTTAGAACATTGGATTTGCTAACTTCCCGACGAATTAGCTCAATTCTTGGTTGACTCTTAATTTCTTAAACAATTATATTAATTACGTTGTGATTGGCTCTAACCATGAGATGCGAACATTGCTTGCAACTGATATTTTCTCAAGTGTACATAGGTTTGCAACTGAGATTTTTTACTAATTACTCCATTCGTTTTGATTTAATTCACATTTTAGATAAATGAGATAAACTAGTGTTGCATTTATTAGTACTACTTAGATATGTAAACATGCAGTGCAAGCTACATTGAAAATAACAACGTCTAATAAAAGAGCAAAATCACTTTGTTTTCAGTGTTGTTGTTGACTAAAAGTTAGAATGTACGGAGTATATTATTTCAGAACAAATTTTAGGGCTAGAATATAAATTATTTAAAAATAGAGGGAATATACATGAGTTCCAACCAAGATTTTTTTTAAGTCATTTGTTTACTTCGTGATTCCTGCTCGTCATAAGTTGTAGCATATCTTACAACTCGATTATGTCTCTCAGCCAAATGACAGTTAGTCAAAATCCAGTCACCCGTTAACCGTACCCAATAAATAAATATATTTTAAAAACATATCTGATGATTCAGTGATGTAAACGGGAGGCAGAGGATGGTCAAAACCTATCCCATGTCGAACATCTGATTCAGAAATCTTTTCTTGCTTATTTCTGAACCAGATAGTGTTATTTAGAAAATGGAGTGACAGATCTGAAGAGTACCAATTCACTGAAACTAAAATTTTGGCGAAGAAGGTGAACTAAAATGCAACATTTAGCATTACAGTACCAAAATGGACAAATATAACCCTTAGGAACAACAAATTCACGAAATGAACTCTCGTTGAAAGTATTTCACCGAGCTAACCCTTTTGTGTAACACTGATGTCAAATACGCTAATCTAGGTAGTGTAGCACAGATCTCACAGATGCTACACGCTTTGCCAGCGTAGCGAGGCGGGACCAACCCAGGCCCACCCCTATGTAGCACCTCTCACTTAGGCACTACAATGTGGATCATAGCGCCGCTCACATCGGCTCGATGCTCTCACTTAGCAATAACAGGCCCGAAGCACCCACCCGACCCTCTACCCCTCTTTTCCCCACCCACTAACAAAGGCTCGAGGTTGGCGTCTCCCCTCTCTTCTCGATCCTCTCAAATCCCTCTACCAAAATCCCCAAATCTGTAGGTTTTCTCCATGGATTTCGCCCCCCCCCCTAGTGCCAAGAGGTATTACCCCCCTTTCCCCTTGATTTCAATCATTTGGAATCTTGTATTTTGGTTGGGCTTGTCCAAATCTTGGAAACCCTAGCATTTCAAATGAACCCAACATGCATGGTTGATTCTTGTTGCAATGACCAATGGTTGATTGTTAAGGGTTGTTGTTAGGTTAGGGTTAGGGTTCTTGTTAGACTTTTATGTTAGGCCTAGGGTTTGGTTATATGGCTTGGATTTTTTGTGTCTTTCCATGACTAGTTATTGAATAACATGCCTAGGGTTCTTGGAGAAGGATAATGATGAGTATGAGGATGCTGAGAATGATATTTAGCTCACTAACAACAATGTAGGTGGTTTGGACACATATTATGTGCAAGAGAACATGGACCATTCGATCCTTTGTCCTGACGCTATGCAAAGGACTGGGATGACGATGGGCCCGATGAAGAAATTAGCTAGGAGAGGTTCACGCCTAAGGACGCCGAAATTTTCCTGAAGTTATTGGGCCAGGATCATCGGATACCATTATCACGTGATCTTTTTTTTTATCGCAGACGAAGCTGGTTGATGGTGGCAAGAGTTTAGTGCTTGGAGCTAGGCCAATTTCCCACCGAGATATGGATCAAAAGAACAATGGGATTTCTCCTAGGTTGACATTCGAAATCTTGTTGGAATTTAAGGCATGGATCAAGGAGTTACCGGTTAAGAATTATCGCATGTACACCGTTGTCCACTCGGACGTCAAGAAGCACTACATGGTTAAATATGAAGAGGGTGGAGTCCATGGGTTGTGTGTGCAAGACCTTTGAAGGGAGGGCCCTCTTGGAAAATAACTAGCTGTGTAGCAACTCACATGTGCCGAGGCAAGAAGCTTGATGGCAAGGTTGAAGTACGTGCACCGACAACTCAACTCCGAGATCATCGCTTACAAGCTTTCCAACGGGATCTCGTCACTTCTAATGATGAGCATTAAGTCCGTCCAGGTTCTAGTGAAATCCCGCATTCACTACAATGTGAAGTACGGGAAGACATGGAAGGCCAAACAAGCCACATTCAAGATGTTGTATGGTGATTTGGAGGAAGCATACAACTGACTCCCTAGGTTGTTGGGAGCGATGGACGCTACTAACCCGGGCATGGCTGCTACTAACTCACATGTGGAAAATAACTAGTTGTGATGTCCTCATGAACCGTACTGATATGGGCATCAAGGCTGAGGTGAAGCCTAATTTTAGGACTCCACCGAGTTAGGCGATATTCTATCGAAGATTGACATGCTAGGACGACCTACGATATGTAATGATTAATTCTAAGGTTGTGTCAACAATATATATTATGGTTTAGGTTATTTTATTAGCCAGGTGATGATGGTCGACGGGCTTGATGAAGTGTCTTGATTATTCCCCAGCAACAAAGCCAAAAAGATCTTGATACGTTCAAACTCCAAGTGCAGAGTGTTGTATCAGCAGAGTATTTTCCCCACAAGGGTGACTCGAGGGTTTAAATCGAACTCTCGGGGAACTGAGCAAAGAGTATTCTCTTCTCTCTTCTTCTAGCAATCCTGCAAGTAAAATAAAAGCCTTGTGTCTCCAACTCCACCGTGTGGTTGTCAAGTACAAGGTTTTGTGTAAGTAAATAAACACAAGTAAAAATAAAGCGAGTAAAACTAGATGAAATAAAGTAAGTAAGTAAAAAACTGTAAAGGGGTTGATTGTTTTTGGTGTTTTAGATGCAAATAAAAAAGTAAATATTTTATATGTTCGGATTAAAATAGTGCTGCAAATAGAAAACAAGATAAAAGCAATATAAAAGTGTTTCTTATGATAAAAAGTGGACCGAGGTTCGTTTCACTTGACTATTCTCTCTTTCAAGTTGGAGCGGATAAATAGTAATTCATCAATGAGATATGAGGATGCAGAACAATAATATGAGTAAGATAAGCATTCATATGGGCATCACGTCCTAACATAGAGATGATGCAACACATCTCACTTATACTCCACAAGAAAGGAAAAACTCCATGCAATCTTGTATTAAGAATTAACAGAGTATAGCCTTAGGTACTTTGACATGATGTTTGAATATCAAATATGCTACATTGACCAAACAAGATCATCACTTTTGTCACGTGACCAACATAGTACATGCATTCACTTTATCCCTAATGAGGTAGCAAAAGAAAAGACAAAGCCATAATAGATCATGAATTTGTTGTCACTATTCAATCACTAAGACCATGCTACTCCATCTAATACACACATCACCCCACACACGCTCTTACATAGATGTTGGATCAGAACAAATACTTAAGAATGGGGTACATAATATGCATCTATCAATACATCTTACACATAATACGATCAGATATCATAGCACAATATCAGAGATTAAGGATCCACCACATAAGTATTACAAATATGGCCATAATCATATGAGGCAGCTGATATGGCACTAAGAACATGAGAGAAAAAGATCAAGCTACTGCCACAAACCCGTAGTCCAGAGGTGGACTACTCTCCCTTGATCATGGTGATGATGATGAAGACGTTGGAGAAGGTGGAGATCCCTCCGGCGGTGATCCCCACGGAGTTTCCCCCTCCAATCTTCTCTGATGCAGCCTCCGTTTTCGTGTTTCTGTCTTTCTGCGGCGCTCTCTTCCCGAGAACTCTTCGGGGCCATATATATAGTGATTTTTAGGTCAAAATATGTTGGTGGGCGAAAATATCACACGATTTGGACGATCGATGACCGAAAGAGGTCAGGTGGCGCGCCTTAGAAGTTGGGCGCGCCACTTGGGCTCTTTTGGGCCTTAGGCCCTTCCAGGTAAGCTTCTAGGTCCTAGGCTGCTTCTCCCGATGAAAAAATGATGCTCCAAAAATCTCAGGTCAATTTGACTCCGTATAGGTCTCTGAAAGTGAAAAAAAACACAAAACAGGGTTTTCCTGTTCTGCAGAGTTATAAACCAAATAAAGCGGATCATTGGTAAATCATCATAAATCAATATAAAATATGGTATTATCATCATATATGTTGCAAATATGTGGAAATTAAATATGATAAAGGACAAAGTTCATGTATGCATTTTACATGCATCACCATGTCATGTTGTGGGCCAAGTAGGGTTTTAATAAGTTGTGTTTGTGTTTGGTTTGGGCTTGTCCAACCGAATAAGGTCGACCCACCTAGGTTGGGCGCCCCACCCCTCCATATAAGGAGATGGTGCGGCTAGGTTTAGGGTTAGCATACGTTGAATCTTAGTCTAAACACTTTCGCGTGTGTTCGTGGTTTAGCATCCCTCCGGGAACGGTGATATCGTTTATCAGTTTGTAATAAAGATCGGTGCGAAGGTTCTTGTTTTCATGAAGAATTATCAAGCTACGGTTTGAGGCGCGTAGTTCTTCTTCACGTTGCTTGCTGGTTGCGTTCATCGCGTGATTGGAATAACTACTACCAGATTGTCTCGTTGTGAAAGATCGGGCAAAACCCCAACAGTATCAGGTTGGATCCTATTATCATGTGGTATCAGATTTCAAGGTTGCTCACGACGATGTTGCGTTGATTGATCTCATCTAGATCGATTTTCTCGGATGAGAGTTGTTTGGGGTTGTTGGAGATCGACATGAAAGAAGGAGACTTGCTATTCCAAGTATAATGTGTGTGTTTTGACTCCAACCTTTTCAAAATATCCTTTTTGTGTAATTTAAATCTCATAAGAAACTAAGGTGTGGAAGGAAAATACCACTATGCATGTTGGGTTTGACTGATTATGAGTAGGTATGATAGACATTGGATTTGAGTTGAGCTTGGAAACAAGTCTATGCTTGTGTAAGAATTCAAATCTTTTGGCTAGCAAGAGGTCTAAAAGCATGCAATAGTATCCATAGACTATTCATTCATAATAAAACAATGATACTTAAAATTAAACATCTATGTATACTAGCAAGAAGTAGCACTTAATAACGCACATAACAAATCATCACTCAATAGAGCATGTGAAACTAGAAATACCATGCATAAAATAAATTTCAGCTTTTAGGCATTCCTCCTTATCTTTTATAATCATGCAACTTAATTTACTTTGAACATTCAGAGGTGGAGAGTTGTAATACCCCAGGATTAGAGACGATCGAGGGGTAGAATTTAGGAAGGGATGTGCATTGCATCGTAAAATATGGGGAAATTTCGCGCTTTATTGAAAATTTTGCATCTTAGGGGGACAAGTTTCTCTCTCGACACCACATAGGATTAGGGTTTCGAGAGTGCGATAGACTTGGACCTATCTAAACTCAATTAGGGCTTTTGAGAAGAGAGGGGAACAATTTCCTTCTCAACTTAAGTTGCATGATTGAATTCAAACCAGTTATGTTTGAATTTGAAATTCAAACAACAATTAAGTATATTATAATTCAAATAATGGATAATTCATAAACAAATGAATAAGTCAAGTATATAAATTAAAAGAACATATATTTAAAGCTCATTAGAGAAACCTTGAGCTTTATTGATTAACACACATATTACATTGTCATTTATATTATCCAAATTGAATTATAAATAACACCTTACACAAATGAATAAATGATAAATGAAAATAAAAGAATTACAATTGTTGACAGAATTCTAAATTAGACAAGTAAATCTTCATGGATTGCTTGATCAAAACTTGTATGATCTTCATTTGAACATCTCATTCATCCCTGCAAACAAATACAACACAGAGAAACAAAAGTTAGGCCAAGTGGCAAAGCCACTTGGCAGATTAGTGAAAATATGGTAAAATTGGTGGATAATATCAAGTATACCGAGGGAACTAGGACATGATCCAAGTACTAACATGGGAGCATGCACAGCAGCTCACAAGGCTAGCTGCATGCTCTCCGCACACACACACATACCAGGGGTGAAGCACCCAACACAGGCTGTGCTGTCAACCAAAGGAGTGAAGAGAGGGATAGTATAAAAGCTTTTCACAGCAAACCCTAGAATCCATCGACAAGATCATCCAAGGGTAAGAACAGCCAGAACCATAGAACAGGAAGAACACCAAATTCCTCCAAACCATCCAAAGCATCCAGAACAGTTTCACCAAGAACTGTTGCTGTAAAGCAAGCCACAAGGAGGAGATCACCACAAGCTAGCAAGGGGGAGCAGGGCAAGCTTTGATCATCAACCAGAAGCAAATCCTCTACAACAGCACATAAATCTAGGAGCTGGAGTGAGATATACACAGATGATCATGAGCAAGCAGTTGTTTTGCTCATAAATAAGCATATGCAAATATCACAGAAGCAAAAAAGGGGTAGAATACCCTGTTTGTATCATCACTTGGCTGCTAGCCATTTGGTGCAAGCAAACATGGGAGAAGCCAACAGGAAATCATCCAAGGGAACACTGGTTGTGTCAAACCAGTGGCACAACCAAGGAAATCCAGCAAGGATTGATCCTATCTAGCCAGCCAAAGTCACCTAGCACCTATAGCTAGCTACACCGCAGATAGATAGACAATATAGTGTCTATCTATGTTTTCAACAGCAAAGGCTACTGGAAATCCAATCATGGATCAACCAGAAAGCATTTGAGAGCCACAACAAAGCCACAGAGGGGGAGCTATCCTTGGACAGGCATCGGGATGCTCGTCGGGGCCACCTCAAACCCACAGACCAACACACCAAGTCACTGCATCATCACCCAATAGGGTTCATAAGTGAGCTAGGGTTCCCAACCAGTGGTTGGCATCCCTCTAGCTCCAATTTATCAGTTAATAGGATCATCACTGCCAAGCAGTTCACCTCATTTATCTATTTAATCAAGCAAGGCTACACAGATAAATGAAATACATAAGTAAACCATGCACCAGATACTTGCAAATGGTCCAGAGGATCAATGCAAGCATCAGGAGGTGCTGGAGCAGGCAAGAGCATGCACCAGCACAAGCTTGAGTGCCACACAGGCCAAGGAAGATCATCAGTGGGATGCAAGCCATAGGATAGCAGTCAATCACCAAGCAACTGGTGATCATATGATCATCAGGGCTTGACATAACATGCAAGTACATGCTAGAGCCAAGCCTAGAACCAGTCCATGAATCATATAAGTTAAATAGCCACAGTTCATTAACAATTGCATCACAGATAATCAAATAATTGATATATAATTGTATCCAGAAGCACGCCATCAAGAGATGGAGCTATCTAGCCACAATCAAGCACAATAGAGCATTTCCATGGATCATAGCCCAATGAGCAATACACCAGGGGCACTGGCACTTGCTAAATGCAAGAACTACTCACAGTAGTGAGCCAGGAGAGCTAGAGCAATGACACAACACAAGAAGTAAGCAACAACAATAGCTAGAACTGGCCAGGTAAGCATCTAGAGGATCAGTAGCATGCACAACAGCATGGATGCACAGAGACAGCAAGCCAGGGAATATAGCAAGCAATAGCAAGGCATAGGATAGGGACAGTAGAGCAGTAGCAGCAGCTAGAGCACGACAACAACAGCAAGCACAACAGCATCACGCACATCAGCCGCAAGTATAGCAATAGCAGCCAGTAGAAGCAGAAGTAGCAGCACGACATGCCATCTCCACGAGGAGGAGCAGCCATAACTCAAAATAGACAAAAAGGAAGAAGAAGAGATGAGAGAGATGAGGTGGAGCACTTACATGCGAGACGGTCGGGAGGCGCAGCCATGGAAGCCACGGCGGCACACGCCGGGGGCACGGTGGCGCCAAGCCAAGCCAGGCCAGGCCAGGCCACCGCGCCCAGCACCACCATGCGGGGCTCACGGCGGCTCCATAGCGCCAGGAACGCCAGGGGGTGGCGAATCGCCGCGGATCCGTGCGACCCGCGTTGCAGAGGAGTTGGGGACGAGCGGTGACGACGACGAATTCTATATCGACGTGGAGCGATAGGTGCACCGTCGACCGGCGGTTCATCCGCACTTGATATCATTGCCGGAGATGGCCGGAGACGGCCAGGGTAAATCGTCGACCACACTGGCGACCACGGCGTCGCGAGAGAGAGGCGAGTGCTAGGGTTTGGCGCGGGGGAGAAGAGAAGTGAGGGCGACCGAGTGGGCCGGACCAGGCCGAGGGGGTTGAGCCCAACCCACTCGGGTTCACCCTGACATGTGGGCCCGAGGGCATTTTGGACATTTCATAAATGTCCATTGAATTAAAACTTTCACAAAGTTTTGTAAAATAAATATAGCTCTAAAAAATAAGTAAAAATATGTAAACCACTCAGAATAAAATTCTCTATCATAATAAATTATGAAATGGAAATTTTGAGACAATTAAAAATTGAGTCATAATTAAATGCAAGGAATTAATATTTTAATCATTAAAAATCACACTCTATATTTTTAATGATAAAATAAGTCCATAAATTCTTTTGGACTTAAAAACACCTTGGCAATATTCCAAGGTAGAATTTTACTCTTAAAGAGTATCCCTAAATTGTTCTTAGTAATTACCTCTGACATGAAATAATAATACACCGGGAAGGGGGAAAAAACCCTAAAAGCTAAAAGCAGGCATAATTGCTTCTTTAACCATTGCCCTTATCGGACAATGATGCTATCTTTCAGAAATAGAGGACAAGGGTCAGTCCACACCATCGAACTGCAACACTTTGTAGTCTTCAGGCAAGTTCATCGCTTGCTCATGTCAATTTGAGTATTTTTACCAAATTACTTGCAAATTACTATGCTTATCACTCTTGCATGAAAAGTAAAATTGCTATCTTCATAACTATGAATATTACTAAATGGTGGGCAATGGAACCATGGTATGAATATGGTGGAGGTTCCATTGCAAGGGTTTATATCCATCTAGGATTAAACAACAAATGTCGTCCAATGATTCTTGTGCCGTAAAACTTGTGTTAACCATAAGATCTGGAGTGGGACAGAGTAGTCAATTGTGCTTCTTCCTCTCGTACATCAACGGATGTGCTTACCGTAGCAGTTGTATCTTGCGAGAACAACCGGAGGGGTGGGGAACCTCTAAGTCCCCACGGTAATGCGGTCTATGATGGGTTGCAACGACCGGCGAAGAAATCAGGTCGAGAACCTGGTTGTTGTCAAGGTCGGAAGGTATCCATAGTGGTACGCTGACCGGTGAGGACCCAAGGTCGGAATTGCAACAAGGGTGGGTGTGCAAGGTCGCGAAGGAGTATAATTTGGCTAAGACCTTATACCGGGCCTCACACCATGGAAGTGTGGACGGGAAAGCTGCCCGGTTGGCACAAAGGTTAAGATCTCTTATGGGTAAAGCAACACACCTCTACAGAGTGTAATGAATCGTGACCTGTCACTCCTTGTTCTGGGATTTGGAACTGCGAACACTATCGGAAAGGAACTCCATGAAGTTCTAGTAAACTGGTGAAGGCAGACGGACATAGTTCTTCTGATTTAAAACAACCTTTTGAAGAAATGGTTATAAAAACATGCATTGGTATTAGATTTTATGGTCTAATATCGTAGCTAGTGCATTAAACACCTCTTTTCTATTATGAACTTGTTGAGTACGCTCGTACTCATACCTCTTATAATCCCTTGCTTAGACTGTCTGAATCACCTCGAGGAGACAACTAACGGACAAGGCGGAGCAGAGGAGATTTGCTACGAGGAGTCAGACCTCTCAGGCGGTGTAGAAGGCGTAGAATACCTTATCGTCTATGAAACAGGGGAGGATTCCGAAGGAGAACAAGCTTAGACTACCGAAGTGTTAGTAGTAACCGACCAGTGCGAACACCATAGTACTTAGCTGCTCGTGTGGAATAAATGTATAACCTGCTAAGACTCTTATGTTGTAAGTTAAGTTGGGTTCACCTCGAACCCAGGATTAAACCTCTTTGGACCCAGGAGGAGCTCCGAGATGATGTATATGTTTGGTTTGTGATAATATGTGAATGAGTTATGGACCAGCTATGTTCTGTTGTACTACTCTAAGGGATGTAATATTTGCAGATTGGTACTTCGCGAATGTTATATCAACGACTGGCATACTACAACATGCAGTGGTATGCAGGGTCACCACAAGAGTTTAGTCCAGTAGCTCATGAATATGCATTATGAGCACTAAATATTATGGTCCTTTTATTTTAAAAACAAAACTAGACACAAATAATACAAGGAGGCTTCAAGTTTTTGCGAAAATTCTATGTTGCTAAAAAACAGAGTTTAGAGGCGCTCAAACCAGGAGTTTTCGATTGAGTCCAGTGGGGTGTCATGGGCATCCCCAAGCTTATGATATTTATTATAATTGAATCATCTTAGTGTGATATTCCTCCATTCTCTGTAAAAAAAACTTCAACCCAAACTTTTCTGCACATTCTTTTCTATGGGGTGACATTAGAGGTAAAAGGAAATCATGCTTGCTGCTATTTTACTCAATAATAAAATTATATCTTCATGAAACAGAGAGCACATAATGTTCTACTCGTTTTAGTATATAAAAAGTTCCAAGTAAAAATTATTTTGATACTCAAAAGAATGGATCTAACATAGTAAGGCAGGATCTATCGAGAATTTTGCTGCAGCAAAACTGAATTTTTGGCACGACTTATACACGTCAGAAAATTTAGCTAATTTACATGTATAGAATGTCAGAAAATTTAGCCAATTTACGTGCATATAGAGGATAAAAAGTTACATCTACTGTGAATTTATCAAGATTTTAGGAGTTACCAAAAAATCACAAAAATTGTGCACTAAAAAGTGCAGCGCAGAAAACAACAACTCCATATTTTGTTTGCAAATTTAAATAACTAAATAGGTAAAAAATTGATACTTTATTTTAAAACCAGAGAGTAAACTAAAATAAAACTAACATGATACAACAAGCATGCAAAATAAAAACCAAATATAAAAACATCCCGGGTTGCGTCCCGTAAAGCGCTTTCTTTATAGACATATAGCTAGGCTTACTTACTTGATTCAAATGTCATGGAAATTGTGCGGTAGCATGAATGCTACCTCCTTCTTCCTTGGAAAGTGCTCCATACACTTCTTGTGTGGGAATTGAAACTTGGCATTCCCTTCTTTAGGATCAATGATAGCTCCTATTGTTCTCAGAAAAGGTCTTCCAAGGATTATAGGACTAGAGGTATTTCTCCCCATGTCCATAACAATGAAATAAAGAGGCACATATGTCATAATCAACTCAACCATTACATCATTTACTTTTCCTAAAGCCTCTTTGGTTGAATCATCAACAAGTAATAAATCAACAGAGCATTTTTCCATATTTTTAGATTAAGTAATTCATATAACTCTTTTGATATGACAGAAACACTAGATCCTAAATCTAGAATGGCATGATGCGTTCCTTTGTCAATAGATATTAAGATCTTGGGATCCACGCATCCCCAAGCTTAGGTGGTCTCATAACCTCATTATTGTATTTTTGAATCTTTTCTTTAGTGACATAGTTAGCAATATAGGAATCAAAACCAGCTTGATTAACATTAATAGTGGGATCTTTAGAAAATTTCTCAAGTATAGAAATCAATTCATGCAAGCTACATTTATCAAGATCCAAAAGTATCTCCCTAGCTTCACTAAACATTTTAACTTATTTAATTTGTTTATCATTGGCAAGCATAAGAGTTTCCTTTTCATCCACATCATTCAAAGTTTTCCAAGATTTATCTATAACTTCTTGCACATACTTAATTGTTTCTTCATGGCTCTTTTGTTGTAAGAGTTTTTTTGAAAGACAACACTTCTTGTGTTAATAGCTCAACTTTATCAATCAAAGCATCTTGACTTTCAAATTTTTCTATAAATTCTTTATTTAACTCCTTTTGTGTAGCAATAAAAGATCTAATGGTGTGTTCTAATTCATTAGAGTTACTACCACTAGCATATTTTTTGGGCACATAAGGTGGCCGGCCATAGTTATTATTGTTGTTCCCATACCCATTGTTGCCAAAGTTTCTTATAAAATTAACATCCACATTTTCATTATTGTTTCCAACTAATTCTTGTAGAGGGACATTGTCATTATTTTGCTTGGCTATGTAGGCAAGTATGGCATCAATTTTATTAGATATAGGATTTTCTTCTTCAATTGAATGCACTCTCTTAGTGGGATTAGGTGCTCTTTCAGTATGCCATTGACTATGATTATGTAACATGCTTTCTAATATGGATTTAGCTTCACGCACAGTTTTACCCATAAAAGCACCTCCAACAGCAGAATCTATCATGCTTCCAAACATTATGTTTAACCCATTATAGAAAGAGTGTAAGATAGTCCATTCATTAACTCCATGTGATGGCAAGTTCTAAGCATATTTTTAATTCTTTCCCACGTTGTTGCTACATGTTCATTATCATTTTGTCTAAATGATAGGATGCTATTTCCATTTTGTAAGATCTTAACAGCTGGGTAATACTTTTTAATGAAAGCTTCTTTAAGATCATCCCAAGAATTAATACTAGCAGTAGGTAATGACAATAACCATTCTTTAGCTCTTCCTCTAAGATAAAATGGGAATAATTTGAGCTTGACAATATTGTTTTCCACATTTTAAACTTGTGCATATCACAAATTTTTGGAGAAATCATGTAAATGCATAGAGGCATCTTCACTAGCACTACCGCCAAATTGTTCCCTAGTTATAAGATTTAATAACCTAGGACTTACTTCAAAGCTTTCAGTAGTTATCTCAGGTGTAGTGATAGGCTTAGCAATAAAATGATCATTAGGAGTGTTTGTGTAATCACACAATTTAGTATTTCTTTCACCCATAATTTTCAGAAGTTAGTTACTACTATTTTTTTATGTGTTTTTCATTTTTTTAAGAAAAAGAACTAACAAGCAAAAACTAAAAACACGCAAACAAATACTAAAAACAAGACAAATAAAATATGATGCAAAATCTAAAAGAGATAAGAGAGCTTACAGTGGTGTTACCTCCCCAAGCTTTGGTGAGACGTAGTTGTAAGAAGATTCTTGTAGGAAATACCTCTTACGCAGCAACCACTATGATGTAACTCCTTTCAGCTCCCCGACAACGGTGCCATAAAATACTCTTGATGACGGTCGACGGGCTTGATGAAGTGTCTTGATTATTCCCCAGCAACAACGCCAAAAAGATCTTGATACGTTGGGATTCCAAGTGCAGAGTGTTGTATCAGCAGAGTATTTTCCCCCACAAAGGTGACTCGAGGGTTTAAATCGAACTCTCGGGGAACTGAGCAAATAGTATTCTATTCTCTCTTCTTCTAGCAATTCTTTAAGTAAAATAAAAGCGTTGTGTCCCTAACTCCACCGTGTAGTTGTCAAGCACAAGGTTTCGTGTAAGTAAATAAATACAAGTAAAAATAAAGCGAGTAAAACTAGATGAAACAAAGTAACAAAGTAACCTAGTGGGGCTGAAAGGTTTTTAATGAGGCGGACTCGCGATGCTGCAATATAGTAAAAAATAGTGGTGATATATATTCTTCTTGCAAGGTTCAGGGGCTTGAACCCGAAAAATTCACAATACATACTCAGCTCTCGCAAAATATAGCTCGAAATTATTCGCCTTGGTTAAAAGACCTCGTGAATAAAAAACACATACGCCACCGAAACACTCGGGGGCTAGAAGAGAACAATAAACATACAAACTTGCTTTGACTATACATGAGTCTCGCAAATAATGTTACAGTACATGTGACTCGCAATATACAAACTTTATACTCTGGCCCAACATTGAGCACAATAGAAAGAAAAAACAAAAGATGAACAACTATAGCAGTTCATCTATCGTCACTTTTCCACCCTCAGCAGGAGCATCCAGGGAATCTGCATAATGATATTCATGGAAGAAAGCAGCATCCACCCTTAGAAGATCTTCAATCATCTTCTCGGCAACCGGTGTCACTGCATCGTTAAGCTTGTCGACGTTTCTCCTCCTCTGCCTTAACTTGGAGTAGCAGACGCCGATAACCTTATTCAGATCCAGTTTCGAGTGGCAAATCTTCAACCAGATAAAAGCAAACCTGGCGCCAGCCATCAGCGGGGCTTTAACAAAGTCATGGATCTGATGTACGTTCTTGAATTTTTTCATCAACTCAGGAAGAGTTTCGGGTTGGGGATTCCGAGGAAACATAGCACTGTACACCATGGCTAAAGTACTAGTGCAGAAGTCAAGAACCTCTCGGACCTGAGCGGCACGATCCTGGAATCGAACAATTCGTCGAGTGCGATCCTCACTAGCCCAGAAATCACTACCATTCTGTCTGGCAAGCCGGAGAAGGACTTCAACTCGCGAATCAACACGTTGATCTTCAGCAACAACATCAATGAAGGAGCCTGGAACCAATAAAGAAAGCAAGATATGACAAGGCATACGAGCATTGTCGAGGAAAAAGAAAGATGAAGTGCAACGTACCCGCCATATCTTCACTTGCGTTAGTCATCAGGTCAAGCATATAATTTTCATGGGCGGTAGTTTGTAAAGCCTCAACCACCGCAGTTCCTTCAGCTCCAGAGCTTCCTGAGCCTGTCGGAGAGCAGCTTTCTCGCGCTCGGAGGATTTGCGGGATTGGTCCATAACAGTGATGGCTTGTTTTTTCATGGCTTGGAGCTGCTTTCGAAGTTCAGCTAACTCTTGCAAGGGACCAGCACACGAAGAATCTTCTACAAAATCGTCGGAAGGAGTACTTCTCGAATAAGATGTGGCCCAGCAGCCGTGGTATAGTTATCAAAAACCAACTGGAAAAGAGAAATATCGACATCAATCATTTGGCAAGGGAAATTTTCATTAATCATCAAGATATTTACATGTTCATTACAAAAGTCGACTCCTATTGAGTCGATAAAAGTTGTCGCAAGTCACAACTAGAGCGACAACTACAAAGGGAAAGACAAAATATAGAGACAGGGTGGTCTACTTGACGTCCGTCTTGGCAGTAATAGCGGAGGCAGAAGGCTTTGGGTTCAGAAAGGCGAGGATTTTCTTCGAGTGGGGCTTCGCGTCCTTCACCAAAGCTTTCCACTTCTCCTTGTTCATCTTTGCGGGATGGCCAGCCTTTGCCCAGTCGACTTCTTGCTGGCTGTTGGCGACCAAAGCAATGATCCCCTCAACCCCAATCTTCAAGTTGTCATGTCGATAGGCCAGCGCAAGATCTTCCTCACCCAAGAAACGATGGACAAGCTCAGAGAAAATCTCCGGTTGCGTTTGCTTGGGAAAGAGATGGGGAACGCGGCGCTTGAAGGCAGCTCGAGAATTGGAAATATTGGTGCGCACAAGATCGCCGTGCAACTCGAGGATTGAAAGGGTGTCGAGAAGACGATCCTCAACTCCCTCGTGCAAGGTAAAATCTTCACCCATCCTTCCTGCTGGAGCAAAGCAGGGGTTCATCAATATTCAGAGAAGCAAATCAAGATAAAAACAAAGACATGCGAAGGAAAACACTTACTAACGAATCTTCGGTTTTGGGTGTTCAAACGATCTATGATGGCATTCTCACGCTCGATTTTCTGATAAATCTTGTCGCTCAAAGCACTTTCAACATTGTGGAGCCTCTGGCGAAGATCTCCAACAACAACAACGTCTTGTTCAGCTTTCTCGCGAGCCTTTTCGCTACGCTCAAGCTTAGCTGCGAGGGCGTCAGCGCGTTTCTCGGCTCGGTGGAGGGCCTCTGGAAAGAAGATCAAAAGGAAAAAAATCCAGTGTCAGAAAACAAAACAAGTTTGGCGAGAAAAATAAGTCACCAAAAACAAAGCGGGCCTTACCTCTCAAATCGTCGGCTTCGTCACGGAACCCAATAAATTGGGTCCGAAGTTTAATGAGATGCTTCATCACATGCTATAAAAAGAGAGCGTCAAGAAGCAAGTTCAGAAGAGGCAAAACTCGCCAAACAATCAAAGATATCGGTGGAAGAAGAAAGACTAGTAAAACAGAACAGTGAATCACAAGAAAAAGAATACTTACATCGTCCAATGGAGGAGTCGAGGAACTCCCCGCAACAATTTCATGACTATCGCCAGCCCCAATCCTTGCTTTCTTCGGCTCGGGGGCTGGCTATAGGAGTTGGTGTTTCCACGTTCTCTTGAGGGGGGGGTGAAGATTCCTCGGCAACGCGGTGTTCTTCAGAAAGAACCATGGTGTTGGATGTACTAGTTGGAGCCGTACCATGAACCGCGGGCTCCTCCTTTTATTCTTCCTCCTCGGAGCTATCAATACAGGAAAATGAGCATCCCGAAGAAAAAAGAGATATAGAATACAAAAATAAAAACTCACGAGCTAACTTCGCCAGCATCATCGTAGGGGTCGAAGGCGCCCTCTTCTCCAGGCGAGGTTTCTTTGGCACCCGAGTCAATCGGTTTGGAGGTGCCGGAATATTCGACATCATTTCTCTTCCTCTTGCGCCGAGGAGAAACGACGAGAGGAGGAGAAAGGGAGTGGCCTGAATAGAAATGTTCTGAATCGGTCTCTTTTTCGGAGGACGCCGCGGATTTTTGAGAACCCGCGACTTCACTCTTAGGACAAGAGGTTCGAGTCGTCGGTGAAAACGGCTCGCTCATCTACCTCTTCACCTTCAGGGAGTGGGGGAAGAGAAGAGAGAATTTGGTGGTTCTGTGCAGCATTAAGTAAAAGCAATAAAGTAAGAACACGAGCAAATGAAACAGCAGTCGATAAACATAGACTTTGAACCAAAGGAGGTACTTACTTCGGGAAGAGCGTGGGAGGCACTGTATGGCTCCACACGGCAGGAGAATGGAACTTCGTGTTTCTTGCTCAAGGAGGAAAAATGTCGGATGAGTTTCTCCAATTCTTTCACAGAGAGGTCCTTGGACAAACGATCAACATCTTTCTCGCTAGAGTACTTCCAAAGGGGGGTTTTGCGAGCCTGAAGAGGCTGCACCCTGATCCTAAGGAAGTAAGCAGTTATCTGGAGACCCGAAAGTTCCTTTCCATTGGTGTTCTGGAGCTGGTGGATGCGCTTCATTAGGGCATCAGTGGCCTTCCTTTCTTCGGCAGTGGCTTCGGCGTCCCAAGATCGGCGCCTGAGAATTTCTTTGACAGCTTCGAAGGGAGCAATGCCATACTCCTGGGAGTTTTTGCACTCATCCTGGATGTATAACCATCTTTTGCGCCACCCTTGGACGGAGTCGGGGAATTTGACGCCGAAGTAGTGGACATCAGGACAAACACAAATGCAAACGCCGCCTACATTGTAGATGACGTTTTGGGAGTTGTTGCGCCGGAGATAGAATATGCGCTTCCCCAGGCCCCAATGAGGATGGGTGTCGAGGAAGCACTCGCACAAAGTGATGAAGATAGAGATATGGAGAAGGGAGTTCGGGGTCAGCTGGTGTAGCTGAATTCCGTAAACAAAGAGAAGACCACGAAGGAATTCGTGGATGGGGGTAGAGAAGCCGCGAATAAGGTGGTCGATAAAAGTTACCCAATATCCGATGAGGGGACGTGGGAAGCTTTCGTCGCCAGGGAAGATCAATGAGTCCTGCTTCTCCAGCAGGCCAAGTTTCTTGAGCATCCTCATGTCCGCGTTGGAGATCTTGGAGCACTCCCATCCAGAGATCTCAGATTTGTCCATTGGAGCGTTAGTGCCTGGCGCTATGTGTTTGGTCAGCTTCATGCGCGGCGGCATGGAGGAGCGCTTTGGTGGAGCTGCGGCGCGAAAGAGAGCGAGGGCTCGAGGAGCTTAGAGGAGCGGCAATGGTGGAAGCAGAGAGAGGAAGAAGAAGAGCGGCGCGACGAAGGGGAAAAAGGTAGACGAAGTGGTGGTTTTATAGAGACGAACCGATCCGTCGCGCCGTTGGATGAAAGAGGAATGGATCTTACGCCTTACGCGTATCACCAAGGGTACAATAGTCTTTTCAGCGTGAAGTTACTGTACAGGAATTACTGCACGCGTGCCGGAAATTGCGGAGGACGTGTGTCCCCCACTTGCGCAACGTGTCGATCGTGCAAAACTTTGGACCCACGTTTGAGAGAAGTGACAGGAGCCGTGGTTTCCAAGGGGGTGGTCGTGGCTATCGTCAGCAGTGATGTCATTCCGAAGAAAACGTCGAGTGTTTCTATCAAATATAGCGACAGGAAAAGCCCGAGTGGTCCGACCAGAAAAACTTCATGATCTTAAGATCAAATACAAAGTATTGTTTATACGCTCGGGGGCTACTCTTATCAGAAATATGGTTCATATTTCTGATAAGAGGGAGAGGTGGCAGAAGAAAATATTGATTTGATGAAAAATAGAAAAGATTGAGCCTACAACCAAGTACTTGTTTGTAGCCTCGGGGGCTACTCCCATCGGCAGCGCTGGTCGCGCACCCGATAAAATGAAAAAGATGGGAAGCTGACAAAATAGCGACAAGAAAATAAAAGTCAAGCCTACAACCAAGTACAAGCACTTGGCTGTAGCCTCGGGGGCTACTCCCATCGGGAGTGCTGGTCGCGCACCCAATGAAATATGAGGAGTATCGTACTACATTTTCAAGTTAACACCTAACTCTTTATATACTCCCATCGGGAGGTCAAGATATTAAGTCATCATATGACCCGAATAAATATGCCATTCCAGCAGCCGTAAAAGGCACTCGACAATATATTCTCAGAGTTCGTCCGCCGCGAAAAAATCTCTGAATGCCGTAATATTTTACGAAGGTAAGTCCCCGGGATCCGTCTTGTGTGGCGTGGTACCGCACCCGAATGCGCTCGTCTACTTTATCCATGTCAACAGATGCGAAGAAAAATCCTAACGGACGCGTTAGGTACTAGATAAAATATGACTAGAATTCGGCCTATGGTAAGACCTATAGCGGCACATGTCAAATTACGCCAGTATTCCGGGGTCGAGCCCAGGGACTTGACCTTGAAGTAGGTTTTTGCGGCTTTGCCAGCAGTTAATTGGTACCTGATCCGTGAGATGAACCAGCCCCATCTACCAGTATCCCTGCGCAAAATATAAAGATTTTGGAGAAAGTGTGTGGTAACTCGAAGAAAGAATGGATTGGATTTACGAAGGAGATTTTATTGAACTCTACGATTCAAGCAAAATCTCGGGGGCTACTGACATAGGCATCCCGAATGGGCCTGCCGAATAAGGTACCCGGGGATTACTGAAGGACCATGACCCGAAGATTACAAAGCCCGGAAGCCCAATAAAGCGTCGATATGGAAGTTGAAGATAGATTAGGAATAGAGATTTGTTATTCTACGGGACGAACTCAAAGAGTCTCTCGCTGTTTGTAACTTGTACGGCATGAAACCCTTGGCTCCACTTCCTATATAAGGGGGAGTCGAGGGAGAAAGAAACGATCGATTCATTGTCAACACAACCCTAGTTTCTAGCAGTTGAGTACCTTTTCGGCTAAAATCTTCGAGATCTACTTTCCCTCTACTTTCCGCGAAACCCTAGTCTACAACTTGTAGGCATTGACAAGTTAATACCTTGTCACCTATTGTGATTGGTTCGGCATACGATGCAACTACAATAAAGTGGAGATTGGACATTGATGCCACGATTGAAGAATAGCAGTCATGGGAATACCATATGATCGGTGTCTTTGAAAGATGTCGTGCATTCAATATCACTTTGGTCGCCATACTGAATATGTTATTGATACCGGAGTGGATGAGGTGGTTTCTAGTTGGTGGTGTGAAGAAAGGTTTGCGAAAGGTATCATAGGTGGAACATATTGTTGGGACGATTTCAGCCAATTTCTGCGTGCTAGATGTATGGCGAAGTCCATGGAGATGGACAAGGTGGTGGTGTGCACTAACACTAACATGGAGGAGGTTGACCATTGAGTGGGCTAAATCTCCAACTCAAGAGGGTACATGATGTTGCTTGCAAGATAGTTGACATGGGTCAGTGGTGGAGTTTATTTCAGACTCAATGTATGATAAAAGGCCAAGCTTGCAAGTTAATGATTGATGGTGGTAGATGTACTAATGGAATAAACAAGGCAATGGTGGCATCATTGGGGTTGTCCACATGGCGTCTTACTGAACCTAACACTAGTAGGAAAAAGCCTAACGTCGGCGTGTCAAATTCGGCTACCAGTCGTGGGTGGCGGCCCGCGACTGGTACCTCTGAAGGTGCATGGAGCCCCCATGTGTGGTTTTGGTAATTAATTATAATCTCTACAGAATAATCATTGAGTTATATTTTAAGGAGTTGTCCATAGACAATGCTTGAACCATATGTTGGCTTCAAGATTGCAATAAGAAGAAATAAGGTGAAAGTTCAAGATGAGCCACACCAAGGAGATCATGGTCTTGAAGCTTTCCATCCATATGATGATCATGGATATGTGAAGATGCATAGAAGAAGAAGCTCTCCCATAGTGGATTATGGGGAAGCAATCCGCAAGACTTCATAGTGCGAGCACAATCAAGAAAGGCGTTCCATCTTGGTACGGTCAAGATCATCTTCATCGAGCTCAAGTGGAATATGCAAGGTTAATGTTTGCTCTTGATAGGGTTTGTTTCTTACCGGTTTCGTTGTTTAGTTGGGATACCGGTTTATAGGATAGTGGTCATACTATCAAGAGGGCTCATGAATGAGTAACTCGATCGCTTCATTCATAGGGAGCTCAAACCTTTGCATGCTTGTATCATCTTTCTTAGTTGTTATTTGGATCTTATCCATGTGGTGTTCTAGATCTTGTGGTTATTTCCATGACAATCTCTAGTTCATCGAAAACGGTATATCACTTGTTGCGTTTTTGATATTGGAGTTTTTCTCTGTTCTCCGGGTTTAGAGGTTTCACTCTTAAAATCATAGAAAAATATCCATCACTTGTTTTCATATTTTCAACAAAATTGGTTTCATCCCATTTGGAATTCCTAGCTCAAGGTATTGCGTTTCTAATATTGCCTCCTATTTGACTCAAAAGAAAAAGAAGGAAAAAGGGGTGGCAGGCTAGCTAGCACTGCCGGGCCGCTCAATGGTACTACCAGCCCGTTTGGACGATACTACCGGGCCGCATGGCGGCACTACCTGCCCAACCCTGCCCTCCACTCGCCCGCGTTCTGGGAGGTAGTGACACCGGGCCTTGTCGGCACTACCGGCCCAGGTTTGATTTCTCCCCATCCCAACGGGCATAATTCCCTCCCCCTTATTTAAGCCTTTCCTTTTTCTCTCTCTCTTAATTACTTCTTCATTATCCTCTTCCTCTCCACCATTGTTGCATCTTGAGACCTCCCTCTCCACAAATCCCTCCATGCTTATTGCTCATATTTGAGGAAAGAGAGAGGAGATCTAGATCTATATTTGCACCAAATCAAATCCCTCTCTTTGTGAGAATTTTTTGGGATCTAGATCTTGGAGAATTTGTGTCCTCTTATTTGTTCTTCCTCTCCTATTCGCCCAATAGCTTTTGTAGCATTGTTGGAATTTGAGAGAGAAGGACTTGAACCTCCTTGTGGTGTTCTTGCCATTGCATTTGGTACATCGGTTTGAGCTTTGCACGGTGATTCGTGGAAGTGAAAGTGAGGAGCTTGTTACTCTTGGGTTCTTGGAACCCTAGAAGAATTTTAGGACTTTGTGGTGATTTCTTGGGAGCCTCCAATTAAGTTGTGGATGTGTGCCCGGTTTCCTCTTCGAAGGAAATCCCTTAGTGGAACCGTGACCTAGGTCTTTGTGGCGAGGGTCACCGGAGAATAAGGTGAGACCTTTGTGGCGCTCGGTGTGTGGTGTGACCACCGCATTTTGAGGTGAGGCCTTTGTGGCGTTGGTGTGCGTCGAGCAACCACACCTCAAGATGAGGCCTCTTGTGGCGTTCGGGAGCACTAAGCCACCGCACCTCTCCAATGGAGATTAGTACTCGCAAGAGTGTGAACTTTGGGATAAATCATCGTCTCCCGCGTGCCTTATTAACTTTGTGATAGCGGAGCTCTTTACCCGAGCTCTATACCCGAGCTCTTTACTTATGCACTTTACTTTGTGATAGCCTTCGTGTTTGAAGATGTTTATATCTTGTTATCACATAGTTGCTTATCTTGCTTAGAATAAGTTGTTGGTGCACATAGGTAAACCATAGTATATAGGTTTTCGGCTTGACAAAGTAAACGCTAATTTTATTCCGCAATTGTTAAGCCCATCTCATAAAAGTTTTAAATCGCCTATTCACCCCCCTCTAGGAGGCATATGTGTCCTTTCAACCTTGCCAGTGGTACAAGCTACTAGTCGTGTGCCCTACCGGCACGCGGCTAGTATTCCCAGTACCGGTCGCATGCGCCCGGGGCACGCTGCCACTAAGGTTACTGGCAGCGCACCAGGCGGCATGCGACTAGTATCCCGCATGCTGCGGGTACCTATGTCTTCTGGCCTTTCCCCTTGTTTACACAGATATATAATATGCAAACATATATAACATCAATTACCAGTCAGCATCAGATACACAGGTATATAATAACCAAGTGACCAAATCATTAGTTAAACTACAAAGCCAAGCAAGTGATCAAGTCATTACATTGAGCACAATATATCAAATCATTACACTACAAGCCTAGCAAGCTAGTGACCAAGTCATTATATACATTGAGCCCAATAGCCAAGTGACCAAATCAATCCTCCGGCTCCGGCTCCACAGGTGGGTAATGAATAACGACCCCGTCAGAATCTCTTGAGTCGTGGAACTCACCATCAGATGAGGAGGAGGTGTCCCGCTGTTTGTAGTGCAAGAAGGTCTCCCCGTATAAATTATCCAAGTAGAGATAACACTTAGTCCCTGGCTCCATCCGATAGCGTTCTATCATCACCTTTCAACTACGCCCGTGAAAGTAGGTTTGGTTCGCCTCATTGGTGACTTCAACAACGAAGGTCCTCTCCGCTGTGGGCACTATGTTCTGCTGGATGATGACTTCAAACATTCCAATTGGTTAATGTTTCTATGTACATGCTCCGTGAAGTCACGTCTTGCGCTACATGGGATACCCTGAACACAATTACGGAAGAAACAACAATTACATCAAAGATACAAGTCGATACAACTATATATATGAACAACTAACTAGTTAGAATAAAACATACCGACATGGTTTTATTGTCCTCTTTGAAAAGTATGACAAACTTTTTATCCATGCGCACCTATATTGTCCACAGTCTGCGCACCGATGCATAAAAGCCATTTGCTGCATAACGGTTGGGTTATGTTAACAATTATAGCATACTATAGCATACAAATCTATTGGGCACAAAAATGAACTTCAAATAAGGCCTCCTATTTATATTGGACCTAGAAACCACATGGATGGGGTTAGCGAGCCAAGTACGGTGCACAAGATTTGTATTTGTGCATATGATAAGGCTCGCTGACACCATCTCAGGATCACTGCCAAAAAAATAATCATCATTCATATGCCAAATAATAATTAGGGATTTAAAATAAACTTCAAATAAGAGGCCTCATATTTATATTGGATCCAAAAATCATAGGGATGGGGTCAGCGAGCCAAGTACGGTACACAAGATTTGTATTTGTGCATATGACAAGGCTCGCTGACACCATCCCAGGATCACTGCCAAAAACATCTAATCATCAACATATGACAAATATTAATTAGGATTTAAATCCATATAGATAGTAAACAAATCTACATAGCATACTACATCATACAATTCTATATCCTACGGTACAAATCTATATAGATAGCAAACAAATCTATATAGGTAGCAAACAAATCTACATAGCTCGAATATAAATCCATATAAGTATCAAACAATTCTATATAGGTAGTAAACAAATCTACATAACTCAAATGCTAATCCATATAGTTAGCGAACATACCAGCGGCGACGACAGTGACCGGTCGGGGAAGGCGGCGATGCGGGCGGGAAAGGTGGCGGCACCGCGGGCGGTCAGGGAAAGGCGGCGCACGCGGGTGGTGAGGGGCCGTTGCAGCGGCGCGGGCGGTCAGCGGCGAGGAAGATGGCGGCGGCGATGTGTCGGGTAAGGTGACGGCTAGTGTTGGCTCGGGCGAATTTGGATCCAGAATGAGGGAAAGAGAGGAAGGAGGCTATTAGTAGTACCACGGTGTAGATAATTTAGTAGTCGCGTGCCGCGGTAGCCGCACGCTACGGTTAAGTTATTAGCCACGTGCCCAAAAGAGGGGCCACGCTGAGGCTAAACTAGCACCTGCGTGCGCCTGGAATGTGCGATGCGAGTATTATTAGCCGCGTGCCGCACCCACAAACGCTACCAATAAAATTGCCCTATAATATCCCTTCCGTGGATCTGATCCTAAGACGAGTTTCTCAAAGAAGTTTTATAAGTGCTAGCTAAAGAGCTATAAGCATAAGACATTTTTGAGAAGCTCTGCCATAGGAGCTTCCCACGATCAATCAACGAAAATCTTCGCAAAATTCTTTGTTTTGAGAGAATTTGACAAGGTACATGCATATATGTATATATATATAACCTATATTGGTGCGCTTACACTATGTTTATCGTCTTATACAGTGCAACCATTGACACATCGTGCACACTTGATGGCTCCCAAGTGCAGGAGATCAATTGTCGTACTTTTCAATAAAGAAAGGTTGTCAAATCCACAAGAAGCTGAAGGTTTTGGTTAGCAAAATAACAAGACAACAATAATAGTAAAGTAATAGTTTTTGTGTTCTGGGTATATACTTTGCAATAAAAATAATGTGCGGAAAGTAAATAGCAAATAAGTAAATGCTCTCAATGAGAGAAAATCCCAATCCTCTATGCAGCAAGAGGACAATATAAAGTCTGTGTGTTCTTATATGAGACAAAGGTTCCCGAGGGCGGCATGGATTCACTAGTATCTGAGTTCTAAACAACATGATAAATATCTTGTCAGATTTTATTCAATTAGGGGCGGAGTCTTAGTTAGATGCAGCCATAAGCATGTGCAAATACACCCCTTATGATGGGTTCTAGAGCCATTTTCATGTGCATATAGGAATCATTAAGACATAAATGTCCCATCATTGCAATAAGATTTAGGTTCCCCGACATAAACCCCTCTAGTGCAACCCATAGTGTTGGAAGACGGTTTTTGTTATTCCGACCCCTCCAACACTAATGCATTACATCAAAGTGCAGCTCTATGAGCACATATAGGTGAAGTAATATGTAGTCGACGTTCGCATAAAACCATCATAGAACAACATGAAAGATAGAAAACTTGACCAAATACCCATTTATCATATAGAATTATAGCCAGATCATCCTATGCCCTCAGGAATGTGGGGAACTACTCGCAAGTGACAAACATAATATGGACCAAAGGCATAATGGTTCCAACACAATCTGAATATATAATCTCCCCACCAAATAATGACAAAGTACCAATCACGAACATGAAATAGCACTAAAAATATCTCGGGGTTCAATTCAACACAAACTATGAGAGGGATGACGTCGATCTCGTAGATGGTGATGGTGGTGATGATGGTGCTTGTGGAGATGTTGATGGAGATGCCTCCTCCCAAGCCAAGGAGGAGTGGGGATATCAATGGCGTCGCTTTCCCATTCACCGGAGGCACAGATGCAGCAGGATCTTCCCTCACCTAGAGTAGGAGAGGACTTTCGCCTCAGCCGCCGCCTCAATAAATCTCGGGAAAAATATGGCTTAGGTTTTTGGGCGAAACGGAGCGTTTGGGATAAAAGGGGGGCCGAAAAGATGTCCGAGGTAAGAAAGAGTGTAGGTGGCATGGCCAGGAAGTTGGGCTGCGCCACCCGTGCTCATTTGCATCTCGTGGCCCTTCTCGCTTGTTTCTTTCGCTCATGGCCTTCCTTCGGGTGAAAAACTAATCGGTAATTTTTCCTCAAATTTTTGCGATCCGAAAGTGCCGAAACAAATAAAATACGAAAAAGGAGGTTTTCTCGCCTCCCGTAAATTAAATACCAATGAAGGGGACTTTGTAGGAAAGTTCGAAAATCATCTAAAAATGCATAAATATTAATGTATGAAGGCAAATAACAATGAAAACTAACTCTATATGTAGCAATAATGATGATACAAAATGCATGTATCAACACTCATGAAAAGGAGACGATGGTGCATTGGTTATGTATGGGTAACGAATACCAGTCACGTACTCAATAGATGCGCGCTGCCACTATCTTCATACCTGACACATGCGGCCAAATTCACCCGCTGCAGGAAATTTATTGTCATCTGCACAGGTCTGCACAGGTGGTCCCCACTTACTAGTCGCATGACGATACATGCCGCATGCTGCCATTATTGGCTTACTAGTTGCGTGCCCTGTTTGGGGCCCGCTTCCATTAGTCGTGCCTCTATAGCCTTTTCCCTACTTGTGTAAGCATCTTGCGTGGTTGAATAGCTGTGAAATTTACAGTTGGTGAGTATATTATTGAGATAGAGTGCAATGTGTTGCCATTGGAGGTGTATGGGATGTTACTTGGGCATCCATTTCAGTATGATCACAATGTTTTACATGCTGGGAGAGAAAATACACATTCTTTTGTGCATGATGGCAAATAGCGGACTTTGAAGCCTATGAGTGATGATCAAATTAAGTTCGATGTGGAGTTGTTGGTACCCAAGGAGAAGTTGCAGAAAGCTAAACAGAAGCATGAGGTGCATGATGCGCAGAGCGTCAATGTTGGTGATGCTTCAACCATGCCTGTAGAAGGCAAGCTAGTTGTACTTGTTGGTGACAAGCCGGTTGACGTCAAGCCTGTAATTGATGAGAGGAAGGATATTGCAACATGTATTACACTTCCAGTCTGTGTTGACGCAGGTATTCAGACTGATGATATTTGTGTTGAAGACACTTCTAGGATGCGCGAGGGAGGCAGGCGCGTCAGAGGAGACAGTCACTAGCGGCACTACCTCCCTGCATCAGTGCCACTGCCTCCCATTACTTAGCGGCACTCAGCGGATGCATAGAGGCAACGATGGATGTGTTCGACTACTTTGTTGTCCAGGCATTACTCATATTTTGCAGGGTCGTACAGAGAAGGTTCATGTTCAGCAACACTGGTTTCCATCAAGAGTTGCTTAGAAGAAAGTGATGGCGTTGAAGTCCAACTTCATGTGGAGTTGAAAGGAGGTGCCAAGTGTTATATAAAGTCAAGCAAGCCGAGAGGGAGAATGCGGTGTTGTAGGCAGGAAAGACTTCAAGATGGCAAAGAAACGTGATGCTCATGTTCATATCACGTCACCTTCTCTACCAGACCCTCACGTGTTGAGGACAAAGCTTTTCAAGGGGGGGATGATACGGGCATGAAGGCTGAGGTGAAGCCTAATTTTAGGACTCCACCAAGCTACGCGATATTCCATCGAAGATTGACACGTCGGGATGACCTACGATATGTAATGATTAATTCTAAGATTGTGTCAATAATCTATATTAGGGTTTAGGTTATTTTTATTAGCCATGTCATGTTGTGGGCCACTTACAGCTTTTATATTTGTGTGAGTTTTGGTTTGGGCCTGTCCAACTAAACTCGGCTTAAGCCCATCTAGGTTGGCCGCCCCACCCCTCCATGTAAGGAGGTGGTGCGGCTAGGGTTAGGGCATCATACGTTGAATTTGAGTTTAAAAACTATCGCGTGTGCTTGTGGTGAAGCATCCCTCCGGGGATATCATTGTTGTTTATCAGTTTGCAATAAAGATCGCTACGAGGGTTCTTGTGTTCATCAAGAATTACCAGGCTCAGGTTTGAGGCGTGTAGGTCATCTCCACATTGCTTGCTGGATTCACTAGTATCTGAGTTCTAAACAACATGATAAATATCTTGTCAGATTTTATTCATTTAGGGGCGGAGTCTTAGTTAGATGCAGCCATAAGCATGTGCAAATACACCCCTTATGATGGGTTCTAGAGCCATTTTCATGTGCATATAGGAATCATTAAGACATAAATGTCCCATCATTGCAATAAGATTTAGGTTCCCCCGACATAAACCCCTCTAGTGCAACCCATAGTGTTGGAAGACGGTTTTTGTTATTCCGACCCCTCCAACACTAATGCATTACATCAAAGTGCAGCTCTATGAGCACATATAGGTGAAGTAATATGTAGTCGACGTTCGCATAAAACCATCATAGAACAACATGAAAGATAGAAAACTTGACCAAATACCCATTTATCATATAGAATTATAGCCAGATCATCCTATGCCCTCAGGAATGTGGGGAACTACTCGCAAGTGACAAACATAATATGGACCAAAGGCATAATGGTTCCAACACAATCTGAATATATAATCTCCCCACCAAATAATGACAAAGTACCAATCACGAACATGAAATAGCACTAAAAATATCTGGGGTTCAATTCAACACAAACTATGAGAGGGATGACGTCGATCTCGTAGATGGTGATGGTGGTGATGATGGTGCTTGTGGAGATGTTGATGGAGATGCCTCCTCCCAAGCCAAGGAGGAGTGGGGATATCAATGGCGTCGCTTTCCCATTCACCGGAGGCACGTGATGCAGCAGGATCTTCCCTCACCCGGAGTAGGAGAGGACTTTCGCCTACTGCGCCGCCTCAATAAATCTCGGGAAAAATATGGCTTAGGTTTTTGGGCGAAACGGAGCGTTTGGGATAAAAGGGGGGCCGAAAAGATGTCCGAGGTAAGAAAGAGTGTAGGTGGCATGGCCAGGAAGTTGGGCTGCGCCACCTGTGCTCATTTGCATCTCGTGGCCCTTCTCGCTTGTTTCTTTCGCTCATGGCCTTCCTTCGGGTGAAAAACTAATCAGGTAATTTTTCCTCAAATTTTTGCGATCCAGAAAGTGCCGAAACAAATAAAATACGAAAAAGGAGGTTTTCTGCCTCCCAGAAATTAAATACCAATGAAGGGGACTTTGTAGGAAAGTTCCGAAAATCATCTAAAAATGCATAAATAATAATGTATGAAGGCAAATAACAATGAAAACTAACTCTATATGTAGCAATAATGATGATACAAAATGCATGTATCAACACTCATGAAAAGGAGACGATGGTGCATTGGTTATGTATGGGTAACGAATACCAGTCACGTACTCAATAGATGCACGCTGCCACTATCTTCATACCTGACACATGCGGCCAAATTAACCCGCTGCAGGAAATTTATTGTCATCTGCACAGGTCTGCACAGGTGGTCCCCACTTACTAGTCGCATGACGACACATGCCGCATGCTGCCATTATTGGCTTACTAGTTGCGTGCCCTGTTTGGGGCCCGCTTCTATTAGTCGTGCCTCTATAGCCTTTTCCCTACTTGTGTAAGCATCTTGCGTGGTTGAATAGCTGTGACATTTACAGTTGGTGAGTATATTAATGAGATAGAGTGCAATGTGTTGCCATTGGAGGTGTATGGGATGTTACTTGGGCATCCATTTCAGTATGATCACAATGTTTTACATGCTGGGAGAGAAAATACACATTCTTTTGTGCATGATGGCAAATAGCGGACTTTGAAGCCTATGAGTGATGATCAAATTAAGTTCGATGTGGAGTTGTTGGTACCCAAGGAGAAGTTGCAGAAAGCTAAACAGAAGCATGAGGTGCATGATGCGCAGAGCGTCAATGTTGGTGATGCTTCAACCATGCCTGTAGAAGGCAAGCTAGTTGTACTTGTTGGTGACAAGCCGGTTGACGTCAAGCCTGTAATTGATGAGAGGAAGGATATTGCAACATGTATTACACTTCCGATCCTGTGTTGACGCAGGTATTCGGACCGATGATATTTGTGTTGAAGACACTTCTAGGATGCGCGAGGGAGGCGAGGCGCGTCGGAGGAGACAGTCACTAGCGGCACTACCTCCCTGCATCAGTGCCACTGCCTCCCATTACTTAGCGGCACTCAGCGGATGCATAGAGGCAACGATGGATGTGTTCGACTACTTTGTTGTCCAGGCATTACTCATATTTTGCAGGGTCGTACAGAGAAGGTTCATGTTCAGCAACACTGGTTTCCATCAAGAGTTGCTTAGAAGAAAGTGATGGCGCTGAAGTCCAACTTCATGTGGAGTTGAAAGGAGGTGCCAAGTGTTATATAAAGTCAAGCAAGCCGAGAGGGAGAATGCGGTGTTGTAGGCAGGCAAGACTTCAAGATGGCAAAGAAACGTGATGCTCATGTTCATATCACGTCACCTTCTCTACCAGACCCTCACGTGTTGAGGACAAAGCTTTTCAAGGGGGGGATAATACGGGCATGAAGGCTGAGGTGAAGCCTAATTTTAGGACTCCACCAAGCTACGCGATATTCCATCGAAGATTGACACGCTGGGATGACCTACGATATGTAATGATTAATTCTAAGATTGTGTCAATAATCTATATTAGGGTTTAGGTTATTTTTATTAGCCATGTCATGTTGTGGGCCACTTACAGTTTTTATATTTGTGTGAGTTTTGGTTTGGGCCTGTCCAACTAAACTCAGTTAAGCCCATCTAGGTTGGCCGCCCCACCCCTCCCTGTAAGGAGGTGGTGCGGCTAGGGTTAGGGCATCATACGTTGAATTTGAGTTGAAAAACTATCGCGTGTGCTTGTGGTGAAGCATCCCTCCGGGGATATCATTGTTGTTTATCAGTTTGCAATAAAGATCGCTACGAGGGTTCTTGTGTTCATCAAGAATTACCAGGCTCAGGTTTGAGGCGTGTAGGTCATCTCCACATTGCTTGCTGGATTCGTTCCTCTTTTTCAGGTTGGGTTCATCGCGTGATTGGAAGAACTACTACCAAGTTTTCTCGCTATGAAAGATCGGGCAAAGCCCCCAGGATCATGTTGGATCATGTTATCACGTACGTGTGTTCAACTGCGGAGGTGCGACACTTGGAGCACTTCATCACAGGTACTTCTACTCGATCCTGAGATCGACGTCGCTGTACATCTTCACCAACAAAGTTCATTCGGAAGTAACTCTTTGATCATTAAGGGTATGAACACCGAATCCCTCCATTACTTTCCATCTCCATAGAATAGATCTTGTCCATGTTATTCTATCGTAGTTTTTTTTTGTTTTCTACTACGAAACCCTATAGATGGTGCCAACTATCATGGGTGGTGGTGGTTGTGGTGAGAGCATGGGGCATCGAACGGCTGAAAGGAATAAAGATGCCATGTACTATTGTACCGAAGAAGCTCACGGGTAAGAAGGCCTTCACAGAAGAACTAAAAGGTTCAAAATCAAAGGAACAATTATTATCGACAAAGATAACATTTTGAATTATGCGAGGTGTAACGAGGACATCACGAAGATGAAGCGGATGGTTAGGGAAAAAAGAGGGGAGAGAGGCATGCCCAGACGTGGAGACGGGAACGGAGGAGCCGCCCCAGCAGTGACATCACGATAAATAGGGTGTAGAGAGAGAGAGGAAATGATACCGACATCGTTGGAGAGGTCGGTGGTGGCACCGCTATCCATGACCCACTCTGGGATAGGTTTCCGTAACGTCATGTTGGTGAAGTGTTAAGCGAGGGCGGAGGGACCCCACATTTGCGCATGCGCGGGGGCGCAACATGGCGAGGGGCGAGGGTGCACCGTACGCGGCAATGTCGTACATTGCCACACCATAGGGCCCAACGAGGCCGGCATGGTGGGAAGTCACTTAGGAGTGGGAGCGGGGACCTAGGTGAGTCCCGGGAATGTTGTGGCCGATGGCGGACTGCTTCATGGGCTACATATGTATGGCACCGGTCCACAGGTTGTATCGGTGCCACCGGCGGGTTTGTATCCCTTATTCCTCCCCATTGTTCCTGTCGTAGCCGCTGTGGTGTGGGTTGGGGGTCGCTGGAGGGCGCCACGGCCACCCACCACCCTCCCCGGGAGGAGGCCCGCGACCATCGCGAAGATGGGGCCTTGGCAACGAAGGCCTAGGCGGAGGGACACGCCACCTTCATCTCCTGCAGGAGCAACATGTTGCGGAAATTGAGGAAGGTGGGGAATGATGCGAGGAGAGGGGCGATGTTGGCGACTCTATCGAAACTCTTATAGAGTTCCTTGATGACATTTGTGATGAGGTCCGAGTCGGAGACCGAACCGCCGACCTCAGTCAGTGCGTCGGCCGCCACCTTCATCTCCTGCAGGAGCAGCATGTTGCGGAAATTGAGGAAGGTGGGGAACGATGTGAGGAGAGGGGCGATGTTGGCGACTCTATCGAAACTCTCATAGAGGTCCTTGATGACATCGGTGATGAGGTCCGAGTCGGAGACCGAACCGCCGACCTCAGCCAATGCGTCGGCCGTCAACTTCTGGAGCGCGACATAGTCATAGATGGACCGGTCCTCTTGCTTGACGTTGTGGAATTCCTCGGCGAGGTAAACCTCGCGGGTCTTCTTCTGTCGTTGAAGAGGCCATGGAAATCCATCCAGGCCGTGTACGCATTTGCGACGGGGGCGTTGGTTGAGGTCGCGGTAGGCATGACAAGGTCGACGATGTCCATGGCCATGGAGCCGTAGAGCCAGCAGAGAACCGTGGTGTCGAGCCGGAGCCACGTGGTGTTAGTCGGGGGTGTCGCGGTAGTGAGGTGATCCTCGAGGGCGTAGGTGGTGACGGCGATGGTGAAGAAGGTCGGCCACTTGGGGAAGACGTCGGACTTGAAGTCGAGAATGACCGGGACAAGGGAGCGGATGCTCTTGATGACACTGGCTTGTGCCCATAGGTAGGCGTCGGCGTGGGGCACGGCGGGCTCAGACGGCACCATGGAGGGTTTGCAGTCGGCTAGGGTTGGAGAAGGCCGGTTGCGGTGGCTAGGGTTGGGAAGGCGGAGGAATGAAAGTGGTTTAGGATATTATACCATTGATCGTACTTGGATTTTTTTCATTGCATGTATATAGATAAATAAATATTATAATCCTAACTATAAATAGGTAAGTCATATTAAGTACTCTCCGCAATTCACCATTTAGAGGATTAGGGGATATGTCACCTACTTAGACATATTTGTCTAACAGTTTCTTCAGGACCGCTCTGGCTGGTGGCGTTGCCGCGTCGTGGCGTGGCGCGAACGGGAGACAGAGGGCGCCCGCGAGTTCGTCCGTGCGTGCTCGAGGCCAGCTTCGACACCGCCAACGCGGCGCAGAGCAGGTGCCACTGCTGCGTCGTTGCTGAAACGGGAAGCGGCGGAAGCGAACGAGTGACCGGTCGGTGTCCGAGCGCGATTCCTCCGGGCAGCGTCGCCGGCTTCTCTGTGTGGCTCGGCGGCGATTTGTTCTTGGCCGGCGGCCCTCCTCAGCTGGCTCTCTAGCTAACGGCGGAGCCTGCGCATGGTTTCTTCGGTGAGACGACGACGCGAACCCGCGAAGTGTCAGAGGTGCTGGAAGACTCCTACCTCGCCTCGGATTCGGGCCTTCGACGCGGGGCAGTGGTCCTAGTTGCATTACCAAAACCGACGCCATAGATCAGGCCATCAGTCCGATCCAAAATATTCAAAATCCGAATCGTATTTGATCTTCCCCGCCATCTGCTTGGTTCCTACGCGCTACGCTTTTCTTTTCCGATACCAACTCGGTGACACCCGATCCATATAGTCCTTGCTACCGCCCCCATACTTCCGCACGATCCATCCCATCCACTCCTCTACTTCGTGTTCGCAGAATCCATAGCCATGCTTGCTCTCATGCCTAAGCGCCCGTCCGCCGCCCTGCGCGAGATCCACCGCGAGCTCGATCGGCGCCGGAATCTCGCCGCCGTGGCGAAGGGACGAATCGTGAAGAAATCGTCCCCTCCACCGCCCATCCCCAACGCAGCAGGATTAGTCATCCAGAAGAAGTCGCCCACGCCGATCCCGCGCAAGCCAGCCGCAGCGGCCATCGTGAAGCGCCGAGACCCGCCGATACCTTTCGCCATGAAGGTTTCCGGCGTCACCAACGGGAGAATCCAGAAGCCGCCCGCGCCGATCCTGGACGAGCGAGCCGGAGCGGCGAAGAAGAACCAGTTCTGCCTGCCGGTGTCGCACAAGCCGGCCGAAGCGGCGACCAAGAAGTCATCCGCCCCGATCTCCCGAACAACGCCACCACTTGTCACGTCTTCGGCTGACTCCGAGCCCATCCAGAAAGGAACAAGGGTGCGCGTGCGGACGCCGACGGGAACGACGCCCAGGGGCGTGCGAATCTTTATCATGCTCAGCGCCGTCGTCGTCTCCGATGCAGAGGACGGCTACTTGGAGGTCATGTACAACGGCGGCTTCCCGCGCGACAACCCTTTCCGCGGCGTGCGCGTCGCCAGGGATCAGGTGAAGAAGATGCCGTCCTCGTCGCACCAGTGATCAGAAGGCAGCGCTCGCCGACTCGCCGGAGGCCGAAAGTCCCCGCTGATACTGAAGTGGATCGAGAAGGAGAAGCAGCCAGAGGAACTCTGAGGTCGTCTTGCCGCTTCGCACCTCCATGCCCTCGGGAATATACTGTACTAAGGATTTAGAGATGTGACGATGTCTTCTTGCAAGTTTTTTGTGTGTGGCAGAAGGCACTGCAATGTAGCTAGGATAATTCTTTTGTTCTATGCACGTGTAGCTCTTGATTCCTGGCATCAGACGATTGCCTAATGTATGAATTGTGTTTATCATCGAATGCATGAATAGTTGGAATACAATTAACTGAATGTTTCCACTATGTTATGAATTGTTGATAAAGATGATTTGAGTGAACAAATGTTCAAGAAATATTAGGAGACTGACATCCGAAACACAGGTGATTGAGAGGAATGCGTGCAAATCGTTATGTCCAGTATCTTTGCAGTTTACTTGATAGCTAGGTGAAATTTCAGTCAAGGAGCAGTAACTTGGCAGTCAGTAATTCTGAGACCCTCCAAAAAAAAAAATGGAGGAGTAACTTCCTCCGCTCTTTTTTGTTTTGTTTTGTTTTTGATAAGCAACTTGTGCTTCTCCGACAGTTGGTCCTTCTATGGTTCGAAAAAAAGACAGTTGCTCCTTTTATTCGGCTCAGCCTCCCTCTAACTTCCAATAGCACTCCCCATGTAGTCTCCTTCCTCCAGATCTTGGAACCAAGGAAAAGTCGAATCAGGGACTGCTTCATGGATTCCACTGATCAGCAAAGCCCAATTCATGAAAGTCGTCAACAGGGCCGACAACACCATCTTGACGACCAGCCTGACGACTCATCTTGCTCGTCGGCAGCGTGCGGTCTGAAGGGCGCAGTTACAAAACACTTGAGATTTCTGATCCCATCTTGCTTCGGGAGATCGTCACCGGAAAGCCTGCCGGTCTCATCGCCGCCGATCACCGTGTACCAAGCCTGGCCTGGGAAAAACGTACGATTTCTTTTGTGGGAAAAAATGCCACCAGCTCTTTCCATGAATATTAATGCATGGATTTCCGTGGGTTGCCATAATGCCATGGAATACAGGTGTTTTTCCTGGATGGACGTGTGATATTTGGACCTGATCCGCGAGGCCTCATCTTGACGGCCATAGCAGTTCTTCTTTCAGAGTGGATCTTCTTGGCCGACGTCGTTGATCCTTGGTCGAAACATCCAATCCTTACATCTGCATTCTCCACAGCACTGGCAGCAGCCGTTAGTTTCACCACCATGAATGTCTTGCAGGCTCTGCTATTCCAATTTGGATCGTTTGTGATAATAGATAGTTTGTTCACAGGTGATTGCGACTCTACTGCTGACCGCAACAAGAGACCCGGGGATCATACCAAGAAACCGGACTTTACCGCCACAAGAAGCTGGCACGAGCACCGTCAGAAGAACCGGGAGCCGGCGCATCGTCATCTACGGCGTCGAGAGGAAGCAGAAGTACTGCCGGATCTGCGACATTTTCCGTGCTCCGAGGAGCACCCACTGTGCCATCTGTGACAACTGCGTCGACAAGTTCGATCACCACTGCCCCTGGATAGGCCAGTGCATAGGGCTGGTAAAAGTGCAGCTTATACTGTATTGCTTCGGCGTTCCCTTTCAGAATGTCTGAATATTGTTGCCGTTTGTCCAGAGAAACTACAGGTTGTACCTGCTGCTGATAACCCTGGCTCTGGCGTTCTACGCTTTCACCTTAGTGTTCTCGGTGAGAAGAATTAGAGTGCAGCTGGATGCTGCTGCCGGTGCAGGATTTCTTGGTTTGCTGAGAAGTCGGCCTGAAATGGTTGCTCTGGCGGCGTTCAGTTCCGTGGCTGTCTGGCTCCTTGCTTGCCTCCTTGCCTACCATGTCTTCCTTGCAGCCAAGAACCAGGTACATGTGAAATTTCGTGTGGCCTGTATGCGATCTTGTTGAAGGAACTAATAACTGGCTGATGAATTATTGTTCTCCTGGACTTTGCTGCTGCAGACTAGCCATGAGAGGCACAAAGAACTGTACCGGAGTTCCCCCAATCCTTACGATAGGGGAGTCCTTAGGAACATCAAGAATTGCCTGTTTGAGAGTTTGCCTCCCCCTAGAGTCGATTTCAGAGCCGCCCAGCCAAACTTGATGGATCAACAACAACATTTGCCATTGACAGTTCATTCAGGCTGCTAGCTAAGATCTTCTGAAGCGGGATGCAATCGTGACCTGTATTTTCAAATCTGTAAGGTGCCCAATCATCAGCCCCTCAGCCCAATAGCAACTCACAACGGCAGATTTAGACTCTGACAAGTGGGGTCCGTCTCATCTGTATGCCAATATGTAGTGATCAGTTCAATGGCCTCGAGTTGTCTGATAAGGAACACTTTCAGTTAGTAGCTTTATGAAATAGTGTTCTGCAATTCTTTATTTTTTTAACAAGATATTCGGAGTTTCGCGAGATCTACTAATCGTTTGTCGAGCTTTTCATAAACTGATTTGGTAAACACAAAATGTTCATTTTTCAACTTAGACTCGAAATTGTGTAAAGGCAAAACAAAATATCAAATCATCAACTTCACGTCAAACACATAAGCAAGTGGAGAAATGGCAACCTAGTCGTAATTTCGTTTTCATCTTTCATGATTATGACATCACAAACTACTCCCATGTACTTCGCTTGTAAGTTTTAAACCGAAGGTAAGCCCATCTTTATAAACTTGAAGATATCTCCACAACTTAATTAGAGGCTCACAAGAATTTCATAGAGCTTCACACCACAATGATTGAGGTATGTGGTAACACCAAACTTCTAGGGTTCCGAAAACCGAGAGGAACAATATCTAAGTGCAAGCATCCAAGAGAAATAAGCTCACAAACTTTCACTCATGTGGATCCTCTATGAGAATTCAAACATGTGCAATGGTGGGACCACAAGTGCTCAAGTCCTATCCCAAATCCCACCAAATAAACTAATTCTATGTAAGAATATGAGATGAAGAAGAAAGGAGGAGAATGCCAAATTCCACCAAGGTCCTGTTCCAATGAATTCCATCACTAAGAGGAGATATTGATTGCCGGAAATTCCTATCTTAATCTCCTTTTGAGGGGGGGGGGGCAACGGATGGGGAACCTTTGTAGAAGAAGACCCCTTAAATAGTCGGACGATAGTACCGCTCGATGTTACTGCCTTCGAAATGAGTGAATACGTACTAGGTATTACTATTGGTAATGCACCAATGGTAGCTCGTCAAAAAAGAGTGGTGCTTCTAGGCCACCACGGGCATATTACTACAGCTTATACCATGGTGGTGGCAACCCTTAGTTGTAGTGGCACGTGAGTGAGTGTTGTACGACTGCCACTAACGACAAGCGGTAGTACTGCAAAGACTCCATCAGTACCACACTACCGTGGAACGGAGACCAATAGTGCTGCTCCTAGAAAGGGTCAGTACTACCGCTAGCCACATCGGTACTACCAAACCTCGGAAAACTGTAGAGACAACCGAAATCAAAACTATAATATCATCATGCGAACTCCAATTAAGATGAAACCGATTTTTTTGTAACGATAACGACAAGTAGTAATCTTAAAAACTAAACAAGGACAAACTACCAAGTAGATGGTGGAGGGAACCTCCCTAAGTGTTGTAGATGGTAAAAATTATAACTAAAAAACTTAACAAGTTTTTCACGCGGAATCCGTTTTTATGAGCTCGAGCTTTTCAAGAGGATAACCATAAGCTCTAAATCCTCATATGGATAAAAATCAAATAACAGTCAAGAAATATGATGCCAATGATGTAAAATTTTGATCACTTTTTCCAAACATCTTATATTTAAGTTCTAAGGCTATGGTTTTGTAGCCCTCGTTCATACGAGTTCCACGAGCCGAAGAGCAACTAAAACGGAGTCCATATGAAGAAATGGCGAACAAAATATGAAAGCAACAAAAGGTTTGGCGACCATCAGTACGGGCAGACCTCGCCCGTACCGTACGGCCGTACGGACCTCTGTTGGCTCCGTTTCGTCAAACGGAACAACATTTATGAAGGCTCGATAGGCATATTCGGCCCCTAGCTCCGTCTGTTCGCGAAACCGACCTCCAAAGTGCCTATTTAAGGAGGGGAGGAACCAAGGAGGAGCAGACATCCATCCACGCCCTAGGGGCAGAGCCCTACCACCGCCGCCATCTCCATAGCCACCGCCTCCGTCCCCATCTCCACCAACACAGAAGAGGAAGAGGGGTCTAGGATCTCGAAGGGCCACACATCGATCTCCATCATCATCATCATCATCATCATCATCATCATCATCATCATCATCATCATCATCATCATCATCATCATCATCATCTCCATCGCTGATACCCTTTGTCTACTTGGTTGTGATCCGAACTCTATTAGGATTCACACGTGTATACAATTGTACCCTCATATTCAATCCATAGTATTTTCATGATATTGATCCTCTTCAGGTATGAGTAGTTCCTTTGTTCTTGGGGAGATAGAGAAACCCTAGTAACATTATGATGTAAAATGAAAATAAATGATAACTTTGATTTATTAATTATTTGTCAGTTCTCTCTCTTGATGTTATGTGAAGTGCACCACATAATATTTGCCTTGTGGACTATATAGGGAACTACCCTTGGAAGGATGATAAAATGTCCGACGAGAAGTGACATTACCGTACTACACTTTACCATATGGAAGAGGGGGATAAAGAGAGATTCACTAAGTTCTATCGATAACTATGGGGAAACCCTTAATTGTGGTAATCAATATGTGGTTTGCAGAAGAGTAGTTGATGTGGTTATTTAGAGATGCGATGATCGATGGGTTTTTAGGCGCGTCTTATCATGGAGCTCTTTCCACACATGACATAAATGAAATATATTGGTTCATCCTAATCATAAGTAATGCCAATACTAGGGTGGAACTTACACTCCTTGAGAATCCCTCAACCATACCACAAACACACTCTCTTGCTTTAGTTTAATTTTATTATTTACTTTGCCTTTAGTTACTTCAAACTCTCAAACCATTACCATTTTAGTAATTTATAAAATAGGCTATTTACAAACCACGGTTTGGGTGTGAACGTGGCTACGCCTGTGACAACGCGGTTGCGGGGTTGTGTGATTGCCGTTTGCAAAGCTTCCAAGGAACGAACTTATATAAATAAAGTACCGCAATAACTCTGTCATTGTTCGCATGAACCCAGGCATCATAGGCTCCGTGGGCGCATGCTCCATGGGTGTTTGCCCGTTGCAAACGAGCCACGAGATACTTTTAGCGCTTCATTTGGTTGCTCGAAGGCGTTTTTTGCACAGGAGAGAGAACGTTGCCCCCACTATTTGGTTCGTTGTACACATGACTTTTAGCCCTGATGGTGCAGCGCAACCCTAGTTTTCCTGCACACATGAGTCTGATATGGTAACATCTTCCATTCGAGTGGTGAGGTTACCTAGAAGTGCTGACCAAATAAGAACACATTTAGTAAAATTTAGTTCATCAAAAGGCGTTGGTAATATACATTATATAGTTACCCTACTAGGAGATGCATCACAATTAAAGCTACTATACTTCATTATGCATCGTTAGTTCATCACACGAGGGTTAGCATATATACCATCTTGAACAAGTTTATCATTACAAACCTAGGATCGGGTTCAATCAAGTCCTTGCTAATGGAGGATATGAAACCACCTCTCAAAATATACATGATCTTTCTAGAAGATAATGACCACAATCGACATGATGATGAAGAACAAAGCAGTAGCCCTAAGCAAACTTCTTGCGAAGCCAGGTCCTAAGCCATGTCCTCCTCTCCCATGGTTGCAGCCTACAGTATTCAACACACTCAAATTAATTGTCAGCAATGAAGTTGAGTGTATTGATGAGAAAGTGTGGTTGGTAGAGCTACTCCTTTCTGACAAACCTGGGCGTGAAGATTATCTTCATCTGAGCTTAGTTGATAATCAGACTCTTCAGAAACTCAAGGTGCTTCGGGTTGTTCTGCAATTTACATGGAACTAGTGGCAGGGCATATCAACATGCACGAAAGAACAACAAAGAAGAATCATTAAGCCATATTATCTTCAGGTGGTCATGCAGGTTGTCCTCATCTTCAAACACATAGCAAGTGTTGCCTTTGCTCCATTTGAGCGTGTCTTTAGTTTTCATCATGTTAATGAGGATCCACATGTTCCTCCACTTCCTCATGCGGTTGTGGATCTGAAGAGCGCTCACAACGATGCTAGTGAAATCAAGAACATCATTGGCAACCTTCTTCATATGATGCTCTTTGAAGGCTTTGTTAAAGTAGACGTCGCTTTTCACGAGGTCAACCAAATGGTTTATGATAAACTCGAACAAATTAGGTTCCCAAACCATTCTAGCCTTGCGTGTATACAATGATTCGTCATGTACATAAGGAGCATGCTCATTTGAGGACATGCCATTGTTTTTTATTGAGGGAGTTAACATATCGGGAGAGCTAATATGTATGATCGCCTACAATACGTTATGAAGAACATTGCTAAACATTGTACAATATTGGAAAACCACAACCATGCAGATGTAAGCTAGAACAAGAAAGACCAAGGCTTCTTACTATGAGAGAAACAACATGTAGCACAAAGATCGGGGAAGAGGGAGACCCTGGCACAGAAGCAGGCAGCACAATCGCCTTCGTGCTCGATGGATATCCAAGAAGAACCAGCGTCACAATGTTTGACAGATATCTAGGAAGGGCCAGTGTCATAGAAGTGATCACCTACAAACAAGGCTATCTGATCTACCCCTATGTACCACTAAGTTCGATCCGACCTAAAGGTAGGGGTTGAGATGCTTACAACCAGTGGAAGGATCGGTGCAAAGGAAGAAGCCAACACGTTGTGCTTGGTTGCCGCCGCCACAGCCTTGTGGACCTAATCGGTTGACAAAGAGACGACCATGTCACTACACCTTGAAGGGTGGAGGAGCTCAAAATGGCGGGGTGGGGGGGGGTTGAATTTCGGGACGACAGAGCCGCCCCTAAATCACCTAAATATGATGATGAAATTTCGGCGGTGACCGAATTTGTGCCGCCGCTTTTTCGACATGCCGCGCGAGCTCGCGCCATCTCCCATCGATGGCTATGCGGGAACGCCGCGTTGTCGATTTTGGATGAGAGGCTCGCAGAAAATGGCCAATTTGGCCATTCCTCCCGGATCTGGTCCGGAGGTGCGGGTCATAACGTGGAGACCTTTCGAGCCACCAAACGAACTTTTCTTTTCTTCCCATATGCAAGCCAAGCCAAACGCGTCCCAAATGCCGTAGTTTTTGTCCTCGTTTGTGGATACAACATCTATGCTGAGCCACATGACGAGGACTGTCAAGCACTACTCCATTGCTGAAGACTAGTCAGAAGCTACCAGAGCCGTCGATCAAGCATCGGATGGCTCCCATCTAAAGTACCTTTACTGTTTTATCGTCTTCTGCCTGTACCGGCCATAAGGCCTAGGATCTGGGGCTGCGCTCCCCATCTTTTTGCATTCGGGTTAATTCCCCTCGCCGCCGTGTTCCGGCTGGCTCGTGCCTCTTGTAGCTCCAACACTTTCCAATCAAGAAGGCATAGCTGTGGGTGTGTAATTCCCCAGCCAAATACTGAAATCCATGTGTGTGTTCATTCCTGAGTGATCTAGTAGTAGCATAGTCTATCAAGTGGTATCAGATTCAAACGGTTCTTGGCGGTAGATGGATCTTGGTGGCAGTCGAAGGAGTTAGGCGGCGCTGTGGAGGCGGTAGACCTGCTTCTGGTGGGGGTTCGGCGGCGGTGGACCACGATCTGGAAGCGACTTGGCGGCGGCGGCACCAATTCGGACACAGGCTTGAGGTAATCTCCGGTTTCCACAGATCCTTTCTGTGGTGTCAAATCCCGTTCTCGATTCCTTTGCTCGTGTGTCTTCCGGCGGCGGGCGGCGTTGGCGTCGGATTTGGCAGCGGTAGAATTGTTCTTGACGGTGTCGTTGTACTCTGCAACGGTGTCAATCCTTCTTGAACCATGGGGAAGCCATCTGACTCAGAAAGTACTGAGGGTCTCAAATTCAAGGCTATGCAGTGCGACATCCTTCAGCTGCAAAGGGACAAAGAAGAAGATAGAAAGGAGTTCCATGAATTTTCCCAGTCTTGTGCAGTAAATTTCCAATCTTTGCAAACAAACTTTGAGTCTATCAACAACAACTTTGCCAAGTTCTTTGCAACACAAACAGAAGTGGAAGTAGAAGAGACGCCGGGCAAAGATCTACCTTCCGGTCATGGTAGCGAGTGTTCGGTTACCACTGAAAGGAGTGGCAGAAGATGATGCAAACTTAGCACCGACCAAACAAGCAAGACCACAGACTGCTCCTGCTGGCTCTAGCCGACTCTGTGATCACAAAGGAAGAGAATTGAACCTTGACAGCACTCCCAAGGCCACATATAGGCACCCAAATGCTTCGTACAAGCCTGAAGATCAAGTTGCTAACTGGCATCAAAACAAAGAACAACATAGGCATGAGGAGGAACATTTTGAGGTACAGAGAATTAACAAAGAAAAAGCAGTGGATGTTCCAGAAACGAGGAGAACGACACCAATGGCCAAAGCTGCAAAATCAATTCACCTAAGTTCAATGGAACTGATGCTGATTCATGGATCCAACAGGTTGAGCAGTACTTTAATGCTGTAAGAACACCTACTGAACAAAGAACATAGTTTGATGTATCTTATTTGACAGGAAAAGTTGTGCAGTGGTGGCGTGGAACGGGCCATACATCAAGCAATTTACCATGGTATAAATTCTGCACCTATATCACAGATCGTTTTGCTGAAAATTATGCATGTGACAATGTCAAGGCATTCCATGCATTGACACAGAAAGGCTCGGTTAATGAGTACATTGAAGAATTTGAACGGCTACTAAATCTAGTCCGCAGAGACAATCCTAGTTTACCAAATGATTACTATGTGAATTGTTTTATATCTGGACTCATTGATTACATTCAGAGTCACCTGCAATGTCACAAGCCAAGCAATATGCAATATGCCATGTGGATGGCTAGAAGAATTGAAAATTCAATGCCTCCGAGAAAACCAGTGTACCAACCACAACAATACCAGAGTCGTAGACCAGTGTACTTGGAACAACCTGTAAAACCAATGGTGCCGGCTACAACACCAGCAACTATCATACAAGAAGCTAAATTGAAAAAGCTTTGCTACAAGTGTCGTGAGCCATGGTTCCCTGGCCACAAACAAGTGTGCAGAATGAACATCAAAGCACAAGTGCAAGCCATACAAGCAGAAGCTGATGAAGCCGCTGAGATAATTTATATCACATAATATGATCCAGAGGAAGAATAGGAAAGACAACCAATTCCTCCAAAACCTGAAGCGAAAATCTCCATGCATGCTGTGCAAGGTACTGACAAGGAACACTATACCTTTACAATAACAGCAAAACTGGGATCAATAGTGGCGACTGCACTTATCGATTCAGGTAGCACAACTACATTCATGACTCCACAGTTAGCAACTAAAGCCAAATGTTCACTCATACCACACAAAAAGGTCAAAGTCCTTGTAGCTAATGGTGGGACACTGTACTCTGAGTTCAAAGCTCTACAGTGTGCATTCACTATTCAGGAACAACCACCCAAATTTGACTTCAAAATACTGCAGTTAAAAGGCTACGACATGATATTGGGCACAGATTGGATTAAACACCACAGCCCAGTCACCCTCGATTACAAGAAAATGTTCATGAACATTACAACAGAGGGTGATAAATAAGTGGTCACTTTTTGGGATGAATCTCTTCCCTGCTCGAACACAATCAAGGAGACCGAGAATTTGAACATATTGCAAGAGGAAAAAATTTGTGGCGCAATGGTGTTCATCAACAAAATTCTAGTTGAACAACAAGTGCAAACTACAACTCCAACATTTACGTTACCGAGTCCTACGAGCTTACGGTGATGTATTTGCGAGAATCCCGGGAGCTGCCACCGGCTCGTGATCGTGATCATGCCATCAACCTAGTACACGATGCGAAGGTTGTCAATCAACGTTCTTATCGCCTGCCACACCATCAAAAGAATGCAATGGAGTTAATAATTGCTAAGATGTTACACAACCAAGTGATCCAGAATAGTATCAGTCCATACTCATCACCAGCTCTGATGGTAAAGAAAAAAGATACTACTTGGAGACTTGTCAACGATTTCCGTAAGCTCAATGCACAAACAGTGAAGAATAAATTTCCCATACCTGTCATAGAAGACATCCTTGATGAGTTATACGGAGCAAAAATATTTTCAAAGATTGATTTGAAGAGTGGGTACCACCAAATACGAATGAAGCCCGAGGATATCCCAAAAACAGCTTTTAATACACATTTGGGACACTATGAGTACTTAGTTATGCCTTTTGGCTTGACTAATGCTCCTGCAACTTTTCAAGCACTGATAAACAAGCTGTTGGCTCCAGTCTTAGGAAAATTTGCATTAGTATTCTTTGATGATATTCTCATCTACAGCAAAAATAAAGAGGATCATATCAACCACTTATCTACCATATTGCAAATCCTAAGGGACAACAAGCTCACATGAAAGAAGGAGAAATGTAGCTTTTGCCAATTGCAAGTTGAGTACTTGGGGCATATTATAAGTGGCAATGGAGTTGCTACGGATCCACTCAATGTAGAAGCTGTGGTTAAATGGCCTACCCCCAAAAATGTGACTGAACTAAGAAGCTTCTTAGGGCTTGCTGGGTACTACAGACGATTCATCGCATGATATGGAATCATTTTCCGACATATGTTTGATGCTCTCAAAAAGGATGCATTCTTGTGGACTAACAGTCAAGAGCAAGCCTTCCAAACTATCAAAAAATAAAATGACGGTAGCACCAGTACTGGCTATGCGAAACTTTTCAGCGCCTTTTGTATTGGAGGCTGATGCTAGTGGACAAGGCATAGGGGTAGTTCTCATGCAAAATGGACAGCCTATATCATTCATGAGCAAAGCTATTGGACCTAAAGCAGCAGCTTATTCCACCTATGACAAAGAGGCCTTAGCAATAATCGAAGCACTAAAAAAATGGAGACATTACTTTGCTGCTTCTTCCGTGATCATCAGAACGGATCAACAAAGCTTGAAATATATTCAAGAACAGAAGCTTACAGAAAGAGTACAACATAAACTACTCATCAAACTGCTTGGCTACAACTACACCGTAGAATATAAAAAGGGAAGAGAAAACAGAGCGGCTGACGCATTGTCAAGAGTAAAATATAACCTGATGGCCATGTTTACTACTTCTGCTGTGCCAGCTTGGATCACTGATGTGGTATCAACTTATGCAACTGATGAGGATTGCAAAAAGAAGATAACATCCATCACAGTAAATCCTGCTTCACACCCCGAGTATACACTAATCAAGGGCATATTGAGATTCCAAAACAAGATTGTCATTCGTAACTCAGCGCAAATGCGACAACAACTGATATCAACATTTCACACGACTGAACTAGGCGGCCATTCTGGTGAACGAGCAACATACCACCGTCTTCAGTTGATCTTTTTCTGGCAGGGCATGAGAAAGAAGTCATGGAGTTCATAAAAAAATGTCATGTGTGCCAAATAAACAAAGCAGATCGAGCATGTGAAATACCCCGGTAAATTACAACCCCTACATGTTCTTGTTTTTGCTTGGACACATATCACTATGGATTTTGTAGAGGGCTTGCCTACATCTGACCACAAAAACATGATTCTAGTAGTAGTGGATAGATTCACCAAGTTTGCTCATTTCATTGCAATGAAACATCCAATCAATGCCAGGACAGTAGCTAAAGCTTCCATTGACAACATATTTAAGCTGCATGGACTACCTACTATCATAGTGACTGACCGTGACAAGATATTTACTAGTCACCTCTGGCAAGATTTGTTTAAGGCATTGGGGTTAAACTACGCATGAGCATCTCTTACCATCCACAACGGACGGACAGACAGAGAGGGTGAATCAATGCCTTGAAAATTATCTGAGATGCATGGCCTTTGCACAACCTAAGAAATGGCACTCTTGGCTGTCAATGGTGGTATAATACAAGCTTCCACACATCCCTCAAAATGACACCCTTTCAAGCACTATATGGGTTTAAACCTCCACAAGTGGCCGAAATGTTCCTTGTTGAAGATGAAGTAGAAGATCCTGTTGTATTGTGTTCCGAAATCTGTTTACCTGTTGTACTATGGAAGGAGTCCTAACGGACTATGGCATACCAAACGTGCTAGACGTAGCACAGTACAACTCTATTTCGTGTCCGCCAAGAAAGAGAGTTGTTTGCGCCTATATATAGTCCCAGGTAGTCATAGAATAGATGCGAGAGAGAGTTTCTCCATATTGATAGCACGTAGAGGGTCTGTCCTCTCGTGTATTGTAATACTCCTCCAATTATAGTGAGAGCGCCGCCGTGCGTTTCGTGGTTTTTCCCGTTTGGGTTTTCCACGTAAAAATCTGTGTTCTTGTTCGTTGTTGATCTACTTTTATTTGCGCGGTTTTATAACAAGTGGTATCAGAGCTTAGGCTTGAGATCGATTCGCTGCCCGGGGTATTTTCCGCTGCGCTCCCGGGGCAGCACCGCGTGTTTGGATCATCGGCCGCAGTCTTGCGGTCTTATGCAGCTTCGCCCAATCATAGCCACGTTGTGGTTTGTGAAATCCAGTCTACAAGATTAGATCTGGATGTTTGCAGTTTTTCTTGTCGGCGTCACGCAGTTTTAGAGGTTATGATTTGTCAGATTAGATCTATGAGATCGATACAACTTCGGCGGCGGCAACCCATGCATTGGCTTTGGCGATTCGTTCTTCCGCAACGATTTGGCGAGTCGCTATCGCATCAAGCTGCCCTATCCTGCTGTTTTCCGTCCGTGTGCAATGGCCGGTACAACTTCTGATCCACCGCTATCTGTTCTCTAGTCAGTATCAATTCTGTGCGAGAATCTGCGGGTGAATCACCCTGCAGTACCAAGTTGTTTTGAAGCACACGTTGAGGAAGCAGCACATCAAATTAATGGATCAAGTTCCCAGGCAAGTATCAACATTAGATTCTGCTAGTTTACGTGAAGCTCCAGGGGAGTACTAGTTCAGATTTCCTTTGCCTCTGATTGTTCCGTCCACCAGGAAGTACCAGGTGCTATCCGTTTATGTTTTTGCTCTGTAATTCTGCATAGAGTTTTTCTTTCATTTGTACTACTTTGTGATCACAGTTTTATCGACTCATGGATATCATGAAGTACGATGTTCAGCTGTTGTATTATGACACAAGGTTTTCACTATGGCAAGTCGAGATGCGAGCGTTGTTGGCGCAAGCCAATTATGAAGATGCACCGGATAGTTTTTGGAAATAAGGTTTTCCGTTCAAGGTGGAGTTTGGTGAATTGTAGCCTGCCGGGAGATATGTTGGATACAAGTTCAGATGTTATGTTGCTGCAATTTGATGAAGAACACAATTCAGTTATCAGAAAAAAAAAGTTATGGAGGAGGTAATTTTTATGCCTGTTGGTAGCCAGCATTATACTCTTTGCTCTCCGAGTTTTTGCTGTTATGCATGTGAAGGTTTTGCTTTGTTATTTAAGTTCGTGATGAGGATTATTTGAGGTGCAAGAAGGAGATTGTTTTCTGCTAGATACTACAACATTTAGTACTGTAAGTTTGCAATTCAGTTGTCTTTGCTCTTTCAAGAGGGGTCTATTGCAGAGTTGAAGCTTCATTGCATGTTTGAGGTTTCATCATCCGACAATTGTTCTACAAGGCAGTTTTTGACCATGTCATGGATTTCCATTAACCATTTGAAGTCGGCAGTTTTTGGTGTACGTGATGCCCTTCGTACCAGATGCTCTTGCATGAGTATGTTTGCCGAGGTTTGTGCTTTCAGTTTTGTAGCACGTTCAGATTCCATGAGATGAGTTCTTCACAATGTTATGTGCACAAAGATGTTGCACTATGAGCTATGTGCTCGTTCAAGCACCACAGGAGATATGATGACTTATGTCATTTGATGTTTGAGCTAGATTTCAGCTTTTTCTTTGAGGTCAGTGGCACAGACTCAGATTTTTGCTGGGTTTTAAGGATACCCAGGTTCATATGTCTGCTTTGTTGACAGCTGTGTTGTTTTCTGGACGACCCAAGATTGATTTGCTCAATTTGACATCATGAGAAGTTTAATAGTCCTACGGACGTTTCAAGGCACAAGGTTTATTTGTGATGACTTTAGTTGAGGAGTTGAATGCTATCTATGACTGTTGCAAGGGATTTCGGCTCAAGGTGGAGTTTGTTGTATTGTGTTCCGAAATCTGTTTACCTGTTGTACTATGGAAGGAGTCCTAACGGACTATGGCATACCAAACGTGCTAGACGTAGCACAGTACAACTCTATTTCGTGTCCGCCAAGAAAGAGAGTTGTTTGCCCCTATATATAGTCCCAGGTAGTCATAGAATAGATGAGAGAGAGAGTTTCTCCATATTGATAGCACGTAGAGGGTCTGTCCTCTCGTGTATTGTAATACTCCTCCAATTATAGTGAGAGCGCCGCCGTGCGTTTCGTGGTTTTTCCCGTTTGGGTTTTCCACGTAAAAATCTGTGTTCTTGTTCGTTGTTGATCCACTTTTATTTGCGCGGTTTTATAACAGATCCAGTGGTGATGATTCAGCGAAGGCAACTGGCAAATCAAGTAATCCATGATAATCTGCTTCAAGCTCAGGAACGCATGAAACTCTATGCTGATAGAAATAGATCTGAGAGAGAGCTAGCAATTGGTGATATGGCCTATCTCGGAGTTCAACCCTATAGACATACCACGCTGAGTATACATCGGTGTATTAGGTTCACTCCAAATTCTATGGACCATTTAGAGTGCGTTGGAACGCATGGGCGAAACGGCTTACAAATTGTTGTTTCCTGAGAAGTGCAAGTTACATCCAATCTTTCATATTAGTCAGCTCAAAAAGCACCATGGTCCTATGGCTGTACCAAATCCTACACTGCCACTGGTTGATGACCAAGGCAACATCCAAGCTGGGCCAGAGAAAATACTCGGACCGCAAGCTGGTTCCTCGCAAGGATGGCGACATATTTGTTCCGGTGGTGCAATGGCTAGTGCGAGTGGATCAACCTGCCGGAAGAGTCAGCTACCCGGGTGGACGCGACATTCATCCGGAAGGTGTTCCCTGGTTTCACGCCTTGAGGACAAGTCGATTCTCAGTCCGGGGGAATTGTCAAGCACTACTCCATTGCTGAAGACTAGTCGGAAGCTACCAGAGCCGTCGATCAAGCATCGGATGGCTCCCATCTAAAGTACCTTTACTTGTTTTATCGTCTTACGGCTGTACCGGCCATAAGGCCTAGGATCTAGGGCTGCGCTCCCCATTTTTTTGCATTCGGGTTAATTCCCCTCGCCGCTGTGTTCCGGCTGGCTCGTGCCTCTTGTAGCTCCAACACTTTCCAATCAAGAAGGCATAGCTGGGGGTGTGTAATTCCCCAGCCAAATACTGAAATCCATGTTATGGCTTGTTGGAATGGTCCTACCCTGGTTGGGGGTGATTTCAATCTCATTAGAGAAAAGTGTGAGAAAAACACTGGAAACATCAACCAACACTGGGCCAATCTCTTTAATGATTGGGTTAATAAATTTAGTTTGATGGAAATTAAAAACCCTAGTAGGCAATTTTCTTGGGCAAATAATCAGGATAATCTGGTTATGGCTTTGCTTGATAGAGTTTTTGTGACTACTTGTTGGGATGCTCTCTTCCTCGCTAGTAGCTTATCTTCAAAAGCTAGAATTGGGAGTGATCATACTCCTTTGGTTGTGGATACTGGGGCTTTGAAAGTTCCTGTTTCTAAGCAATTTAGATTTGAGAAGTGGTGGCTTAACATTGAGGGTTTTGATCAGGTGGTTGCCAAATTTTGGCAAGCCCCTTGTCATCTCATTAAACCTATTGACAGATGGAACTTTAAAATTAGGAATACTAGAAAAGGTTTGAAAGGTTGGGCTGCTAATATTGAATCTGCTCAAAGGAAGAACAAACAAAAATTAGTTGCTGAATATGATCTGCTTGATATCATTGCTGAAACTCAGTGTCTTTCTCCTGTATCTAAGAAAAGGATGAAAGATATTTCTGTTGAGCTCACTAAAATTTGGACTAATGAGGAGATTAAAGCTAGACAGAGATCCAGGGAAAGGTATATCTTGGAAGGTGATCGTAACACTTCTTACTTTCATTCTTAGCTAATCAAAGAAGAAGAAAGAAACAAATCTGTCAGTTGCAAGGTGATGAAGGTATGGTGGAGGATAACAAAGGTATGCTGGATATTGCTGTTAAGTACTATAAGAATTTGTTTTGTAAAGAGCCTTGTCTTGATGTTGATATAGTTGATGATTTCTGGGACCCAGATGATATGGTGTCACAGAATCATAATGATATGCTTGATGCACCTTTTACTGAGAAAGAGATAAAGGATGCTATTTTTGGCTCTTATGCTGAAGGTGCTCCTGGCCCAGATGGTTTCTCTTTCTTATTTTATCAACATTTCTGGGAGCTCATTAGAGCTGATTTCATGGATATGGTTAAGGATTGGAATGAGGGAAATCTTGACCTTTTTAGGCTAAATTTCTCCCTGTTGACTTTGATTCCTAAGGAAGTTGATGCTGTAACTATACAGAAATTTCGACCTATTGCTTTGACTAATTGTAGTTTCAAAATTTTCTCTAAATGTGCTACCAATAGGCTAGGTGTGGTGAGTGAGAAACTCATTTCTCCTAATCAGACTGCTTTTATTAAGGGAAGATTTATTCTTGAGAGTGTGGTCTCTGCCCATGAAGTTATTCATGATGCTGTTCATAGTGGAAATACTGGTTTTATTTTTAAACTAGACTATGAAAAGGCTTATGATAGGGTTGATAGAGATTTTTTGCTTAGAGTCATGAGGTTGAGGGGCTTTAGCTCCAAGTGGATGAGGATTATTGAGGGTCTGCTGTATAATGGTTCTGTTGGGGTTAGGATTAATGATTGCAATAGCAATTTTTTCCTTACTAGCAGGGGTGTTAGACAAGGTGATCCTATATCACCCATTCTTTTCAACTTTATGGCTGATGTTTTTACTAAAATTCTATATAAAGCTGCTTCTGGTGGAAGGATTGCTGGCCTTATGCAAGGCATGGGGAGGGGGGCATCATCAGTATGCAATATGCTGATGATACTCTACTCTTCCTTGAAAAAAGTTTGTCTTCTGCCATTAATCTAAAGTGGATTTTAGCCTGTTTTGAACATATGTCTGGGATGAGAATTAACTTTCATAAGTGTGATCTGGTTCCTATTAATGTTCTTGATGGTGATGCACAACTTTTTGCTCAAACTTTGAGTTGTAAGTTGGGTGAGTTCCCCTTGCAGTATTTAGGGGTACCTCTGCATTACTGTAAGCTTAAAAAAGAAGATATTCAACCTGTTGTGGATAAAATTATTAAGAAAGCTGCTGGTTGGAGAGGCAAACTTCTTAATCATGCTGCTAAGCTAGAACTGGTTAGAAGTGTGTTGGCCAGTATTCCAATTTATCTGCTTAGTGTGATTAAATTCCCCAAATGGGCTATTACTCTGATTAATTCTCAGATGGCTCACTGTCTGTGGGATAATTATGAGGGGCACCATAAGTACCACCTAGCTAATTGGGGTTTGGTCACTAGGAAAAAGGAGTATGGAGGTTTGGGTATCCCTGACTTATCAGAGATGAATATTTGCCTCTTAGCTTCCTGGATTAAAAGATATCACCTGGATGATAACAAAATCTGGAAACAGATAGTAGATAGCAAATATGAGGTGAATAACCCTAATATTTTCTCTTGTTCTGATCATGGGGCCTCCCCCTTTTGGAAAGGGGTGCTTTGGGCTGCCAAGGCTGCTAAGATGGGTTATATGTGGAAAGTTGGTAATGGTAGAACTATTAAGTTCTGGGAAGACCATTGGTTTGGGTCTTGCTCTCTAGCTATTCAATTCTGGGAAGTTTATTTCCTGCTTAATGAGCAAAATAAGACTATTGCTGATCTGTGGGATGGTACTTCTCTGAAAATGACTTTTAGAAGGTGTTTTGACCACAAGCTTATGTTGCAATGGCTGGAGATTCAGCAAATTGCACAAACTCTCTGTTTAAATGATTCTAAAGATTGTTTGATTTGGAAATGGGCAACAAATGGGGTTTATAGTGTTAAGTCCTTATATGCTGTGGTTAATTTTGGTGGGATCCAAACCATTGATATTCACTGTGTTTGGGAAATAAAAGTGCCCCCAAAAATTCATTTCTTCCTTTGGTTGCTTTCCCATAATAAGCTTCTCACTAGAGATAATTTGGTCAAAAGACAGAATGTTGATGATCTGACTTGTGTGTTTTGCAACGAAATTGAGTCATGTCAACATTTGTTTTTTGATTGTGTTGTTGCTGCTAACATGTGGGAAAGGGTTTTAGGTGCTCTGGGTTTAAATTTGAATATCTCAAATGTACATGATGTTGCTGCTTTGTGGGCTAATAGAAAGAAATATAAAAAATGCAATATGATTTTTGCTGCTGTTTTGAGGGCTATCTGGATTACCAGAAATCACCATGTTTTCAATCGGGTACAATGGTTTGGCATGCAGGTTTTGTGGAGACGCTTGCTAAACAACTGTGCTCAGTGGAAAATCCTGTTGAAAGAGGAGGAAAAAGAAGGGTTGATTGGCCTGATGAACAGGTTGGAAGGAGTGGCCAGATTGCCACCAATGATATTGTGGCCGGATCCTGGGTGATTCCACAGAAGAAGGCAAGAACTACTCTGGAGGTTTGTGACAGAAACAATGCGAGAGGAATGGGCCCAATGCTAATGACTGCGGAAGATTTGGCAAGAACTCTGGATGCAAACGACCTGGTCCTGGTGGGAGATGGAGCTTGCTTTCAGGTCATGGGGAGGCAGTGACTTTTCCTGTGTTCTTCTGGTGGTTTAGTTCTATGTGTTTGGCTCTCTCGTGTGTTGTCTGGAGTTGTAATAAGTAAGGTTCCCCCTGCGAGGAGTTTGATGTGTAAGGTTTTAAACTGTTGGAAAATGCTGTAAGACTGAGATGTTTGGTTTCAATATATTGGAACCGGGGGCATGCCCCTTTTTCTCTAAAAAAAAAAAATATACTGAAATCCATGTGTGTGTTTATTCCTGAGTGATCTAGTAGTAGCATAGTCTATCAAGGACCTGGCTTCGCGGGCAGGTTCCCCACCGGCGTGCGGACCAGCACCTGATCGCCCATCTTGATGGACTCCGACGGGCTGGACGGTTTCTTGATGACCATTCCGGGTTGTGGTGTTGCCGCGTCGTGGCGCGAACGGGAGACAGAGCGCGCCCGCAAGTCCGCCCGTGCCACTACTGCATCGTTGCTGAAACGGGAAGCAGCGGTTGCGAACGAGTGACCGGTCGGCGTCCGAGCGCGATTCCGGCGGGCAGCATCGCCGGCTTCTCTTTGTGGCCCAGCGGCGGCTTCGGGGACTTGTTCTTGGCGAGTGGCGACCCTCATCTCTGGCTCTCTAGCTCGCGGCGGAGCCTGCGCATGGTTTCTTCGGTGGGACGACGGCGCGAAGTGCCATATGTGCTGGAAAGACTCCTACAGTCCTACCTCGTATCGGACTCGGGCCTTCGACGCCGCGTAGTGTTCCACTGTTCCTAGGCCACAAAGACCGACGCCTTGTATTACCAAAACCGATGCCATAGATGATGATTACCGAAACTAATCGGGCCATCTGCTTGGTTCCTACGCTTTCCTTTTCCGATACCAACTTGGTGACACTCGATCCATATAGTCCTTGCGACCGCCCCCAAAGTTCCGAACGATCCATTCACTCCTCCCAAAGTTCGTGTTTGCTGAATCCATCGCCATGCCTGCTCTCATGCCTAAGCGCCCGTCCGCCGCCCTGCGCGAGATTCACCGCGAGCTCGATCGGCGTCGGAAGCTCACCGCCGTCGCGAAAGGGCGAATCGTGAAGAAATCATCTCCTCAACCGCCCATCCCCAACGCAGCAGCAGCAGTCATCCAGAAGAAGTCGTCCACGCCGATCCCCCGCAAGCCAGCCGCGGCGGCCATCGTGAAGCTTCAGGCTATTCCGCTGGGAGAACTTACACCGAGATGCACTGCCCCGAAGCGCCGAGACCCGCTGATGCCGTTCGCCATGAAGGTTTCCGGCGTCACCAACGGAAGAATCCAGAAGCCGCCTGCGCCGATCCTGGACGAGCGAGCCGGAGCTGCGAAGAAGAACCCGTTCCTGCCGGTGTCGCACAAGCCGGCCGAAGCGGCGACCAAGAAGTCATCCGCGCCGATCTCCCGAACAACGCCACCACTTGTCACGTCTTCGAGCGACTCCGAGCCCATCCAGAAAGGAACAATGGTGCGCGTGCGGACGCCGACGGGGACGACGCCTAGGGGCGTGCGAATCTTTATCATGCTCAGCGCCGTAGTCGTCTCCGATGCAGAGGACGGCTACTTGGAAGTCATGTACAACGGCGGCTTCCCGCGCGACAACCCCTTCCGCGGCGTGCGCGTCGCCAGGGATCAGGTGAAGAAGATGCCGTCCTCGTCGCACCAGTGATCAGTGAAGGCAGCGGTCACCGACTCGCCAGCAGCCAGAAGTCCCCGCTGGTACTAACGTGGATCGAGAAGGAGAAGCAGCCATAAGGTCGTCTTGCCGCGTCGCAGCACCTTGTAATCAGGAATATACAAAGGATTTAGAGATATGACGATGTCTTCTTGCAAGTTTTTCGGTCACAGAAGGCACTGAGATGTATTGTGTAACTAGGATATAGAGTATTATTTTTACGTTCTATGTGCGTCTGGTTCTTGGCATTAGACAATTGTATAATACATGAAGGATTTAGAGATCTGACATGTCTTCTTGCAAACTTTTTTTTGCAGAAGGCACTAGGATGTAGCTAGCTAGGGTAATTCTTATGTTTTATGCACGTGTAGCTCTTGACTCGTGGCACAGACGATTGGCTAATGTATGAATTGTGTTTATCATCGAATGCATGAATATTTTGAATACAATTAACTGAATGCTTCCACTGTGTTATGAATTGTTGTTAAAGATGATTTGAGTGACCAAATGTTCAAGAAATATTAGGAGACTGAGTTCTAACGAAACAGAGGTGATATAGAGGAATGCGTGCATATCGTTATGTCCTGTATTTTTGCAATTTACTTGATAGCTAGGTGAAATTTCAGTCAAGGAGTAGACTTGGCAGTCAGTAATTCAGAGACCCTCGAAAAAAACAATGGAAGAGTAACTTCCTCGCGCACGAACTGAACTTGTGCTCCTGCGGCAGTTTCTCCTTCTATGGTTCGAAAACAAAGACAGTTGCTCCATCTAACTTCCAATAGCTTCCTCCAAATCTTGGAACCAGGAACTGCTTCATGGATTCCACTGATCACCAAAGCCCAATTCATGAAAGTCGTCAACAGGGCCGACAACGCCAAGTGCGCACCGAACAGCCTGACGACACATCTTGCTCGATGGCAGTGTGCGGTCTGAAGGATGCAGTTACAAAACATTGGAGATTTCTGATCCCGTCTTGCTTAGGGAGATCGTCACCGGAAAGCCTGCCGATCTCATCGTCGCCGATCACCGTGTACCAAGTCTGGCCCGGGAAAAACGTACGATTTCTTTTGTGAGGAAAAATGCCCGCTCTTTTCATGAATATTGATGCATGGATTTCCGTGTTTTGCCATGGAATACAGGTGTTTTTCCTGGATGGACGTATGGTCTTTGGACCTGATCCGCGAGGCCTCATCTTGACGGTCATAGCGGTTCTTCTTTCAGAGTGGATCTTCTTGGCCGACGTGGTTGATCCTTCGTCGAAGCATCCGATCCTGATTGCTGCATTCTCCATGGGACTGGCAGCAGCCGTTAGTTTCACCACCATGAATGTCTTGCAGGCTCTGCTATTCCAATTTGGATCGTTTGTGATAATAGATTGTGTTCGTTCACAGGTGATTGCGACTCTGCTGCTGACCGCAACAAGAGACCCGGGGATCATACCAAGAAACCGGCCTTTACCGTCACAAGAAGCTGGCACGAGCACCGTCAGAAGAACTGGGAGCCGGCTCATCGTCATCGACGGCGTCGAGTGGAAGCAGAAGTACTGCCGAATCTGCGACATCTTCCGTGCTCCGAGGAGCTCCCACTGTGCCATATGTGACAACTGTGTGGACAAGTTCGATCACCACTGCCCCTGGATAGGCCAGTGCATAGGGCTGGTAAAAGTGCAGCTTATACTGTATTGCTTAGGCGTTCCCTTTGAGAATGTCTGAATATTGTTGCTGTTTGTCCAGAGAAACTACAGGTTGTACCTGCTGCTGATAACCCTGGCTCTGGCGTTCTACGCTTTGACCTTAGTGTTCTCGGTGAGAAGAATTAGAGTGCAGCTGGATGCTGCTGCCGGTGCAGGGTTTCTTGGTTTGCTGAGAAGTCGGCCTGAAATGGTTGCTCTGGCGGCGTTCAGTTCCGTGGCTTTCTGGCTCCTTGCTTGCCTCCTTCCCTACCATGTCTTCCTTGCAGCCAAGAACCAGGTACATGTGAAATTTCGTGTGGTCTGTATGCGATCTTGTTCAAGGAACTAATAACTGGCTGATGAATTATTGTTCTCCTGGACTTTGCTGCTGCAGACTAGCCATGAGAGGCACAAAGAACGGTATCGGAGTTCCCCCAATCCTTACGATAGGGGAGTCCTTAGGAACATCAAGGATTGCCTGTTTGAGAGTTTGCCTCCCCCTAGAGTCGATTTCAGAGCCGCCCAGCCAAACTTAATGGATCAGCAACAACATTTGCCATTGACAGTTCATTCAGGCTGCTAGCTAGGATCTTCTGAAGCGGGATGCAATCGTGACCTGTACTTTCAAATCTCTAAGGTGCCCAATCATCAGCGCCTCAGCCCAATAGCAACTCACAACGGCAGATTGAGACTCTGACAAGTGGGGTCCGTCTCATCGGTATGCCAATATGTAGTGATCAGTTTCATGGCCTCGAGTTGTCTGATAAGGAACACTTTCAGTTAGTAGCTTTATGAAATAGTGTTCTGCAATTCTTTATTTTTTTAACAAGATATTCGGAGTTTCACGAGATCTACTAATCGTTTGTCGAGCTTTTCATAAACTGATTTGGTAAACACAAAATGTTCATTTTTCAACTTAGACTCGAAATTGTGTAAAGGCAAAACCAAATATCAAATCATCAACTTCACGTCAAACACATAAGCAAGTGGAGAAATGGCAACCTAGTCGTAATTTCGTTTTCATCTTTCGTTTTCATCTTTCATGATTCCGACATCACAAACTACTCCCATGTACTTCGCTTGTAAGTTTTAAACGGAAGGTAAGCCCATCTTTATAAACTTGAAGATATCTCCACAACTTAATTAGAGGCTCACAAGAATTACATAGAGCTTCACACCACAATGATTGAGGTATGTGGTAACACCAAACTTCTTGGGTTCCGAAAACCGAGAGGAACAGTATCTAGGTGCAAGCATCCAAGAGAAATAAGCTCACAAACTTTCACTCATGTGGATCCTCTATGAGAATTCAAACATGTCAATGGTGGGAACACAAGTGCTCAAGTCCTATCCCAAATCCCACCAAATAAACTAATTCTATGTAAGAATATGAGATGAAGAAGAAAGGAGGAGAATGCCAAATTCCACCAAGGTCCTGTTCCAATGGATTCCATCACTAAGAGAAGATATTGATTGCCGAAAATTCCTATCTTAATCTCCTTTGGAGGGGGGGGGGAGCACAACGGATGGGGAACCTTTGTAGAAGAAGACCCCTTAAATAGTCGGACGATAGTACCGCTCGGTGTTACTATTGCCTTCGAAATTGGTGAATACGTACTAGGTATTACTATTGGTAATGCACCAATGGTAGCTCATCAAAAAAGAGTGGTGCTTCTAGGCCACTACGGGCATATTACTAAACCCTATACCATGGTGGTGGCAACCCTTAGTGGTAGTGGCACGTGAGTGAGTGTGGTACGACTTCTACTAACGACAAGCGGTAGTACTGCAAAGACTCCATCAGTACCACACTACCGTGGGACGGAGACCAATAGTGCCGCTCCTAGAAAGGGTCAGTACCACCGCTAGCCACATCGGTACTACCAGACCTCGGAAAACTATAGACAACCAAAATCAAAACTATAATATCAGCATGCAAACTCCAATTAAGATGAAACCGATTTTTTTTAATGATAACGACAAGTAGTAATCTTAAAAACTAAACAAGGACAAACTACCAAGTAGATGGTGGAGGGAACCTCCCTAAGTGTTGCAAACGGTAAAAGTTATAACTAAAAAACTTAACAAGTTTTTCACATGGAATCCGTTTTTTATGAGCTCGAGCTTTTCAAGAGGATAACCATAAGCTCTAAATCCTCATATGGATAAAAATCAAATAACAGTCAGGAAATATGATGCCAATGATGTAAAATTTTGATCACTTTTTTCAAACATCTTATATTTAAGTTCTAAGGTCATGGTTTTGTAGCCCTCGTCCATACGAGTTCAACGAGCCGAAGAGCACCTAAAACAGAGTCCATGTGAAGAAATAGCGAACAAAATACAAAAGCAACAAAAGACTTGGCGACCATCAGTACGGGCAGACCTCGCCGTACCGTACGGCCGTACGGACCTCTGTTGGCTCCGTTTCGTCAAATGGAACAACATTTATGAAGGCTCGATGGGCATATTTGGCCCCTAGCTCCGTCGGTTTGCGAAACCGACCTCCAAAGTGCCTATTTAAGGAGGGGAGGGACCAAGGAGGAGCAGACATCCATCCACGCCCTATGTAATATCCCAGGTTTAGAGACGATCGAGGGGTAGAATTTAGAAAGGGATGTGCATTGCATCGTAAAATCTGGCGAAATTTCGCGTTTTTATTGAAAAATTGCATCAAAGGGGGACAAGTTTCTCTCTCGACACCACACAGGATTAGGGTTTTGAGAGTGCGAAAAACTTGAACCTATCTAGTCATCACTTAGGGTTTTCGAGAAGAGAAGGGAACAACTCTTTCTCAACTTAAGTTGCATGATTGAATTCAAACAAGATATGTTTGAATTTCAAATTCAAACATAGATCAAGAATATTATAATTCAAATATGGATAATTCTTTAAACAATTGGATAAATAAGAATACAAAACAATAGAATATATAAACAAAGCTCATTAGAAAAAATCTTGAGCTTTATTGATTAACACACAGAATACAATGTCATTTACAATATCCAAATTGAATTATAAATATTACAACACATTACTGAAATTGATAAATAAAAAGTGAAAACAAAAGAATTACAAGTTTAGACAGATTCCTAAACTACTAAAGTAAATCTTCATGATTTGCTTGATCACCACTTGATTGATCTTCACTTGATCATCTCATTCATCCCTGGAAACAAACACATTAAAATAAAACAAGAGTTAGGCCAAGTGGCAAAGCCACTTGGCAGGTTAGTGAAATAATGAGGCAATGGAGAGGATAATATCAACTCTGCCGAGCTGAGCATGCCAAAGCCCAATTTACAAGACATGCACACACAGGCAGCTCACAAGGATAGCTGCATGCCTCATTAGCACACACACACCAGGGGAGAGGACCCCAGGAAATGCACTGCTGTCGACCAAGGAAGTGAGGAGAGGGCGGGCATAAAACCTTTTCACCAGCAAACCCTATGATTCCATCGACAGGAGCATCACAAGGGTAAGAACATCAAGAACAGGAAGAACAACCAGAGCTATTCAACCTATCCAAAACCACCAAATCATCCAGAATAGTTCCATCGGGAACTGAGCTATTGAGCAAGCCACAAGGGATAGATCATCATAAGCCAGCAGGAGGAGCAGGGCAAGCTTTGATCACCCACCAGAAGCAAATCCTCTACATCAGCAAACTAATCTAGGAGCTGGACTGAGGTATACACATGTGATCATGAGCAAGCACATGTTTTGCTCATAAATAAGCATATACATGCATCACAAAAGCAAAGAAGTGTAGAAAACCCAGTTTGTATCATCACTTGGCTGTCAAGCCATTTGGTGCCAGCAAACAAGAGAGTTAGCTAGAAGGAAATCACCAAGGGAACAATGATTATGTAAACACAGTAGCATAACCTATCTAGTCATCCATATTCACCAAGCACCTACAACTAGTTAAGCCATCAGACTATGGACATTAATCTGTCCAGTATCATCTCAACATTAAATATCCTAGCAGCCCATGGATGACCACCAGGAATATTGCACAGAAGCATACACTAGAGATAGGAGCAACCATAACTAGCAGGCTAAGTCTGCTAGGGTCACAACAGCTACCTAGCCACATAGAAAAGCCCACTGGAGAAGCACATCATCACCCAAAAGGGTTCAGCATGAGCTAGGGTACCCGACCAATGGTTGGCATCCCTCTAGCTTCATAAATCCATCCATGAGATCATCACTGCTAAGCAGTTCACATCATTTATCCACTCAATAAAACAAGGCAACACAGATAAATGAAATACACAAGTTAACAATGCACCAGACACTTGCATATGATCCAATGGATCACTTCAAGCATTAGCAAGTGCTGGAGACAGCAAGATTATGCACCAACACAGGCTTGGGAATCACATAGACCTGGAAGAGCAACAATATAGGATTCATAAGCAACATCAACCACCAGTACTTGGTGGGGAGCTGAATCCACAAGCAACAACAGCATATGAATTGAATTCATGCACATATATAAGCCAACAGGAAGCCCTGGTGATCACATGATCATCCAATGCCACATCTAACCAACCATTGTATCAAAGATAATCAAATTAATACATTATAATTGTATGCAGAAGCACACTAACAAAGTATAGAGCTGTATAGCTAGCAATCATGCTCAACAGGGCATATCTATGAATCATAGCACAAGGGACAGCACACCAGGAGCACTGGCACTTGCAGAATACAAGGATTATTCATAATAATCAAGCCAAGTGCAAGTAAATGAACACACATGGAAGGCATAGCATCAGTAGCAATAGCAGGAGCAACCTAGCATGGCTGAAGCATCACAGTATGCTCATGAGAAAGTGCTCATGAGCTACAATAGCATGGCATAGAGAAGAGCAGATAGGGCAACAGCAGTAGCAACTAGTCACCATGGTGGTAGCAGAGAAACCAGCAGCACACACACAGCAGCAGCACACGCACCGCAGCAGCACAGGCACCGCATCAGTGGCCAAAAGAGCCAAAGAAACAACACGGCATGACCTCTCCATGGGGAGGATCAGCCGCAGCTCAGGCTAGAAGAAGGAGGAGTAGAGCTGAGAGATAGAAAGGGAGATAGTGGAGGACTTACTAGAGAAGCGGGTCGACGAACACGGCCATGGCGGCCACGGCGGCACACACCGTGGGCATGGAGGCGCCAGGCCAAGCCAGGCCAGGCACTGCATCGCCGCAGTACCAGCACCACCGTGGCAAGGCTCACGGCAGCGCCACAGCCTCGGAGCGCCGGCGAACACCAGATCACCGCGGAACCGTGCCTGTGTGCAGACGAGAAGGGGGCGAACGGAGGAGACGATGAAGACCAAATCGACGCGGACCAACAGGTGCGCCGTCGAGGGGCGGTTCGCCAGCGACCAACCACGTCGCCGGGGATGGGTAGAAACGGCCGGAGTAATTCGGCGACGGCGACGACGACGCGAGTCGCTAGAGCGTCGAGGAGATTTAGGGTTAGGCAGAGGAGACGTCTATGGGGGCGACTGGGTCGGTTGGACCGAGCCCAACGGGATGGTCCAACCTAACCAGCTCGGCCACCTGAAAGGTGGGGCCCACAGGGGCATTTTGGTCATTTATAAATTGGCCATTTAATTTAATCTTTCCAGAATTTTTAGAAAATAAATATAGTTCTAAAAAAATAAAGAAAAATATGTAAACCACTCAGAATAAAATTCTCTGTCATAATAAAATATGAAATGGAAATTTTGAGAGAGTTAAAAAATTAAGTCATAATTAAATGCAAGAAATGAATATCTTTATCATTAAAAATCACCCTTTATATTTTTAATGATAAAATAAGTCCATAAATTCATTTGGACTTAAAAACACCTTGGCAATATTCCAAGGTAGTAATTTACTCTTAAGGAGTCTTCTCGAAATTGTTCTTATTAACCATGCATGTCTGACATGAAATAATAAAACACCGGGAAAGGGGGAACAAAACCCTAAAACTGAAAAGCATGCATATTTGCTTCTTTAACCATTGCCCTTATCGGACAATGATGCTATCTTTCAGAAACATAGGACAAGGGTCATTCCACATATTCCAACTGCAACACTTTGCAGTCTTCAGGCAAGTTCATCGCTTGCTCATGTCATTTGAGTATTTTTACCAAATTACTTGCAAACTACTATGATTATCACTCTTGCATGAAAAGCAAAATGATAATTTCATAACTATGAATATGACTATGTGGTGGGCAATGGAACCATGGTATGAGTATGGTGGAGGTTCCATTGCAGGGGTTCGTATCCATCTAGGATTAAACAACAAATGTCGTCCAGGGATTCTTGTGCCGTAATACCCGTGTTAACCATAAGATCTGGAGTGGGACGGAGTAGTCAAGTGTGTTCTCTCCTCTCGTTCATCAACGGATGCACTTACCATAGTCACTTGATCCAGAGAAGGACAAGCGAAGTGGTTGGGGAGCCCCAAGTCCCCATGGTAATGCGGTCTATGATGGGTTGCATCTACCGGCGAAGGAATTTATGGTAGAGCCCTGAATTGTCGTCGGGGTCGGAGGCTATCCAAAGGGGTATGCTCACCGGTGAGGACCCATGGTCGGGGATTGCAACAAAGGGTGGGTGTTCGAGGTCGCGGGAGAATGCATTTTGGCTAAGACCTTATACCGGGCCTCACACCACGGAAGTGTGGACGGGAAAGCTGCCCGGTTGGCACCAAGGTTAAGATCTCTTGTGGTTAAAGAAACACACCTCTGCAGAGTGTAATTAATCATGACCTGTCACTCCCTGTTCCGGGATTTGGAACTACGAACGCTGCCGGAAAGGAACTCCATGAAGTTCTAGTAAACGGTGAAGGCTGACGAACGTAGTTCTTCTGAATAAAAGCAACCTTTTGAAGAAATGATTATAAAAACATGCATTGGTATTAGACTTTCTGGTCTAATATTGTAGCTAGTGCATTAAACACCTCTTTCCTAATATGAACTTGTTGAGTACGCTCGTACTCATACATCTTATAGTCCCTTGCTTAGAATGTCTGAACCACCTCGAGGAGGCAGCTGATGGACAAGGAGGAGCCGAGGAGATCTACTATGAGGAGCCTGACCTCTCAGGTGGAATAGAAGGCGTAGACTATCTTATTGTCTACGGAAATGGGGAGACATCCGAAGGAAACCAAGCCTGAAATACCTTAGTGTTAGTGGTAACCGAGCAGTGCGAACTCCTTAGTATTTAGCTGCTCGGAAGAAATAAATGTATAACCTGCTTAGACTCTTATATTGTAAGCTAAGTTGGGTTCACCTCGAACCCAGGAGTATTCCTCTCTGGATCCAGGAGGAACTTCAAGATGATGTATATATTTGGTTTGTAATAATATGTGAATGAGTTATGGACCAGCTACGTTTTGTTGTACTACTCTGAGGGATGTAATATTTGTGGATTGGTACTTCGCGAATGCTATATCAACGACTGGCATACTACAACATGCACTGGTATGCAGGGTCACCACACCCTAGGGATAGAGCCCTGCTGAAAGAACATCTCTCACAATATGTTTTGTGTGTTTGATGACAATGTATGAGATACACTAATGTTTGATGAAGTGGTGCAGGGATTATATAGATACATGTATTTGAGTGACTTGTGTGGAAAAACGAGTCAAAAGGAAGCTGAAACAGAATCACCAGGCCGGATAATCCGGGCCGGATATTTGCAAAATATCCGGGCCCCAAAATTTGGCTAAGGACCAGAAGCGACGCGACTCAGTACTTCCCTGGCATGGGGTCGGACTTTTGGCCGGACATTTGGCCGGTTTTTCTCCAGGGCCGGATTTTTCCGGGGGTCCGGATTGTCCGGCCCCAACTCAGGCCGGATTATCCGACCCTCGAAAGTCACCAACGGCTGGATTTTGAGAGGGGGTATTTATACCCCCCTTCTTCTACCTTCCTCCTTGCTCAATCATTGGAAAAATTCTGCCAAGCCTCACCACCATTAGAGCCACCTCAAGAACTCAAGATTTGCAAGATCTCCTCCCCCCCCAACCAAATCTCTTGATCTTTGGAGATTCGAAGGAGAAGACACCGATCTACATCCTCACCGAAGCGATTTACATTTCACCCTCATTTGCTTGAGGGTCCTCTTGCTAGTGTTCCTCTTTGGATCCCTAGTTGTTTGTTGTTGATGTATTGTTGTTGATTGTTGTGTGGTTATAGATTTGGGAGCCTCCAATTTGGTTGTGGATGTGTGTCCCAAGAACTTTTTAAAGGCCCGGTTTCCGCCTCAAGGAAATCCCTCAGTGGAAGTGGGCTAGGCCTTCGTGGCGTTGCTCACAGGAGATCTGAGTGAAGCCTTCGTGGCTGTTGGTTTGGCTTTCGTAGCAACCACACTCCTCCAAACGTAGATGTACCTTCTTGAAAAGGAAGGGAACTACGGGAATCATCTCCGTGTCTCCGCGTGCTCCACTCTCGGTTACCTCTATCCTATTCTATCTCCTATATATTGCGTAGCTATATCTTGCTTAGTTATTAACCTTGTCATATAGGTAAATTCACTTAGTTGCATATCTAGAGAATTTACCTTTGTGTCAAGCCTAAATTGAAAAAGAACTAAAAATTGGTTAGCACCTATTCACCCCCCCTCTAGGTGCGGTATACGATCCTTTCAATCGGTATCAGAGCCTCGGCTCTTATTTCGGGCTTAACCGCCTAAGAGTATGCCGGATGATGAACAGTCGGAGGGGGCCGTAAAGCCGGTCTCCATGGATGATCTCAATTCGGTGGAAACATCCTTGAGATCCGCCATGCAAACCCAAATGGAAACATTGATGAAAATATTTAACGACCGCTTTCCCGCGGCTCCCCCCATCATCCCCGCTGTAGAGATAAAGGACAAGGGTGAGTTAGAAGAGGGAGATGCTTCGGCATTACCCTCCTCTACCAAACCCTTGAATGGTGATAACTTAACCACTATTAAAACTCCCATTGCATCTCCTAGGGGAACTAGTGGAGGTGAGAGCTACAATCGAGTGGCTCCGCCTTTCCTATCTCCCGATATACCGGTTCCCCATCCTCATATAAACAGTCGAGACGACCCACCTAAGTTTAATGTTAAAGATTTCGACAGATGGCAATTTGAGTTTCGTTCTAATGTTCGCAGTGCCTCCAATGAACTTTGGAGAATCATCGTGGAAGGCTTCAAGCCCTACAACCCCGACAAGTTGACTAGAAGAGAAGTGGTTGATAGTCAACTCAATGACACTGCTTTGCACATGATTCAAACTAGTGTGGGGACAAAGGAATTGTATCGTGTTCGGAATTTCACCACCGCCAAGGAAGCTTGGGATGGTTTGGCCGCTAGTTGCATTGGAAGTGATAGCATGAGAAGGAACAAGTACAATTCTCTTCGGAATCAAGCCGAAGGATTCATGAGGCTACCGGATGAAGATCATGAAGTCATGTATGGAAGACTTCTCACCGTTGCCGATTCTTTCCGGAATGTGGGTGCCACCCACATCAATGAATCTTGGATCAAAGATAAGTACATCGATTGCATGATGCCGTTTGAACCCATTGATGTCAAGACTCTTGCTGGCAGAGAATGCTTTTCCTCTCTCACTTCTCAACAAGCCGTGCACGAGATGCAAGCCCTCAAAGTGCTCGAGCAAAACTCCCATGATTCTTGCAATCGTGCCATCGGAATGTCAAGAGGGAACAATCTTGCCTTGACGGTCAACTCCGTAGAAGAAGTGAACCCTCAAGAACCATATAGGACATCTTGGAGTATGTCCTATCCGGAAGACTTGGAACTCCACTACAATGATCACATGACATTCCATGAGAAATCCTTTTGGGTTGACCCGTCCAAGGCCAAGGAAGACAACATCAAGAGAAACAACTCAAGTGGATTCACAAGCTCGGGCCCAAAAACAAGATCTTGCTACAATTGTAGTCACAAGCGCCATTTCATTGCTCAGTGCCCCTATGAGCATAGGGAAACTAATGGTGGAAGGCTCATTCCCAAGGACAAGAGCAAAGATTCAAAGGGAAAATATTCAAAGGCCCCCAACAAGAAATTCTATAACAAGAGCAGGAAGGGCAAGAGGCCCTCAAGGATTGTGCTAGTTGTTGGAGATATGCCCAAGAGGCAATAATAAAAGTGGTTATTATATATCTTTATGTTTATGATAAATGTTTATATTCCATGCTATAATTATATTAACCGAAACATTGATACATGTGTGATATGTAAACAACAAAGAGTCCCTAGTATGCCTCTTAACTAGCTTGTTGATTAATGGATGATTAGTTTCATAATCATGAACATTGGATGTTATTAATAACAAGGTTATATCATTGTATGAATGATGTAATGGACACACCCAATTAAGCGTAGCATAAGATCTCGTCATTAAGTTATTTGCTATAAGCTTTCAATACATAGTTACCTAGTCCTTATGACCATGAGATCATGTAAATCACTTATACCGGAAAGGTACTTTGATTACACCAAACGCCACTCGCGTAAATGGGTGGTTATAAAGGTGGGATTAAGTATCCGGAAAGTATGAGTTGAGGCATATGGATCAACAGTGGGATTTGTCCATCCCGATGACGGATAGATATACTCCGGGCCCTCTCGGTGGAATGTCGTCTAATGTCTTGCAAGCATATGAATAAGTTCATAAGAGACCACATACCACGGTACGAGTAAAGAGTACTTGTCAGAGACGAGGTTGAACAAGGTATAGAGTGATACCGAAGATCAAACCTCGGACAAGTAAAATATCGCGTGACAAAGGGAATTGGTATTGTATGTGAATGGTTCATTCGATCACTAAAGTCATCGTTGAATATGTGGGAGCCATTATGGATCTCCAGATCCTGCTATTGGTTATTGGTCGGAGTAAGTACTCAACCATGTCCGCATAGTTCACGAACCGTAGGGTGACACACTTAAAGTTGGATGTTGAAATGGTAGTACTTGAATACGGAATGGAGTTCGAATATTTGTTCGGAGTCCCGGATGAGATCACGGACATCACGAGGAGTTCCGGAATGGTCCGGAGAATAAGATTCATATATAGGATGTCATTTTATGTGAATTAAAATGTCGCGGAAGGTTCTATGGAAGGTTCTAGAAGGTTCTAGAAAAGTCCGGAAGAAACCACCAAGGAAGGTGGAGTCCACATGGGACTCCACCTCCATGGCCGGCCAACCCTAGTGGGGGAGGAGTCCCAAGTGGACTCCCCTTAGGGGCCGGCCACCCCCCATATGGGAGGTGGAACTCCCACCTCTAGTGGGAGTCCTAGCTTGGCTAGGTTTCCCTCCATATGGAAGGTTTTTGGTTCGGGTCTTATTCGAAGACTTGGAGACCAACTCTTGGGGATCCACCTATATAATGAGGGGCCAAGGGAGGGGGCCGGCCACCCCAAGACCACAAGCTGGCCGCCCCCTTGAAGTGGCCGGCCACCCCTCCCAAACCCTAGCCGCCCCCTCTCCTCCATATCTCCCGCGTAGCTTTAGCGAAGCTCCGCCGGAGTTCTTCACCGCCACCGACACCACGCCGTCGTGCTATAGGATTCAAGAGGAGCTACTACTTCCGCTGCCCGCTGGAACGGGAGGTGGACGTCGTCTTCATCAACAACCGAACGTGTGACCGAGTACGGAGGTGCTGCCCGTTCGTGGCGCCGGAACCGATCGTGATCAAGATCTTCTACGTGCTTTTGCAAGCGGCAAGTGAACGTCTACCGCAGCAACAAGAGCCTCATCTTGTAGGCTTTGGAATCTCTTCAAGGGTGAGACTCGATACCCCCTCGTTGCTACCGTCTTCTAGATTGCATCTTGGCTTGGATTGCGTGTTTGCGGTAGGAATTTTTTTTTTCTATGCAACGTTATCCTACACTAGTGACTAAGGAAGAATATTCTTCCGATGAAGTTGAAAGTTCTAGTGATGATGTAGAAGAAGAAAGCTCAAAGGAAGAGGCCGCCATTGTCACTACCAACATTCCCTCTTCATCTCTCTTTGAATCCCCCAATGAGAATCCTCATATCAATAATGCACATTGCTTCATGACAAGGTCCACCTTGGACACATCTATTGTGCTATCAACTCAAGAAGAATATACCTCCGGAGATGATGATGTTGATGATGAAGAAGATGCAACCTCAAATGGATTGGTTTCCCTTGCCTCCCTCTCCAGTAACTCTTCATCACCAAGTGAATCCCCCAATGAGGTCATTCATGTGGAGGAACAAAGTTGCCTCATGGCTAAATCTTCCGAGGTATCATCTCCTAACCCCTCTATGCCTAACATATCAAATGATCTAGGGGTTGATCTTGCTAGTCTAAAAGTGAAACAAGAAATGCTAGATTTTGATGAGTTCATTCTTAACTTACAAGGTGACACTAGAAAGCATGTTTCCAATCTCATGATTCGTCTAGCACAACTCAATGATACTCTTGAGAAAAAATGTCAAATAGAGAGAGAAGACTCTCTTGAAATACATGCTCTTAAAAATGCTCTTGAGGAAAGTCAAGAAACCATAGCTTCTCTTGAAGAGAGGCTAGAAAATATTGAAGAGCCTCAAGATAAAATTAACAAGCTCACTAAAGCTAGAGATCTTGCTAGAGCTAAGACTAAAGTGCTTATAAAGGAAAAGTCCAAATTTGGTGTTGATCATGAGAAACTTGTGAAGGATCTAGATGAACTAGACAAGGCTCACAAAGCCTTGAAGAGTGAATACTCTCTCCTCTCCAAGTCTAATGAGCAACTTCAAATTAGGCTTGCTTCATATGACATACCTAGTACCTCTACTCCTTCATGTGATCATGCAAATATTATTGAGGAAAATGCTAGGTTGAAGGATGAACTTGCTAAGGCCTCCTCTCCCCAAAATAAACTTTTCTTGGATGATCTTTTGAGTAAGCAAAGGTCAAACAATGGGAAGGAGGGCCTTGGTTATAGTGCCAAGGCAAAGAAGGCAAACAAGCAAAAGGCCAAGCCCGCACAAGAGAAGAAGAAAGCTATCACTAATGGTGAAGCCCCCAAGGGAAAAACCATTAATGATGATGATGCGGGAATTGCTAACCCTCACTATGTTCTATTTAAAGATTATTATGGTGATGTTTATTCTAAATGTGTTGGCCCATATGATGGTTATGTTGCTTGGTCTATTTGGGTCTCAAAGACCCTTGTTGCTAACAAAAGAGGACCCATTGAGAAATGGGTACCTAAATCCAAGAATTGATCTCATGTAGGACTACGCCGCTGGAGGTTCAAAATGGGTACTTGATAGTGGATGTACAAGTCATATGACCGGCGGCAAGAACCTCGTCAAGGAGTTGAGGCCCAATATAAATAATATCATCGTCTCCTTTGGCGATAATTCTACATCAGAGGTATTGGGTTTTGGCAAGGTTGTGGTTGCACACAACATTACTCTTGTGGATGTCATGCTTGTCAAAACCCTTGGTTACAATTTACTTTTCGTTTCCGCCCTTGGCAAGATGGGTTTCTCCATCTTTATTGATAATGATATTGTGGTCCTCTTGTGGAGCAAGACTCTAAAAGTCGCTTTCGTTGGGTATCGCGGACATAACTTGTATGTGGTGGACTTCTCGGGGACCACCACCTCAAGTGAGATGTGCCTATTCGGAAAGGCAAATGTGGGATGGTTGTGGCATCGCCGCTTGGCCCATGTCAACATGAGAACTTTGCAAAGTCTTCACAAGGGGAACCATATTGTGGGACTAATGGAAAATGTTTCTTTTGCCAAAGATCGTGTTTGTAGGGCTTGTGTTGTAGGCAAAATGCATCACTCTCCGCACCCAAGCAAGACTATTATCTCTTCCAAGAGGATCTTGGAGCTCCTTCATGTGGATCTCTTTGGTCCTACCTCTCATGCAAGTCTTGGTGCGAAGAAATATTGCTTGGTAATTGTTGATGACTATTCGAGATACACTTGGGTCTACTTTCTCAAGAAGAAAGATGAGACTCAACAAATCTTCATTGACTTTGCTACCGAGGTGCAACACCATCATAATCTCCTTATTATGGCAATAAGAAGTGACAACGGCTCCGAGTTCAAGAACTATACACTCAATGATTTTCTTAGTGATGGGGGGATTTGACATCAATATTCTACTGCATACACCCCTCAACAAAATGGTGTTGCGGAGAGGAAGAACCGAACTCTTATGGATATGTCAATATGTTGGCGGAGTATAAATCCCGCCATAACTTTTGGGCCAAAGCCATCTCCACCGCTTGCCACTCCTCTAACCGGCTCTATCTCCGCAAGGGCTTGAACAAGACTCCATATGAAATACTCACCGGGAACAAGCCTAATATCTCATACTTCAAGGTGTTCGGGTGTAAGTGTTTCTGCAAAATCAAAGGAGTTCGTTTATCTAAATTTGCTCCTAAAGCTTTGGAGGGTATATTTGTTGGTTACGGTGCCGAATCTCACACTTATAGAGTCTTTGATGTATCCTCCGGGATTATCATTGAATCTTGTAGTGTGAAGTTCGAAGAAAATGATGGCTCCCAAGTGGGGCAAGTTGATGTATGTGCAGGTGATGAAATACCTCAAGATGCCATAGTAAGAATGGGTGTGGGATTTTTCCGCCCCGTTGAGGGACATGGTGTGGCGTCTCGGGAAGGACTATGCTCTACCACGGTGGAGCCCTCATCTTCTCAACATCAACAAACCCCATCTAGTGAAGCTAATGATGCACCAACCCAAGAACAAAAACAAGACCCTCCCTCTTGTGTGCAAGATCAAGGACAAGATCAACCAAGCATTCATGATGGCTCCAATGAGGATCCATTCAATTTGTGTCATTCACCGCATAATGTCCAAGATCAAGCACATGATGTTGAGCACTCTCAAGAACTTGAGGAAGCTCAAGTTGAAGGTCAAGACAGGGACCCAAATGATCAAGTTGATCAAGTGATACCTCCAAGGCCAAGAAGAACCAAGGAGGAGATCGAGGCCCGTCGTCTAGCAAGAAGAGAAAGGAACCTTGAAATTCGTGAACACACACATGACAAGGTCCTTGGTGATTTAAGGGCAAGTGTTACCACAAGAAGGCAATTGGCTAACTTTAGCAATCACCATGCTTATATCTCCTTAGTGGAACCCAAGAAAGTATTTGAAGCCCTTGAAGATTCGGATTGGTTGGAAGCTATGCATGATGAACTCAACAACTTCAAGCGCAACAAAGTGTGGACCTTTGTAGAGAAGCCAAAGGGGTGCAGCAATGTTATAGGCACTAAATGGGTTTTCAAGAACAAGAAAGATGAGTTTGGAAATGTTGTGAGGAACAAGGCAAGATTGGTGGCCCAAGGTTTCTCTCAAGTTGAAGGAATTGACTTTGGAGAAACTTATGCTCCCGTGGCTCGCCTTGAGTCCATCTGTATCCTTCTTGCTTATGCATCGCATCATAACTTTAAGTTACAACAAATGGATGTGAAAAGTGCATTTCTTAATGGTCCTTTGCATGAAGAGGTTTATGTTAAGCAACCCCGGGGTTTGAGGATCTCAACTTTCCTAACCATGTCTATAAGCTTGATAAAGCACTTTATGGTCTCAAACAAGCTCCTAGAGCTTGGTACGAGCACCTTAAAGAATTGTTGATAGACCGTGGGTTTGATGTTGGGCTAATCGATCCCACTCTTTTTACTAAGAGGGTCAATGGGGAGCTTTTCGTTTGCCAATTATATGTTGATGATATTATCTTTGGCTCTACTAACAAAGCTTTCAATGATGAATTTTCGAAGCTTATGACCGATAGGTTTGAGATGTCTATGATGGGAGAGATGAAGTTCTTCCTTGGTTTTGAGATCAAGCAATTGAGGGAAGGAACCTTCATCAATCAAGCAAAATATCTCCAAGACATGCTCAAGAGGTTCAAGATGACCGAGTTGAAGGGTGTAGCCACTCCTATGGTTACTAAATGTCATCTTGCACTTGATCCCAATGGTAAAGAGGTGGATCAAAAGGTATATCGCTCCATGATTGGATCCTTGCTTTACCTTTGTGCATCTAGACCGGACATAGTGTTGAGTGTTGGTGTGTGTGCAAGGTATCAAGCTTCTCCTAAGGAGAGCCACATGATGGCTCTCAAAAGAATCTTTCGATATTTGGTTGATACCTGATACGTCTCAAACGTATCTATAATTTCTTATGTTCCATGCTACTTTTATGATGATACTCACATGTTTTATACACATTATATGTCATTATTATGCATTTTCCGGCACTAACCTATTGACGAGATGCCAAAGAGCCGCTTGATGTTTTCTCGCTGTTTTTGGTTTCGAAATCCTAGTAAGGAAATATTCTCGGAATTGGACGAAATCAACGCCCAGGGGCTTATTTTTCCACGAAGCTTCCAGAAGACCGGAGGAGATACGAAGTGGGGCCACGGGCGCCGCCACACTAGGGCGGCGCGGCCTAGAGGGGGCCCGCGCGGCCCTAGCGTGTGGGGCCCCCGTGACGCCTCCTGACCTGCCCTTCCGCCTACTAAAAGCCTTGGTCGCGAATACCCCAGTACCGAGAGCCGCGATACGGAAAACCTTCCAGATACGCCGCCGCCGCCAATCCCATCTCGGGGGATTCAGGAGATCACCTCCGGCACCCTGCCGGAGAGGGGAATCATCTCCCGGAGGTCTCTTCATCGCCATGATCGCCTCCGGATCGATGTGTGAGTAGTCCACCCCTCGGACTATGGGTCCATAGCAGTAGCTAGATGGTTGTCTTCTCCTCATTGTGCTATCATGTTAGATCTTGTGAGCTGCCTATCATGATCAAGATCATCTATTTGTAATGCTACATGTTGTGTTTGTTGGGATCCGATGAATATTGAATACTATGTCAAGTTGATTATGAATCTATCATATATGTGTTCTTTATGTTTTTGCATGCTCTCCGTTGCTAGTAGAGGCTCTGGCCAAGTTGATACTTTTAACTCCAAGAGGGAGTATTTATGCTCGATAGTGGGTTCATGCCTCCATTGAATCTGGGACAGTGACAGAAAGTTCTAAGGTTGTGGATGTGTTGTTGCCACTAGGGATAAAACATCGATGCTTTGTCTAAGGATATTTGTGTTGATTACATTACGCACCATACTTAATGCAATTGTCCGTTGTTTGCAACTTAATACTAGAAGGGGTTCGGATGATAACCTCGAAGGTGGACTTTTTAGGCATAGATGCATGCTCGGATAGCGGTCTATGTACTTTGTCGTAATGCCCTGATTAAATCTCATAGTACTCATCATGATATATGTATGTGCATTGTTATGCCTTCTTTATTTGTCAATTGCCCAACTATAATTTGTTCACCCAACATGCGTTTATCTTATGGGAGAGACACCACTAGTGAACTGTGGACCGCGGTCCAATTCTTTACATCTGAAATACAATCTACTGCAATTGTTCTTTACTGTTCTTCGCAAACAAACATCATCATCCACACTATACATCTAACCCTTTGTTTACAGCAAGCCGGTGAGATTGACAACCTAACTGTTACGTTGGGGCAAAGTACTTTGATTGTGTTGTGCAGGTTCCACGTTGGCACCGGAATCCCTGGTGTTGCGCCGCACTACACTCTGTCACCAACGACCTTCACGTGATCCTTGACTCCTACTGGTTCGATAAACCTTGGTTTCTTACTGAGGGAAACTTGCTGCTGTACGCATCACACCTTCCACTTGGGGTTCCCAACGGGCGTGTGCTCTACGCTTCATCAAGCTAAATTTCTGGCGCCGTTGCCGGGGAGATCAAGACACGCTGCAAGGGGAGTCTCCCACATCCAATCTCTTTACTTTGTTTTTGTCTTGCTTTATTTTATTTTATTTACTGCTTTGTTTGCTCTTTATATCAAAAACACAAAATAATTAGTTGCTAGTTTTACTTTATTTACTGTCTTGTTCTCTATATTGAAAACACAAAAAAATTAGTTACTTGCATTTACTTTATTTAGTTTGATTTATTTACTGCTGCTAAAATGGGTACTGTTGAGAATACTAAGTTGTGTGACTTCACTAACACAAATAATAATGATTTCTTATGCACACCTATTGCTCCACCTGCTACTACAGCAGAATTCTATGAAATTAAACCTGCTTTACTAAATCTTGTTATGAGAGAGCAATTTTCCGAGTGTTAGTTCCGATGATGCTGCTGCCCATCTTAATAATTTTGTTGAACTATGTGAAATGCAAAAGTATAAGGATGTAGATGGTGACATTATAAAATTAAAATTGTTTCCTTTCTCCTTAAGAGGAAGAGCTAAAGATTGGTTGCTATCTCTGCCTAGAAATAGTATTGATTCATGGACTAAATGTAAGCATGCTTTTATTGGTAGATATTATCCTCCTTCTAAAATTATATCTTTGAGAAGTAGCATAATGAATTTTAAGCAATTGGATAATGAACATGTTGCTCAAGCATGGGAGAGAATGAAATCTTTAGTGAAGAATTGCCCTACCCATGGACTGACTACTTGGATGATCATCCAAACCTTTTATGCAGGACTGAAGTTTTCTTCGCGGAACCTATTGGATTCAGCTGCTGGAGGTACCTTTATGTCCATTACTTTGGGGGCGGCAACAAAGCTTCTTGATGATATGATGACAAATTACTCTGAATGGCACACGGAAAGAGCTCCACAAGATAAGAAGGTAAATTATGTTGAAGAAACCTCCTCCTTGAGTGATAAGATTGATGCTATTCTGTCTATGCTTGTGAATGGTAGATCTAATGTTGATCCTAATAATGTTCCTTTAGCTTCATTGGTTGCCCACGAAGAACATGTTGATGTGAACTTTATTAAAAGTAATAATTTCAACAACAATGCTTATAGGAATAATTCTGGTAACAATTATAGGCCATATCCTTCTGCTAATGGTAATGGTTATGGTAATTCTTATGGGAATTCTTACAACAATAATAGGAATGTACCACCTGGTCTTGAAGCCATGCTTAAAGTATTTATTAGTACACAAACTGCTTTTAACAAATCTGTTGAAGAAAAGCTTGATAAAATTGATATTCTTGCTTTTAAGGTTGATAGACTTGCCTCTGATGTTGATCTTTTAAAATTGAAAGTTATGCCTAATAAGGATATTGATAATAAAATTGTTACTACAGCAAATGCCATCCAAGTTCGAATTAATGAGAATATTAGATTGATGGCTGAATTGCATGCTAGGTGGGAAAGAGAAGAAAACGAAAAACTAGCTAAAGAGAATAATGTAGCTAAAGTTTGGACTATTACCACCACTAGTAATGTTAATGCTTCACATGCTGCTACACCACCTACTATCAATGGTAAAATAATTGGTGTTGGCAATGTTTCTACTCCTGGTGCAAAGCGTTCAAAATTGCCTGAAACTGCTAAAACTGCTGAAATTTTTCAAAATGTTGGGGACAATGATCCCATTGTTGTAGATCATAATGATTTAGATTTTGATGATTGTCACATCTCTGAAGTTATAAAGTTCTTACAAAAACTTGCTAAAAGTCCCAACGCTAGTGCTATAAATTTGGCCTTTACAAAACATATTACAAATGCTCTCATAAAAGCTAGAGAAGAGAAACTAAAACTTGAAACTTCTATTCCTAGGGAGTTAGAAGATGGTTGGGAGCCCATCATTAGGATGAGGGTCAATGATTTTGATTGTAATGCTTTATGTGATCTTGGTGCAAGTATTTCTGTTATGCCTAAGAAAATTTATGATATGCTTAACTTGCCACCATTGAGAAATTGTTATTTGGATGTTAATCTTGCTGATAATGCTATAAAGAAACCTTTGTGGAGAATTGATAATGTTCGTATTATGGTTAACAATAACCTTGTCCCCGTTGATTTTGTTGTCTTGGATATTGAATGCAATGCATCTTGTCCCATTATATTGGGAAGACCTTTTCTTCGAACTCTTGGTGCTACCATTGATATGAAGGAAGGTAATATTAAATATCAATTTCCTCTCAAGAAAGGTATGGAACACTTCCCTAGAAAGAGAATGAAGTTACCTTATGATTCTATTATTAGAACAAATTATGATGTTGATGCTTCATCTCTCGATAATACTTGATCCACACTTTCTGCGCCTAGCTGAAAGGCGTTAAAGAAAAGCGCTTATGGGAGACAACCCATTATTTTACTTCTGCACTTTGTTTTATATTTGAGTCTTGGAAGTTGTTACTACTGTAGCAACCTCTCCTTATCTTTATTTTATTGCATTGTTGTGCCAAGTAAAGTCTTTGATAGTAAAGTCAATACTAGATTTGGATTACTGCGCAGGAACAGATTTCTTGCTGTCACGAAATTGAGCCGCCCCGTCTGTAGAAAATTTATAAAAATCTGCCAATTTACGTGCGTGATCCTCAGATATGTACGCAACTTCGATTCAATTTGGGCATTTTCATCTGAGCAAGTCTGGTGCCTCTAAAAAATTCGTCTTTACGGACTGTTCTGTTTCGACAGATTCTGCCTTTTATTTCGCATTGCCTGTTTTGCTATGTTTTATTGATTTCTTTGTTCCATTAACTTTCAGTAGCTTTGTGCAATGTCCAGAAGTGTTAAGAATGATTATGTCACCTCTGAATATATGAATTATGCACTGACCCTCTAATGAGATTGTTTTGAGTTTGGTGTGGAGGAAGTTTTCAAGGGTCAAGAGAGGAGGATGATACAATATGATCAAGAAGAGTGAAAAGTCTAAGCTCGGGGATGCCCCCGTGGTTCATCCCTGCATATTTTAAGAAGACTCAAGCATCTAAGCTTGGGGATGCCCAAGGCATCCCTTCTTCATCGACAACTTATCAGGTCACCTCTAGTGAAACTATATTTTTATTCCGTCACATCTTATGTGCTTTACTTGGAGCGTCTGTTTGTTTTTATTTTTATTTTTGTTTGAATAAAATCGGATCCTAGCATTCTTTGTTTGGGAGAGAGACACGCTCCGCTGTTTCGTATGAACACATATGTTCTTAGCTTTATCTTTAATGTTCATTGCGAAATTTGAACTACTTCATTCATTGTTATATGGTTGGAAACACAAAATGCCGCATGTGGTAAATGGTATAATGTCTTGAATAATTTGATACTTGGCAAATGTTGTGCTCATATAGATCATGTTTAAGCTCTTTCATCATGTACCTTGTACCCATTAATGAAGAACTACATAGAGCTTGTTAAAATTTGGTTTGCATGATTGATCTCTAGAGTCTAGATATTTTCTGGTTTAGGTGTTTGAACAACAAGGAGACAATGTAAAGTCTTATAATACTTACAATATGTTCATATGTGAGCTTTGCTGCACCTTTTATACTTGAGTTTGCTTCAAACAACCTTGCTAGTCTAGCCTTGTATTGAGAGGAATTCTTCTCGTGCATCCAAATCCTTGAGCCAAAAACTATGCCATTTGTGTCCACCATACCTACCTACCACATGGTATTTCTCTGCCATTCCAAAGTAAATTACTTGAGTGCTACCTTTAAAAATTCTATTCCTTTGTCTTTGCAATATATAGCTCATGGGAAAAATAGACTAAAAACTATTGTGGTGAAGAATATGTACTTATGTGTCTTATTTCTTAATAAGTTGCTAGTTGCGCGGTAACCATGTTTCTGGGGACGCCATCAACTTTTACCTTTGTTGAATATCATGTGAGTTGCTATGCATGTTCGTCTTGTCTGAAGTAAGGGCGATTTTCATGATCAAATGGTTTGAGTATGCATATTGTTAGGGAAGAACATTGGGCCGCTAACTAAAGCCATGATTCATGGTGGAAGTTTCAGTTTGGACAATTAATCCTCAATCTCTTATGAGAATTTTAACTGTTGTTGAATGCTTATGCATTAAAGAGGAGTCCATTATCCGTTGTCTATGTTGTCCCGGTATGGATGTCTAAGTTGAGAATAATCAAAAGCGAGAAATCCAATGCGAACTTTCTCCTTAGACCTTTGTACAGTGCGACATAGAGGTACCCCTTTGTGACACTTGGTTGAAACATATGCTATGCAATGATAATCCGTGTTAATCCAAGCTAATTAGGACAAGGTGCGAGCACTATTGGTATACTATGCATGAGGCTTGCAACTTATAGGATATCTTATACATAACACATATGCTTTATTACTACCGTTGACAAAATTGTTTCTTGTTTTCAAAATGAAAAGCTCTAGCACAAATATAGTAATCCATGCTTCCTCTCGCGTAGGGCCTTTCTTCTACTTTATTGTTGAGTCAGTTTACCTACTTCTTTCTATCTTAGAAGCAAACACTTGTGTCAACCGTGCATTGATTCTTACATGTTTACCTATTGCACTTGTTATATTACTTTGTGTTGACAATTATCCATGAGATATACATGTTGAAGTTGAAAGCAACCGCTGAAACTTATATCTTCCTTTGTGTTGCTTCAATACTTTTACTTTGAATTTATTGCTTTATGAGTAACTCTTATGCAAGTCTTATTGATGCTTGTCTTGAATGTACTATTCATGAAAAGTCTTTGTTATATGATTCATCTATTTACTCATTATCTTCACCATTGCTTCGAATCGCTGCATTCATCTCATATGCTTTACAATAGTATTGATCAAGATTATGATAGCATGTCACTTGAGAAATTATCTTTGTTATCGTTTACCTACTCGAGGGCGAGTAGGAACTAAGCTTGGGGATGCTTGATACGTCTCAAACGTATCTATAATTTCTTATGTTCCATGCTACTTTTATGATGATACTCAAATGTTTTATACACATTATATGTCATTATTATGCATTTTTCGGCACTAATCTATTGACGAGATGCCGAAGAGCCAGTTGCTGTTTTCTGCTATTTTTCGTTTCAGAAATCCTAGTAAGGAAATATTCTCGGAATTGGACGAAATCAACGCCCAGGGGCTTATTTTTCCACGAAGCTTCCAGAAGACCGGAGGAGATACGAAGTGGGGCCACGGGGCGCCGCCACACTAGGGCGGCGCGGCCTAGAGGGGGCCCGCGCGGCCCTAGCGTGTGGGGCCCCCGTGACGCCTCCTGACCTGCCCTTCCGCCTACTTAAAGCCTTCGTCGTGAATACCCCAGTACCGAGAGCCACGATACGGAAAACCTTCCAGAGACGCCGCAGCCGCCAATCCCATCTCGGGGGATTCAGGAGATCGCCTCCGGCACCCTGCCGGAGAGGGGAATCATTCCCGGAGGTCTCTTCATCGCCATGATTGCCTCCGGATCGATGTGTGAGTAGTCCACCCCTGGACTATGGGTCCATAGCAGTAGCTAGATGGTTGTCTTCTCCTCATTGTGCTATCATGTTAGATCTTGTGAGCTGCCTATCATGATCAAGATCATCTATTTGTAATGCTACATGTTGTGTTTGTTGGGATCCGATGAATATTGAATACTATGTCAAGTTGATTATCAATCTATCATATATGTGTTGTTTATGTTCTTGCATGCTCTCCGTTGCTAGTAGAGGCTCGGCCAAGTTGATACTTGTAACTCCAAGAGGGAGTATATATGCTCGATAGTGGGTTCATGCCTCCATTGAATCTGGGACGATGCGATGTAAAGTTCTAAGGTTGTGGATGTGCTCGTTGCCACTAGGGATAAAACATCGATGCTTTGTCTAAGGATATTTGTGTTGATTACATTACGCACCATACTTAATGCAATTGTCTCGTTGTTTGCAACTTAATACCGGAAGGGGTTCGGATGATAACCTGAAGGTGGACTTTTTAGGCATAGATGCATGCTGGATAGCGGTCTATGTACTTTGTCGTAATGCCCCGATTAAATCTCATAGTACTCATCATGATATATGTATGTGCATTGTTATGCCTTCTTTATTTGTCAATTGCCCAACTGTAATTTGTTCACCCAACATCCGTTCATCTTATGGGAGAGACACCACTAGTGAACCGTGGACCCCGGTCCAATTCTTTACATCTGAAATACAATCTACCGCAATTGTTCTTTACCTGTTCTTCGCAAACAAACATCATCATCCACACTATACATCTAACCCTTTGTTTACAAAGCAAGCCGGTGAGATTGACAACCTAACTCGTTACGTTGGGGCAAAGTACTTTGATTGTGTTGTGCAGGTTCCACGTTGGCGCCGGAATCCCTGGTGTTGCGCCGCACTACACTCCATCACCAACGACCTTCACGTGATCCTTGACTCCTACTGGTTCGATAAACCTTGGTTTCTTACTGAGGGAAACTTGCTGCTGTACGCATCACACCTTCCACTTGGGGTTCCCAACGGGCGTGTGCTCTACGCGTCATCAATACCCCAAGATATGGTATTTGGTACCCTAAAGGCTCAAGTTTTATTCTCAATGGATACACCGATGCGGATTGGGCGGGAGACAAGGATGATAGGAAATCAACTTCCTGGGCTTGCCAATTCCTTGGTAGGTCCTTGGTGTGTTGGTCTTCTAAGAAGCAAAATTGTATATCTCTCTCCACCGCCAAAGCCGAATATGTTGCCGCCGCAAGTGGATGCACTCAATTGTTACGGATGAGGCAAACTTTAAAGGAATACGGTGTCATTTGTGACAAAGTGCCTCTATTATGTGACAATGAAAGTGCCATCAAGATTGCCTATAATCCGGTGCAACATTCAAGAACGAAGCATATTGAGATCCGGAATCATTTCATTAGGGATCATGTTGCCCGTGGTGATATTGAGCTTATCTATGTTCCTACCAAAGATCAACTTGCCGATATATTCACGAAGCCTCTTGATGAAGCAAGGTTTTGTTATTTGAGGAATGAGCTAAATATCATTGATTCAAGGAGTATAGCTTGACCATCTTGTAAACACACCTTTATCTCAAAAATTTATTTGGTTTAGATGTGGGCATGGAAATAGGGGGAGTGCGGTTTAAATTATTGAGCTATCCCTCCCCCCATATGCCAACATTAAGATATCATTCTCTTTATATCATATGTTGATATGTGAGCTTCAATGATGAGTAATGGTTTGGGCCTAAGATATATCTTCGCGGTGCCATGCCATAACACTCATATATGGTGGCCTAGGCCACCACACTCTTCTTTGTGAAGAGTTGGAGTTATTTGGATCTTAATGATATTATTTGACATCTCCTTGTTTTTATGGGAAATCACTCTAGTTTGGCCTTATTTGCTTGTATCTTGCAAACTTGAGAGATCATGTACCATCAACGGTTTGAGCTTTCTAAACCCAAGCCTACTCTCATCTATAAGCCATTTCCATCTTGCTAATATGTCATGTTTTGGTAAAAACTTGGAGTTTGAGGAATTTCGGTCGGATGATTTAGGGTGCCCCATCTTATTGGTCAATATGCATCTTATATGTGATGTGATACTTCATTGCACCACATATGGGCTTGTCGAGGTTTTGACCACGGCAGATGCTATGGGGTAGCACATGAGAGGTATGGAGCAAGGCGGCGTTGGAGATTCCGGGAACGAGATTGGCACACGATGTACCCAGGTTCACGTCCCCTCGGTGGAGGATCGCTACGTCCTGCTATAAATCACTATGATCATAGTGTCGCCAGCGTTAGGCGACTTGCTTTGGGGTAGCCGCCGGAGGCGGAGGGGAGATTGTATCTAAGGAGAGATTACATGTGTGGGAATGTGTCCTCCAAGAGGTACCCCTGGTGGCTTTATATATGCAGCCACCTAGGGTTTACGAGTATAAAGCTACTTGGGCCGCTACGCTTCATGGGCCTTCGTAGATCCGGCCGCTCCGGGCTTCGGGCCGCTAGGGCGCATGGCCCAGTCGCCCGCCGGCTGGAGCTGTCGCGGGCTCTCTTCATCTGCCGAGTGAGTTGGGTGATGGGCCCCCTAGGGCGTATCCCCATCAGTAGTCCCCGAGCGCGTCGTGGATTCGGCGCGGGCTTGAGGCAGGGCGCGAAGAGGCTTGGCGATGGGTCGAGGTGAATCGGCGACGGGCTCCTGAAATAGAGGAAACAATCGTGAAACACGAGCCAGTTGAAACGAGCCAGTCGGCATAGGCCAATCGGCGTGAACCAGTCGGCGTGAACCAATCGGTGTGAACCAGTCGGCGTAGTCCAATCGGCGTGAACCAGTCGGCGAGGGCCAGTCGGCGAGAGCCAGTCGGTGAGAGCCAGTCGGCGTGAACCAGTCGGTGAGAGCCAGTCGGCGTAGGCCAATCGGCGTGAACCAGTCGGCGAGAGCCAGTCGGCGTTGATGAGTCCGCGCTGGGGCAGTCGTCGGCGGGCTGGTACGCCCAAGCATTCGGTCGCTCGTATGCAGATGAGTTGTAACAAGATGTTAGTATCCATGACCGTAGTATTCCAGTCAATAGGAATATAAAGAGACGAGTACACCTTTGTGGAGATCAATCAAGTTACGTTATGAATGAATAAAATAGTAGGGGAACTCATTACCGATCGGCCTCTGATTTCGAAGTCAATAAAGGAAACTGATGAACTTACGGAGGCCGTTGCCCGTGCGTGGTGCTAGGCAGCGGTGTTGTGCTTGACGCTGCACGCGCGACCACGCTGTAATGTGCCGATGTGGCCGCGGTGCTTTTGGGGCGTTCTGTGCAACATCGAGCATGGTATTGTGGACGCGGAGCCCCTGAGCTCGAACATGATAGGAGTTGATGTTGTAGTTGTTGATGTAAACATGCGGCACCCCCGACGCACTTTGGATTTGTCGCGGTGGAGGAGATGGGCTGCAATTCGGAGCGAGGGTCGACGTCGAGCCACCGAGCAGTTTTTCCGGCTTCATTGCCGAGATGTCATTGCGCTGGAGATGCGCTCAGTGTATCCAGTGGGTGTAGTCCCCGAGGCTCGAGTTGGCTTCGATGAAGGCGGCTTGAGTCTTATTCTCCTTGACATCTCGGCGTGTCTCCCAAGCGAAATTAGTCCGCGAATGCAGCGAGTGGCGAGCCGCGGAGAACAGCGACCGGTGAGTCCCCGAGCATGGCGAGGGCAAGTCCGGGAGACTGGCGAGTGGCGAGTCCCCGAGCATGGCGAGTGGCGCGCCGCGGAGAACAATGACCGGTGAGTCCCCGAGCATGACGAGTGGCGAGCCGCGGAGGCTGGCGACTGGCGAGTCCCCGAGCGTAGCGAGGACGAATCCCGGAGACCGGCGTCCGGCCAGTCCCCGAGCGTGGCGAAGGTGCAGGCGATGCTGATGGCAAAGATGGCGAGTAGGTCGCTGTGGCGACTAAGTAATTTTATGCATGTCGCTGTGTTTCCCGGCCGCTAGGCGATCCCGATGAAGGCTACCGCTTGACTGTTTTCCTTGCCGAGCCGGGCGTCCCCGGTCGTAGTACGTAGTCATATAGCACGAGTAGCAGCCTCATGGGTGGTGTTTATTTGACGCTGTTTTTTATAGCGTGCCTCTCGTCGTGGCCCGTGGGGCCAGTCGCGTGGCGACTCCAAAGGGGTTCTTGATTTGGCGTGTTTTCCTTGGCGAGCCGCGGGTCCGTTTTGCGGGGTCCCTAGTCGAAGTACTTAGCCGTTCAAGTCACCTGCCTAAGGTAGAGGAGGGCGATTTGTTTGCCTCGATGATTGCGGAGGCGAGTCGCATCTCGTGGCCCGGGAGGCCAGTCGCTAGCGACCCCAAGGAGGGCTCCGTACTCGGCGTTTTTCCTGGACGCGTTGGGCCGCTGTGGCGACCTCGCTAGCGCAGTACTTAGCTTTTCAGGTCGCTCTGTCCAAGGTAGAGAGGCACATGGGTGCCCGGAGGCAGAGCCGAGCCGGTCATCTTGGCCCGTAAGGCCAGTCGAGCGTGCGACTCCGATGGAGGTCCTTCCCCTGGCGTCGCAGTGGTCGAGCCGGAGCTCGCACTACTTAGCCAGTTCGGGCTTCTCTGCCAAAGGTTGATGACGGCAATTGAAATTTCATCCCGAAGGAAGAGGACACCCAGTGGTGAGGTGCGCGGCATGGCGCAGAGCTCTCTTTGGCGACTCGGAGTTGGCGAAGTCGACGCGGCGGACATGGTCTACGCGGCGGACTGGGGCGCGCCGTGGCGCAGTGGACGCAGCGGACACGGGGTCGACACGGCGGACGGAGTTGCGCGGCGTTTAGCCGGTGGCATGGCGAACGGCGTCGACGCGGTGGACAAGGTCGACACGGCGGACTGAGTCGCGTTGTGGCGAGTGGCGAGCCCAGGCGACCAGCGACTGGCGTTGCCTGGAGCGCGCCGAGTCCCCGAGCGTTGCGGATGGCGAGCTCGGGCGACCGGCGAGCGGCGATGTCTGGAGCGCGCCAAGTCCCCGAGCGTGGTGAGTGGCGAGGAAGACACCAGGCCGTTTTGCTGAGAAAGAGAAACAAGTACAACTGCAATAAGGTGTATTTATGAAATATATTGAACACTTGTAAATACGTGCGACTTGTAGATAAAACACGCATTGTTAAATGGATCGGTTAGCGGTATGAAAGGTTTATGCGTATCTTTTCATGAGTAGGCAGACCTCCAGCATCAAACGCTTGCCGGGTAACAGGGACGCGATGCCAGCCGTTGAACCCGGAGACAAGGTCGGCCTTTTGGTACCCAGACTCACTACTTCGACGGACGCGAATAAACATCATACAAAACCGAAACTGATCCCAATTATGGTTATGTCCCAGTGAGGGTTGTATGCGACTGCGTGGTTGGCTTTGAAGATTGAACCGTCAGGCGGATATGTTTTAAACTTGTACATCATACACGAATATGTAAATGAACTTAGCTGTTAAACGCTGGTAGAGTCGACGTGGTGGGCGAGTCGCCGAGCGCAGCGATTCCGCGAAGGCGAGTCGCCAGGCATGACGAGCCGGTGGCGACGAGTCCACGGCGAACGAGGCACTGAGCCTGGCGAGTAGGCGGCAGGCGAGTGCGCGACGACGGGTCCACCCTGGCAAGTCCGGGCTGGGCGAGCTCGCGTTCAGGCGAGCCGGCGTTGGGCGAGTCGGAGCGTTGATCGCAGTCGGACGGCCACGGCTGCCTCGTACATGTATACATCAATGATAATACAATAGAGTAGTATATTAGACCAATTCAGAAACGCCAAACGAAAGACGATCAGCTAAAAGTGGGGTGATCATACACATAGATATTTGCTTTCTTCGTAATTAAATAAAAGGAAAGTGAAGATGCGATCTTAGCTTTCACGGGTGAACAAGTGGAGAATTCCTGCATGCCTCGGCACAGCAATAATCGAGAAGCGTATGCATCGAAAGATGCGGCCGATCCAGCCGCGCGCGCATGCGCCGCCGCCCGCCATGGAGAGCATACGCGAGTCCGCGCGATGCCATCCCTTGTGCAGCGGCCGACGGATGCGATATGGCTGCTGTTTGTTGACGTTGATCTGGCCGGTGTTGATGAAGATTCCCCAGATATTGATTTCTCGTTCGTGTCCAGGAGGCATACGTATGGAAAAGCATGCGGGTATTAGAGGATCAGACGTAGCCTTAATAAAATAATCAATCGACTAGATGATCAATGAAAGAGATAACGAGATGAAGTATAGAAAACCGATCTACTAGGTGTAATAATCAATTGATTATGTAACAAGGAGAGAGATGATTAGTTGAATATAAACCGATCAATGGTGCGTGCATGTTAGCCTTGCAGTGCAGAGGCACGGAACCAGTAATCTTTCCTCCTCACGACGCGAAGTCTTGTGTGCAGGCCGAACGGATTCGCCGCCGCCACATGACGGCCGTACGTCCGCGGACTGCAGCGGCTGGCGGCTGCACTGATAGATTAGATCTAATAACATGAACGACAAATTCCATACCGCTGCGCGTGAGGTTGAATTGGATGATTCGCCCAGATGAGATCGATATGCTTGTTGATGATGAGGGATCCCGCCCGGATCACCACTCCAAGCACCGCATGCCCCACGGTGGGCGCCACTGTCGAGGTTTTGACCACGGCAGATGCTATGGGGTAGCACATGAGAGGTATGGAGCAAGGCGGCGTTGGAGATTCCGGGAACGAGATTGGCACACGATGTACCCGGGTTCACGTCCCTCGGTGGAGGATCGCTACGTCCTGCTATAAATCACTATGATCATAGTGTCGCCAGCGTTAGGCGACTTGCTTTGGGGTAGCCGCCGGAGGCGGAGGGGGAGATTGTATCTAAGGAGAGATTACATGTGTGGGAATGTGTCCTCCAAGAGGTACCCCTGGTGGCTTTATATATGCAGCCACCTAGGGTTTACAGGTATAAAGCTACTTGGGCCGCTACGCTTCATGGGCCTTCTGTAGATCCAATCGCTCCGGGCTTCAGTCGCTAGGGCGCATGGCCCAGTCGCCCGCCGGCTGGAGCTGTCGCGGGCTCTCTTCATCTGGCGAGTGAGCTGGGTGATGGGCCCCCTAGGGCGTATCCCCATCAGGGCTTATGCAAATAACCAACAAAAGATAGGCAGGATTTCCGGTGTTCTGGAATTTTCTAGAAAACCGGATAATCCGGCCTTTGGGCACCCCAGAAAATCCGGCCCGGCCGGATTATCCGCCCCAACTTGGGGCCGGATTATCCGTCCTGGGCAGGTTTCGATGGGATTTGAGGAGAGGCAGTGGGGTGAACGGTTCCAGAACCTGTTCCCCCGCGTGCCTCTCTCTCTCTCTGCCCTCAACTCGCCGGAGCTCCTCCTCCTCGCTGGAGCCGCCCCGTCCGCTCCCTCTCACAGTTTTTGCGTGGATCGGGTGCCCCTCCTCCCTAGCTCTCATCTCCTCCAAGCGGCTCCTCCAATGGAAGAGGGTATGGCTCACAATCCCTAACCCTAGGTGTTGTGATTTGTATGTGCTATTTTCTTGGTGGAGATGGCGTTTAGTTGTTCCAAATCATGTGTAGTATACTCCTTTTGCATGCTATGAGGCCGATCTAGTTTCTAGACAAGTTTTGCTTGATATTTCTGCAGATTCGCAGGGCCGGATTATCCGGCCCCCACGCCAGCCGGATTATCCGGCCAGGCCGGATTATCCGCCCCTCGGGGACCCCGGATTATCCGGCCTGGAACTTTTTGTTGCTGCAGTTTTGCTTCAATCCCTCATGTCTAAACTATTATCGACTCATAGTATGTTTCTAGAGTACGTTACTGTATCAATGCATGACTTATGAGCATTATCTTCTCTTTGGTATCCGTCTTTGCTCCTCACAGGTAGTGGTACTCGGAGGCGCCCAAGGCATAACCGGCCAAGTGATGAATTTGCTCAAGATGTTCCTCGCAAGTCTGCCACTCTCAGGCGAAAGGGCAAGTCATCTAGGGAGAACTACAAGGCAATGGACAGTGTCTCTTATGCAGCTCTCCGTCAGAAAAAATGGTATGAAGACATTGAGAGAGATGATGGGCTTGAGGACAAGCGTTTCTGGTGTATGGAGCAGGAGTTCATTTTCAGGGATGTATATGAACCCATGAGGAAAGTGAGACCCATGCAAGCAATCAATGTGGATCTTCTGGCTGTCAACAATTACTTTGAAGATGCTATTTGGGTCACTGGAAGATTGGGGTTACAGGATCTTATGAAGATACAGTGCGACTACTCACCTGAGTTGATCAAGCAGTTCTTTGCTACCCTTGCTTTCAAGAAAGATACTGAGCGCACTATCGAGTGAATGACTGGCTCCACCCATTGTCAGGCTACCTTGCGCCGCTTTGCTTCTATTCTTGGTGCTTCCATGGGAGGCAGTCACCGCCTTCATGGCCCCCAAAAGACTGACAAGATGGTGCTCTATGATCTCTATGACTCAAATGGAACTGTTGGTTCTACCAAGGGGCTTCTCCCTATCTACAGCCAGCTGCTCCATTTCTTTCGAGCCACCATTGCTCCAAGTGGTGGAAACAATGATGCAATCCGTGGAGCTCTTGTGGATCTTATGCACCTCAGCCTTAAGTGTGCTCGTGATAGTGATGAGGAATTAGACTTCTCCCTTGATATTATGGACTTCATCTTCAATGAGATTCATGATGCCATGGTCTCCCGGACCACCATGCCCTACGCTCCATATATCCAGCTTCTCATCAACAACACTGCTAGTCTTACTGAAGACTTGGGTAGATTCCCAAAGGAGAGCCACACTGTCAAGAAGGCTTACAAGAAGAAGCCTGTTCCCCATGCTGCACCTGCTCCTGACTCCTTTATGGGAGATGCCCGCTCTAGTGGCTTTGCCCCTGCTCGCCATGTTGATATTCCTGTGATGAAGAAGCATGTGAAGAAGCTCAGTTGGTTTCAACGCAACATTATGTGCATGAACATTGAGATCCACAAGTAAACTTTGAGGCCAGCCGTCAGCGTTCTGAGATTCAGCATACTCAGGCGGTAATTCTTCACAAGCTCAGTGGTGAGCAAGGACCTCCGCCTCAGCCTCCAGTTCACCCAGGTTACAGTGGGTGGCACTCTTCTCAGGTTCCTTGGAATGATCTTGAGCAGTGCATTCAGCGGGCCGTCTTCACTCGCGACTCTCCTCCTGCCGCTGACACCGAAGATGAGTACCAGTCCGAAGAGGAATCCGAGTGATCTCCATGGGGCGAGTAGCATCGCGCTTTTCCCCTTTTTGGCGTCTCGATGCCAAAGGGGGAGAAGTGTTCTATTAGGTCTTCTCTCGGGGATTTGCATGGTTAGGGCACAAGCATATGCGTTTATCATTCCTTTATTGCTTGTGTCCTTCTTTATATTGTTTATTTGAACTATTTGGCTTGTTGGTTTGTTTGTTCAAAACAATTTGTTATGTGTGGTTGTGAGACATTGTTAAGGTTTTCGGATTTCTATATGTTGAGATCAAGGTTTATTATATGGTGTGTGATGTTATGTATCCGGTATTATATACCTCCATATGGGTATGATTTCTATCACCTTGTCTCAACTTCATATATGTCTATGTCGCTTGTATGAGCTCATGTTGGATACCTCTTGTGTTGAGGCACCTCACACCTATATGTTGTGTATTTGTATTCAAATGCAAATTACTTGTATGCACACATGTAGGGGGAGTGCCTCTATGTTTTGCCAACATGCTTTCTCTCTATAGTGATTTCCTTGCAAATCCGTATATTGTCATCAAACACCAAAAAGGGGGAGATTGAAAGAACATCTCTCAAAATATGTTTTGTGTGTTTGATGACAATGTATGAGATACACTAATGTTTGATGAAGTGGTGCAGGGATTATATAGATACATGTATTTGAGTGATTTGTGTGGAAAAATGAGTCAAAAGGAAGCTGAAACATAATCACCAGGCCGGATAATCTGGGCCGGATATTTGCAAAATATCCGGCCCCCAAAATTTTGCTAAGGACCAGAGGCGACGCGGCTCAGTACTTCCCTGGCATGGTGCCGGACATTTGGCCGGACATTTGGCCGTTTTTTCTCCAGGGCTGGATTTTTCCGGGGGGCCGGAATATCCGGCCCCAACTCAGGCCGGATTATCCGACCCTCGAAAGTCACCAACGGCTGGATTTTGAGAGGGGGTATTTATACCCCCCTTCTTCTACCTTCCTCCTTGCTCAATCATTGGAAAAATTCTGCCAAGCCTCACCACCATTAGAGCCACCTCAAGAACTCAAGATTTGAAAGATCTCCTCCCTCACCCAACCAAAGCTCTTGATCTTTGGTGATTCGAAGGAGAAGACACCGATCTACATCCTCACCGAAGCGATTTACATTTCACCCTCATTTTCTTGAGGGTCCTGTTGCTAGTGTTCCTCTTTGGATCCCTAGTTGTTTGTTGTTGATGTATTGTTGTTGATTGTTGTGTTGTTACAGATTTGGGAGCCTCCAATTTGGTTGTGGATGTGTGTCCCAAGAACTTTGTAAAGGCCCGGTTTCCGCCTCGAGGAAATCCCTTAGTGGAAGTGGGCTAGGCCTTCGTGGCGTTGCTCACAGGAGATCTGAGTGAAGCCTTCGTGGCTGTTGGTTTGGCTTTCGTAGCAACCACACTCCTCCAAACGTAGACGTACCTTCGTGCAAAGGAAGGGAACTACGGGAATCATCTCCGTGTCTCCGCGTGCTCCACTCTCGGTTACCTCTATCCTATTCTATCTCCTATATATTGCGTAGCTATGTATTGCTTAGTTGTTAACCTTGTCATATAGGTAAATTAACTTAGTTGCATATCTAGATAATTTACCTTTGTGTCAAGCCTAAATTGAAAAAGAACTAAAAATTGGTTAGCACCTATTCACCCCCCCCTCTAGGTGCGGCATACGATCCTTTCACCTGCCACCGCCGCCATCTCCATAGCCACCGCCTCCATCACCATCTCCACCAACACACAAGAGGAAGAGGGGACTAGGATCTCGAAGGGCCACACATCGATCTCCATCATCATCATCATCATCATCATCATCATCATCATCATCATCATCATCATCATCATCATCATCATCATCATCATCATCATCATCATCATCATCATCATCATCATCATCATCATCATCATCAGTGTCTCCATCGCTGATCCCCTTTGCTACTTGGTTGTGATCCGAACTCTATTAGGATTCACACGTGTATACAATTGTACCCTCATATTCAATCCATAGTATTTTCATGATGTTGATTCTCTTCATGTATGAGTAGTTCCTTTGTTCTTGGGGAGATAGATAAACCCTAGTAACATTATGATGTGAAATGAAAGTAAATTATAACTTTGATTTATTAAGTGTGTGTTAGTTCTCTCTCTTGATGTTATGTGAAGTGCACCACATAATATTTGCCTTGTGGACTAGATAGGGAACTACCCTTGGAAGGATGATAAAATGTTCGACGAGAAGTGACATTACCGTGCGACACTTTACCATATGGAAGAGGGGGATAAAGGGAGATTCACTAAGTTATATCGATAACTATGGGGAAACCCTTAATTGTGGTAATCAATATGTGGTTTGCAGAAGACTAGTTGATGTGGTTATTTAGAGATGCAATGACCGATGGGTTTCTAGGCGTGTCTTATCACGGAGCTCTTTCCACACATGACATAAATGAAAGATATGGGTTCGTCCTAATCATAAGTAATACCAATACTAGTGGTGGAACTTACGCTCCTTGAGAATCCCTCAACCATATGACAAACACACTCTCTTGCTTTAGTTTACTTTTATTATTTATTTTGCCTTTAGTTACTTCAAACTCTCAAACCATTACCATTTTAGTAACTTATAAAATAGGCTATTTACAAACTACGGTTTGGGTGCGAACGTGGCTACTCATGTGACAACGCGGTTGCGGGGTTGTGTGATTGCCGTTTGCAAAGCTTCCAAGAAACAAACTTATATAAATAAAGTACCGCAATAACTCTGTTATTGATCGCATGAACCCAGGCATCAGAGGCTCCGTGGGCGCATGCTCCATGGGTGTTTCCCCGTTGCAAATGAGCCATGGGATACTTTTATCGCTTCGTTTGGTTGCTCGTGAAGGCGTTTTCTGCACAGGAGAGAGAACATTGCCCCCTACTATTTGGTTCGTTGTACACATGCCTTTTTGCCCTGATGGTGTAACGCAACCCTAGTTTTCCTGCACACATGAGTCTGATATGGTAACATCTTACATTCGAGTGGTGAGGTTACCTAGCAGTGCTGACCAAATAAGAACACATTTAGTAAAATTTAGTTCATCAAAAGGCGCTGGTAATACACATTATATAGTTACCCTACTAGGTGATGCATCACAATTAAAGCGACTATACTTCATGATGCATCGTTAGTTCATCACACGAGGGTTAGCATATATACCATCTTGAACAAGTTTATCATTACAAACCTAGGATCAGGTTCAATCAAGTCCTAGCTAATGGAGGATATGAAACCAACTCTCAAAATATACATGATCTTTCTAGAAGATAATGATCACAATCGACATAATGATGAAGTACAAAGCAGGAGCCCTAAGCAAACTTCTTGCGAAGCCAGGTCCTAAGCCATGTCCTCCTCTCCCATGGTTGCAGCCTACAGTATTCAACACACTCAACTTTATTGTCAGCAATGAAGTTGAGTGTCTTGATAAGAAAGTGTGGTTGGTAGAGCTACTCCTTTCTGACAAACCTGGGCGTGAAGATTATCTTCATCTGAGCGTAGCTGATAATCAGACTCTTCAGAAACTCAAGGTGCTTCAGGTTGTTCTGCAATTAACATGGAACTAGTGGCAGGGCATATCAACATGCACGAAAGAACAACAAATAAGAATCATTAAGCCATATTATCTTCAGGTGGTCATGCAGGTTGTCCTCATCTTCAAACACATAGCAAGTGTCGCCTTTGCTCCATTTGAGCATGTCAGTTTTCATCATGTTAATGAGGATCCACATGTTCCTCCACTTCCTCATGCGGTTGTGGATCTGAAGAGCGCTCACAATGATGCTAATGAAATCAAGAACATCATTGGCAACCTTCTTCATATGATGCTCTTTGAAGCCTTGGTTAAAGTAGACGTCGCTTTTCACGAGGTCAACCAAACGGTTTAGGATAAACTCGAACAAATTAGCTTCCCAAACCATTCTAGGCTTGTGTGTATACAATGATTCGTCATGTACATAAGGAGCATGCTCATTTGAGGACATGCCATTGTTATCGGGAGAGCTAATATGTATGATCGCCTACAATACGTTATAAAGAACATTGCTAAGCATTGTACAATATTGGAAAACCACAACCATGCAGATGTAAGCTAGAACAAGAAAGAACAAGGCTTCTTACTATGAGAGAAACAACACATAGCACAAAGATCGAGGAAGAGGGAGACCCTGGCACAGAAGCAGGCAGCACAATCGCCTCCGTGCTTGATGGAGATCTAAGAAGAACCAGCGTCACAATGTTTGACGGATATCTAGGAAGGACCAGTGTCATAGAAGTGATCACCTACAAACAAGGCTATCTGATCTACCCCTATGTACCACTAAGTTTGATCCGACCTAAAGGTAGGGGTTGAGATGCTTACAACCAGTGGAAGGATCGGTGCAAAGGAAGCCGACACGTTGTGCTTGGGTGCCGCCGCCACAGCCTTGTTTGTGGATACAACATCTATGCTGAGCGACATGACGAGCCAAGCCACACTTTTTTTTCTTCCCATATGCGAGCCAAGCCAAACGCGTCCCAAATGCCGTAGTTTTTGTCCTTGTTTGTGGATAGTATGCTGAGCCACATGACGAGGACCTGGCCTCGCGGGCAGGTTCCCCACCGCCACCGGCGTGCGGACCAGCACCTGATCGCCCATCTTGATGGACTCCGACGAGCGGCGTAGCAGTGCCGGGGCTGGACGCTTTGTTGATGACCATTCCGGGTTGTGGTGTTGCCGCGTCGTGGCGCGAACGGGATACAGAGCGCGCCCGCAAGTCCGCCCGTGCCACTACTGCGTCGTTGCTGAAACGGGAAGCAGCATTTGCGAACGAGTGACCGGTCGGCGTCCGAGCGCGATCCCGGCGGGCAGCATCGCCGGCTTCTCTTTGTGGCCCAGTGGCGGCTTCGGGGACTTGTTCTTGGCATGTGGCGACCCTCATCTGGCTCTCTAGCTCGCGGCGGAGCCTGCGCATGGTTTCTTCGGTGGGACGACGACGCGAAGTGCCATATGTGCTGGAAAGACTCCTACCTCGTCTCGGACTCGGGCCTTCGACGCCGCGTAGTGTTCCTAGCTCGCCTCGCCTTGTATTACCAAAACAGACGCCATAGATGATGCTTACCGAAACTAATCGGGCCATCTGCTTGGTTCCTACGCTTCCCTTTCCCGACGCCAACTCGGTGACACTCGATCCATATAGTCCTTGCTACCGCCCCCATACTTCTGCACGATCCATCCCATCCACTCCTCTACTTCGTGCTCGCTGAATCACATCGCCATGCCTGCTCTCATGCCAAAGCGCCCGTCTGCCGCCCTGCGCGAGATCCACCGCGAGCTCGATCGGCGCCGGAATCTCGCCACTGTGGCAAAGGGAGGAATCATGAAGAAATCATCTCCTCCACCGCCGACCCCCAAAGCAAGCAATCGGAGCAGCTTATCCGGAAGAAGACGCCCGCGCTGATCCCCCGCAAGCCAGCCGCGGCGGCCATCGTGAAGCTTCAGGCTATTCCGCTGGGAGAACTTACACCGAGATGCACTGCCCTGAAGCGCCGAGACCCGCTGATACCGTTCGCCATGAAGAAGGTTTTCGGCGTCACCAGCGGGGGAATCCAGAAGCCGCCCGCGTCGATCCTGGACGACATATTTAAGCTGCATGGACTACCTACTATCATAGTGACTGACTGTGACAAGATATTTACTAGTCACCTCTGGCAAGATTTGTTTAAGGCATTGGGGTTAAACTACACATGAGCATCTCTTACCATCCACAACGGACGGACAGACAGAGAGGGTGAATCAATGCCTTGAAAATTATCTAAGATGCATGGCCTTTGCACAACCTAAGAAATGGCACTCTTGGCTGTCAATGGTGGTATAATACAAGCTTCCACACATCCCTCAAAATGACACCCTTTCAAGCACTATATGGGTTTAAACCTCCACAAGTGGCCGAAATGTTCCTTGTTGAAGATGAAGTAGAAGATCCAGTGGTGATGATTCAGCGAAGGCAACTGGCAAATCAAGTAATCCATGATAATCTGCTTCAAGCTCAGGAACGCATGAAACTCTATGCTGATAGAAATAGATCTGAGAGAGAGCTAGCAATTGGTGATATGGCCTATCTCAGAGTTCAACCCTATAGACATACCACGCTGAGTATACATCAGTGTATTAGCTTCACTCCAAATTCTATGGACCATTTAGAGTGCTGGAACGCATGGGCGAAACGGCTTACAAATTGTTGTTTCCTGAGAAGTGCAAGTTACATCCAATCTTTCATATTAGTCAGCTCAAAAAGCACCATGGTCCTATGGCTGTACCAAATCCTACACTGCCACTGGTTGATGACCAAGGCAACATCCAAACTGGGCCAGAGAAAATACTGGACCGCAAGCTGGTTCCTCGCAAGGATGGCGACATATTTTTCCAGTGGTGCAATGGCTAGTGCAGTGGATCAACCTGCCAGAAGAGTCAGCTACCTGGGTGGACGCGACATTCATCCAGAAGGTGTTCCCTGGTTTCACGCCTTGAGGACAAGTCGATTCTCAGTCCGGGGGAATTGTCAAGCACTACTCCATTGCTGAAGACTAGTCAGAAGCTACCAGAGCCGTCGATCAAGCATCGGATGGCTCCCATCTAAAGTACCTTTACTGTTTTATCGTCTTCTGGCTGTACCGGCCATAAGGCCTAGGATCTAGGGCTGCGCTCCCCATTTTTTTTGCATTCGGGTTAATTCCCCTCGCCGCTGTGTTCCGGCTGGCTCGTGCCTCTTGTAGCTCCAACACTTTCCAATCAAGAAGGCATAGCTGGGGGTGTGTAATTCCCCAGCCAAATACTGAAATCCATGTGTGTGTTTATTCCTGAGTGATCTAGTAGTAGCATAGTCTATCAAGGACCTGGCTTCGCGGGCAGGTTCCCCACCGGCGTGCGGACCAGCACCTGATCGCCCATCTTGATGGACTCCGACGGGCTGGACGGTTTCTTGATGACCATTCCGGGTTGTGGTGTTGCCGCGTCGTGGCGCGAACGGGAGACAGAGCGCGCCCGCAAGTCCGCCCGTGCCACTACTGCATCGTTGCTGAAACGGGAAGCAGCGGTTGCGAACGAGTGACCGGTCGGCGTCCGAGCGCGATTCCGGCGGGCAGCATCGCCGGCTTCTCTTTGTGGCCCAGCGGCGGCTTCGGGGACTTGTTCTTGGCGAGTGGCGACCCTCATCTCTGGCTCTCTAGCTCGCGGCGGAGCCTGCGCATGGTTTCTTCGGTGGGACGACGGCGCGAAGTGCCATATGTGCTGGAAAGACTCCTACAGTCCTACCTCGTATCGGACTCGGGCCTTCGACGCCGCGTAGTGTTCCACTGTTCCTAGGCCACAAAGACCGACGCCTTGTATTACCAAAACCGATGCCATAGATGATGATTACCGAAACTAATCGGGCCATCTGCTTGGTTCCTACGCTTTCCTTTTCCGATACCAACTTGGTGACACTCGATCCATATAGTCCTTGCGACCGCCCCCAAAGTTCCGAACGATCCATTCACTCCTCCCAAAGTTCGTGTTTGCTGAATCCATCGCCATGCCTGCTCTCATGCCTAAGCGCCCGTCCGCCGCCCTGCGCGAGATTCACCGCGAGCTCGATCGGCGTCGGAAGCTCACCGCCGTCGCGAAAGGGCGAATCGTGAAGAAATCATCTCCTCAACCGCCCATCCCCAACGCAGCAGCAGCAGTCATCCAGAAGAAGTCGTCCACGCCGATCCCCCGCAAGCCAGCCGCGGCGGCCATCGTGAAGCTTCAGGCTATTCCGCTGGGAGAACTTACACCGAGATGCACTGCCCCGAAGCGCCGAGACCCGCTGATGCCGTTCGCCATGAAGGTTTCCGGCGTCACCAACGGAAGAATCCAGAAGCCGCCTGCGCCGATCCTGGACGAGCGAGCCGGAGCTGCGAAGAAGAACCCGTTCCTGCCGGTGTCGCACAAGCCGGCCGAAGCGGCGACCAAGAAGTCATCCGCGCCGATCTCCCGAACAACGCCACCACTTGTCACGTCTTCGAGCGACTCCGAGCCCATCCAGAAAGGAACAATGGTGCGCGTGCGGACGCCGACGGGGACGACGCCTAGGGGCGTGCGAATCTTTATCATGCTCAGCGCCGTAGTCGTCTCCGATGCAGAGGACGGCTACTTGGAAGTCATGTACAACGGCGGCTTCCCGCGCGACAACCCCTTCCGCGGCGTGCGCGTCGCCAGGGATCAGGTGAAGAAGATGCCGTCCTCGTCGCACCAGTGATCAGTGAAGGCAGCGGTCACCGACTCGCCAGCAGCCAGAAGTCCCCGCTGGTACTAACGTGGATCGAGAAGGAGAAGCAGCCATAAGGTCGTCTTGCCGCGTCGCAGCACCTTGTAATCAGGAATATACAAAGGATTTAGAGATATGACGATGTCTTCTTGCAAGTTTTTCGGTCACAGAAGGCACTGAGATGTATTGTGTAACTAGGATATAGAGTATTATTTTTACGTTCTATGTGCGTCTGGTTCTTGGCATTAGACAATTGTATAATACATGAAGGATTTAGAGATCTGACATGTCTTCTTGCAAACTTTTTTTTTTGCAGAAGGCACTAGGATGTAGCTAGCTAGGGTAATTCTTATGTTTTATGCACGTGTAGCTCTTGACTCGTGGCACAGACGATTGGCTAATGTATGAATTGTGTTTATCATCGAATGCATGAATATTTTGAATACAATTAACTGAATGCTTCCACTGTGTTATGAATTGTTGTTAAAGATGATTTGAGTGACCAAATGTTCAAGAAATATTAGGAGACTGAGTTCTAACGAAACAGAGGTGATATAGAGGAATGCGTGCATATCGTTATGTCCTGTATTTTTGCAATTTACTTGATAGCTAGGTGAAATTTCAGTCAAGGAGTAGACTTGGCAGTCAGTAATTCAGAGACCCTCGAAAAAAACAATGGAAGAGTAACTTCCTCGCGCACGAACTGAACTTGTGCTCCTGCGGCAGTTTCTCCTTCTATGGTTCGAAAACAAAGACAGTTGCTCCATCTAACTTCCAATAGCTTCCTCCAAATCTTGGAACCAGGAACTGCTTCATGGATTCCACTGATCACCAAAGCCCAATTCATGAAAGTCGTCAACAGGGCCGACAACGCCAAGTGCGCACCGAACAGCCTGACGACACATCTTGCTCGATGGCAGTGTGCGGTCTGAAGGATGCAGTTACAAAACATTGGAGATTTCTGATCCCGTCTTGCTTAGGGAGATCGTCACCGGAAAGCCTGCCGATCTCATCGTCGCCGATCACCGTGTACCAAGTCTGGCCCGGGAAAAACGTACGATTTCTTTTGTGAGGAAAAATGCCCGCTCTTTTCATGAATATTGATGCATGGATTTCCGTGTTTTGCCATGGAATACAGGTGTTTTTCCTGGATGGACGTATGGTCTTTGGACCTGATCCGCGAGGCCTCATCTTGACGGTCATAGCGGTTCTTCTTTCAGAGTGGATCTTCTTGGCCGACGTGGTTGATCCTTCGTCGAAGCATCCGATCCTGATTGCTGCATTCTCCATGGGACTGGCAGCAGCCGTTAGTTTCACCACCATGAATGTCTTGCAGGCTCTGCTATTCCAATTTGGATCGTTTGTGATAATAGATTGTGTTCGTTCACAGGTGATTGCGACTCTGCTGCTGACCGCAACAAGAGACCCGGGGATCATACCAAGAAACCGGCCTTTACCGTCACAAGAAGCTGGCACGAGCACCGTCAGAAGAACTGGGAGCCGGCTCATCGTCATCGACGGCGTCGAGTGGAAGCAGAAGTACTGCCGAATCTGCGACATCTTCCGTGCTCCGAGGAGCTCCCACTGTGCCATATGTGACAACTGTGTGGACAAGTTCGATCACCACTGCCCCTGGATAGGCCAGTGCATAGGGCTGGTAAAAGTGCAGCTTATACTGTATTGCTTAGGCGTTCCCTTTGAGAATGTCTGAATATTGTTGCTGTTTGTCCAGAGAAACTACAGGTTGTACCTGCTGCTGATAACCCTGGCTCTGGCGTTCTACGCTTTGACCTTAGTGTTCTCGGTGAGAAGAATTAGAGTGCAGCTGGATGCTGCTGCCGGTGCAGGGTTTCTTGGTTTGCTGAGAAGTCGGCCTGAAATGGTTGCTCTGGCGGCGTTCAGTTCCGTGGCTTTCTGGCTCCTTGCTTGCCTCCTTCCCTACCATGTCTTCCTTGCAGCCAAGAACCAGGTACATGTGAAATTTCGTGTGGTCTGTATGCGATCTTGTTCAAGGAACTAATAACTGGCTGATGAATTATTGTTCTCCTGGACTTTGCTGCTGCAGACTAGCCATGAGAGGCACAAAGAACGGTATCGGAGTTCCCCCAATCCTTACGATAGGGGAGTCCTTAGGAACATCAAGGATTGCCTGTTTGAGAGTTTGCCTCCCCCTAGAGTCGATTTCAGAGCCGCCCAGCCAAACTTAATGGATCAGCAACAACATTTGCCATTGACAGTTCATTCAGGCTGCTAGCTAGGATCTTCTGAAGCGGGATGCAATCGTGACCTGTACTTTCAAATCTCTAAGGTGCCCAATCATCAGCGCCTCAGCCCAATAGCAACTCACAACGGCAGATTGAGACTCGACAAGTGGGGTCCGTCTCATCGGTATGCCAATATGTAGTGATCAGTTTCATGGCCTCGAGTTGTCTGATAAGGAACACTTTCAGTTAGTAGCTTTATGAAATAGTGTTCTGCAATTCTTTATTTTTTTAACAAGATATTCGGAGTTTCACGAGATCTACTAATCGTTTGTCGAGCTTTTCATAAACTGATTTGGTAAACACAAAATGTTCATTTTTCAACTTAGACTCGAAATTGTGTAAAGGCAAAACCAAATATCAAATCATCAACTTCACGTCAAACACATAAGCAAGTGGAGAAATGGCAACCTAGTCGTAATTTCGTTTTCATCTTTCGTTTTCATCTTTCATGATTCTGACATCACAAACTACTCCCATGTACTTCGCTTGTAAGTTTTAAACGGAAGGTAAGCCCATCTTTATAAACTTGAAGATATCTCCACAACTTAATTAGAGGCTCACAAGAATTACATAGAGCTTCACACCACAATGATTGAGGTATGTGGTAACACCAAACTTCTTGGGTTCCGAAAACCGAGAGGAACAGTATCTAGGTGCAAGCATCCAAGAGAAATAAGCTCACAAACTTTCACTCATGTGGATCCTCTATGAGAATTCAAACATGTCAATGGTGGGAACACAAGTGCTCAAGTCCTATCCCAAATCCCACCAAATAAACTAATTCTATGTAAGAATATGAGATGAAGAAGAAAGGAGGAGAATGCCAAATTCCACCAAGGTCCTGTTCCAATGGATTCCATCACTAAGAGAAGATATTGATTGCCGAAAATTCCTATCTTAATCTCCTTTGGAGAAGCAGCCGGAGCCACTCCAAGGTCGTCTTGCCGCGTCGCAGCTCCTTGCAATCGGGAATATACTGTACTAAGGGTTTAGAGATCTGACGATGTCTTCTTGCAAGTTTTTTTGTGTGGCAGAAGGCAGTGCAATGTAGCTCGGATAATTCTTTTGTTCTATGCACGTGTAGCTCTCTTGATTCCTGGCATCAGACGATTGCCTAATGTAAGAATTGTGTTTATCATCGAATACATGAATATTTCGAATACAATTAACTGAATGTTTCCACTATGTAATGAATTGTTGTTAAAGATGATTTGAGTGAACAAATGTTTAAGAAATAATATTTTGAGACTGACTTCTATCGAAACAGAGGTGATTGAGAGGAACGCGTGCAAATCATTATGTCCTGTATTTTTGCAATTTACTTGACACCTAGCTAAAATTTCATCAGTCAAGGAGTAGTATAACTTGGCGGTATTCTGAGACCCTCAAGAGAAAAAAACAATGGAGGAGTAACTTCCTCCGCGCACGAACTGAACTTGTGCTCCTGCGACAGTTGCTCCTTCTATGGTTCGAAAACGAAGACAGTTGCCCCGTGCAGTCTTCTTCTTCCTCCAAAACGCGGAACCAAGAAAAAAAAGACGAATCAGGAACTGCTTCATGGATTCCTCTGATCACCAAAGCCCAATTCATGGAAGTCGTCAACAGGGCCAACAACACCAAGTGTGCACCGAACAGCCTGACGACTCATCTTGTTCGTCGGCAGTGTGTGGTCTGAAGGGTGCAGTTGCAAAACACTGGAAATTTCTGGTCCCGTCTTTCTTCGGGAGATCGTCGCCGGCAAGTCTGTCGGTCTCATCGCCGCCGATCACCGTGTACCAAGTCTGGCCTGGGAAAAACGTAAGGATCGTTTTCTTTTGTGAGGAAAAATGCCCACCCTACATGAATATTGATGCCATGGAATGCAGGTGTTTTTCATGGATGGGCGTGTGGTCTTCGGACCTGATCCGCGAGGCCTCATCTTGACGGTCATAGCGGTACTCCTTTCAGAGTGGATCTTCTTGGCCGACATTGTTGATCCTTCGTCGAATCATCCAGTCCTGATAGCTGCATTCTCCATTGTACTAGCAGCAACCGTCAGTGACACCCATCTATCCTGGAATGTGTTGGATTCTCTGCTATTGGAATTTGGATCGTTTGTGATACTAGCAAATTTGTTGACAGGTGATGGTTACTCTGCTACTGACTGCAGCAAGTGACCCTGGAATCGTACCAAGAAACCAGACCTCACTGCTACAAGAAGCTGGCACGAGCACGATCAGAAGAACCAGGAGCCGGCGCATCATCGTCGATGGCGTCGAGAGGAAGCAGAAGTACTGCAGGGTCTGCGACATCTTCGGTGCTCCGAGGAGCTCACACTGTGCAATCTGCGACAATTGCGTCGACAAGTTTGATCACCACTGCCCCTGGATTGGCCAGTGCATAGGACTGGTAAAAGTGCAGATGCGCGACGGCAGCTTATATTGCTTGCTTAGATGCTCCATTTCAGAATGTCTGAATTATGTTACCTTTTGTGCAGAGAAACTACAGATTGTACCTGCTGCTGATAACCCTGGCGCTGGCTTTCTACACTTGCACGTTAACGTTCTCGGCGAGAAGAATCAGAGTGCAGCTGGATGCTGCTGCCGGTGCAGGGCTTCTCGGTCTGCTGAGAAGTTGGCCTGAAATGGTTGCTCTGGCGGCGTTCAGCTCCGTGGCTGTCTGGCTCCTGGCGTGCCTCCTCGCCTACCATATCTTCCTTGCAGCCAAGAACCAGGTACACTCCCTCCGGTTCAAAATAATTGCCCAAAAGTGAATGTAGGGGAGTAACATTAAGTGAAATTATGTGTGGCTCGTTTGATATCTTATTGAAGGTACTAACTGGCTGATGAATTATTGTTCTTTCCTGGACTTTGCTGCTGCAGACGAGCCATGAAAGGCACAAAGGACGGTACCGGAGCTCCCCCAATCCTTACGACAGGGGAGTCCTTCGGAACATCAAGGATTGCCTGTTTGAGAGTTTGCCTCCCCGTAGAGTAGATTTCAGAGCCATAGCCCAGCCGAACTTGATGGATCAGCAACAACATTTGCCATTGACAGTTCATTCAGGGTGCTAGCTAGAATCTTTTGAAGCGGGATGCAAACGTGACCTGTATTTTCAAATATCTAAGGTGCCCAGTCATCAGCGCCTCAGTCCAACAGCAATTCACAACTGCGGATTGAGATGCTGACAAGTGGAGTCCGTCTCATCGGTGTGCCAGTATATAGTGGCCAGTTCCATGGCATTGAGTTGTCTGATAAGGAACATCTTTAGTTTGTAGGTTTATGAAATAGGTGTTCTGCAATTGTTTATTTTTATCAAGATACTCGGAGTTTCACGACATTTACTAATCGTGGTTGAGATTTTCATAAACAAATTTGGCAATACAAAATGCTCATTTTCTAACAACTGAACTATTGCACGAGCATGATCATGTTTTCAACCAAGAGTCGAAATTGTGTAAAGGCAAAACCAAGTATCGAATCATCAACTTCTCGCCAAACACATAAGCAAGTGGGAAAATGGCAACCTAGTTGTAGTTTCTTATTCATCTTTTCGTGATTCTGACATTACAAACTAATCCATGTACTTTGCTTGTAAGTTTAAATGGAAGTTTTAAACCAATTATTGATTTGACTTCTTATTTTGACCGAAACATGATTTGACCATGCATATGAACAGACCATCATTGATTTGACTTCTTATTTTGACCGAAACATGATTTGACCATGCATATGAACAGACCATCACTAATGTTGAATCACAATTGATACAACTTAATAATAGTACACAATATTATATAATATCATCATGCATATGATACTAGTGTATGATATTATCTCCATAATGCATGGTATCATGGAAAATTCATCTATGCTCATGGTGCCAATCACCCCATACATTAAAAAAACAGTAATTTTAAAAAAAGTTAAAAATATGAATTCTTTTGGGACCAAAGATGATATAGTATTGTACTTGTGTAAAATTTTTGGACGAGGGATTACTATCATTGTATCCTGGGTAAAAAGACAAAATCTTAAAGCCACATGTCCATGTACTATTCACACTATATTTGTCATAAAAAAAATCTGGAGAATCATTGCTTTTATACGAGTACAATACTTGATCATCTTTTGTTTTAAGAAGGATTCATTTTTTCAACATTTGAATTTACTATGAATTTTGGGGTTTATGCCGTGCATAGCACCCGTGTGCCAAAAAATCGGGTACATGGTTTCATGGAGTAGTGTCATAGACTTGTTATATTTATTGATTTGTAGAATCACAATGCAAAGTTGTGTGCAATATCTATTTAACATTTACTTTTCTCGTAACATGCGCCGTAATACTGTATCCACCTATGTTACTCTAATCTCATCTCGCATCCTTAATTAGTTGCTACATCAACATTTTGTGTGGTTAGAATCACTAGTGGACGTCAGCATAACCATCCCGAGCCGTGGCTAGACTTTATCAGGAAAATTGCTCAGCATGTAGCCTGTATTGCTAGAGTGCCCCATCACTTTGCTGCTGCATGATACTAGATAGGATATTCAAACTATGACTAGCCTAAACAGTGAACATTAAACAATGTATGGTAGAACTTTATTGTTAATGAGTAAAGTGATGATGATGATGATGATGAGGAGGAGGAGGTCTCCCATCTTGAAGGCATTCCACCTTAAAGCGGACAAGAATCATCATCAAGCTCCAGTGGAATGTGCAAGGATAATTTTTTTCTTTATAAGATTTATTTCTTACCGGTCTCGTGGTGTTAGTTCGGTGACCGGTTTATAGGATAGTTTGTCGTACTACCAATAGAGACTCTCCTTTGAGTATATGGATTACACCATCCGGAGATAGCTCAAACGGTTGCATGCTTGGCATCATATTTCTTGGTTGTTATTTGGATCTTATTCATGTGAGGTTATCTTCAACACAAACTCAAGTTTACCAAACATGGATTTAGGATGAAAATCTTATTGCGTTTTTGGTTTTCGAGGTTCTACGGGTTCATCTCTTTTGGAGAGGTCAAACATATCATATTTTGGATTCAATTATACTACCATTTTGGAATATGATGTTTCTCTACATGCACTTGTATAGCTTCTTGTTATCTTCAAAAAAAGAACAAGTTCATCGAAATCGGAGTCTGGATGCTCAAGTTTAATCATTTCTGTTTTGATCGTTATGCCAGTTGAGAGGGATTCCGGCCTAACAAGGATCAAAATGTCTGGCCCAATATATGGCCCCCACCACGACATTGCCATCTACTAGTAGGTGGCCCAGAAATTGGACTAGAAATTGCCCCGGAAACTCATAGTTCCGGAATGGGGAGAATATACGGCTTCTCGAGGTGCCTTTTGGGTCCTTTATACACCCCCCCCCTCATGGAATGTTCGGCCCTTACATACCATGGGATATCCGTCCCCCATGATGCCTGCAACGGCTGGCTTTTGTGGGGACCTATAAAAGTCTCCCCTTCTTCACCGTGGGCTGCAGCTCTTTCTCAATCTTTCTCCTCCATTGTTGACCTTGAAGAGCTTGCCCTATCTCTTGATTCCTCCAATAGTTCTTGAATCTTTTTGAGAGAAAAGAAAGAGGATACCTAGATCTAATTTTCCCTTGGTGAGGGGGACATATTAAAAAAGATCTAGATCTTGGAGTCTTTTGTGGATTTCCTCCTTTGTTCTTCCTCTTATTACCTATAAGCTTCTGTAGCTTTGGTGGAATTTGGGAGTGAGCACTTGTGCCTTGGCATTGCATTTGGTACGTCAGTTTGAGTTCTCTACAGAGATTCACTGAAGTGGAAGTTTGTGATCTATTGCTCTCGGGTGCTTGTACTCGGAGCTTGTACCTCTTGGGTTCTTGGAACCCTAGATGGCTTGTTTGCCTTTTATGGTGTTGTGACTTGGTAGTAAATAATTGGGAGCCTCCATTTTTTGTGGACTTTGCCTCACGCTTGTGACCTTCGTGGAAATTACTTGGGATCCCCCAATTAAGTTGTATAGCTCGCCCCAAGCTTGTACGGGTTCTGTGACCACTCTCAAGGGTCCCATAATGGATCGAGGTTTTCCCTTTTGGCGGGAAGTCTCGAGGAGAATACGATTAGCCATTGTGGCATTTCGAGTATCTTGTGCCTCCATACCGCTCCAACGGAGATTAGTACATACAAGGGTGTGAACTTAGGGATACATTGTCGTCTCTGTGTGCCTCGGTTATTCCTTAACCTGAGATCCTTTACTTATGCACTTTACTTTGTGATAGACTTCGTGCTTGAAGTTATATATCTTTCTATCACCTTGTTGCTTGTCTTGCTTAGCATAAATTACTGGTGCAGATAGGTGAACCCTAGTTCATAGGTTTTGCGCTTGACAAGTTAAACGATAGTTTTATTCTGCACTTGCTCAAGCCTCCAACGTAAAAAGTTTTAAACCACATATATACTTACCCCCGTCTAGGCGACATCGTTGTTCTTTCAATTGGTATAAGAGCTTGATCTCTCATTTCAGGATTCACCACCTTCAGATTAAAGATGTAGGCTAGGGATTAGTGTGCAATGAAACTTTTATATTTTATGGCACACATTTTGATGTTTGGATGAGAAAAACTGATATCTCAATGCTAAAGCTATTAATGTGTTTGTTAATGCCTTGATCATGGTAGTTAATTTCTCAACCATGCATTTTTAGAGCGTTCATGAGTTATGGACAAAGATTCTAGATATATATGATGTGTCCAAGAATATTGATGATGATTGTACCCCTTCCATTTCCGTCGATGATGAACTCTCATCCAGTTCACCGACGTGTGGTAAGACACAAGGTAATATTATGATGAGTGGTGATGAACACTACATTGTCGATTATGAGTTTAATCTTGATGGTCATTTATATTTATCTCATTGCAATGCTTCGTCTTTAGACTTAAACACTTATAGCACTAAAAAAATTACATGTGTGTGTTGATAGTCCTTGCATATCTTATAATTGTTTATCCAAATATCATGATGAAATGCTTGCCATGTCTTGTTTCCAAGATAAAAATGCTTACTTTTCCTCTATTGTTTGTGTGGCTAAAAATGTAGATGAAACCAAAGAAACTATGGGCCAAGAAAAAGTCTTCAATGGATCTACAACTAATTCTTCTTAATCATCATCTAATTGTTCTCACATATGCCTTATGACTAGGGATTCAAAGGGAAGTCCTACTTTGGAACCCAATATATCTTGTGATGATGAGGATGATGATATTGAAGAAGATGATGTTGCTTTTTTAAATAAGAAGGCTCAGTTGGTCTTTCGTGCTCTTCGTAAAAATAAAATTTCTTGCTCTAACTTATTTGAAATCTTGGCTATTTCTATTTAGAGTAAGAAAATAATTGAGAAAATGGATGAGCATGAGCGCGAGTATGGCAATGAGATAGCAACTCTAAGTGAATCTCTTGAAGAAGAAAAAATCGCGAACGAATATCTTGAAGAGATTTTTACTCTGGAGCTATATGTAAAGGGATCCCATGAGAGAGCTTTTGAGGTGGCACATTATTTTGAAATTAAAAATTATGAGATAGTAGATGTTCATGCTAAACTCTTTAAGGATTTCGAGCTTCTTAAAAATGGATCTATCAAGTCGCATGATCAACTTAAAGCTTCCTACCTAAATGAGATTTTAATGTTGCATTCTCATCTTGCATTTAATGATGATGCTTATGCTACTAACTCTATTTTGTGAAGCATACATTTTGAAGGAGAATGTTTACCTAAGGGCTCCACTTGAATTTATAAATACCAATTATGGGATTTTGGAAGAAATTCATGAAAGCTCTCAAGCTCCCATGAGGATATTATAGATTCACAATAAGCTAAAGTTTGCTCATGAGGTTATTGTGTTAAAGGTAACATCTCATGAGCCTCCGTGGACATTAGTAATACTTCTCAAAATTCTTTTTTGACATGTTCTTGTCCTAGTAATTTATACATTCATATAACTTCTACATCTTGTGATGAATTATCTTCTATGGCTCCCACCTCCAAGGCGACTCCCACGGCGACCACCTCCTCCACGACCATCAATGGCGTCTTCCACTAAGGTGATGCAAGGATGGATCCTCAAGGTCTCTCCTCCTCGTTGGACTTCACCCATGGAACCAATCTCTCACGTAAGATCTTCTGCATCTTTTCTACCCCGATCCATCCTACCTCTGTCGATGGTTTTCATCTGGTGGTATCCTTTGGGAGGGCCACATTTCGTTTAGATCTGCCGCTTGTTGAGGTTGCCCTCCAATCTTGCCTTGGATCCTTGGGAGCTAGCCTCCGGATCTCATACTTGAGGGATAGAGTTTTCAGATTCACGGTGAACTCCAAGGCTATTGGTTTTTTCATCTATCGTCTCCATTCATTTGCATGCCCATCTTTCACATGCTTTTTCCACCTTTGGGGATCTGGTGGTCCTAATTGGCGATTTGAGCATCATTCTTGGTTATCTGAACAATCCATGGAGTGGCAGTTGGTTACTCGTCGGAATCCTCTCACCGGTGCAAATTCTGTGCCGATTAGATCTCAACGTTCCTTCATTGACGTGGTCGCTCGCCCATGCCAAGATCCGAGATCCTCGGATCACGCGTTGGATTCCCGCTCGCCTATTTTTTTGAATCGGCATGGCTCCACTTCTCCCAGCCCATCTCACGTCTCGCCAACACCATCCCCTCCATCTCAGCCCATTCGGCAGCCGCCTCCGCAGCCCACCCCACCTCTTGTCCACCCATCGGCCCTGCTCCCTCCCCCCTCCCCTCTTCCGGTTTTGGGCTGCTCGAGATGTTTGTACCCTTTTCACTTGCTGCCCGTTTGCAAATCCCAGGTGAGATGCCGAGGTTGTTACAATTATGGACATATCAAGAAAAAATGTTTACGGAAAAAAGGAAAAACACTGATTTTTCGCATTAAATCTAAACCACCTGGGAAAGAGACACATTCATCCCCTGCCCCTTCCTCTGCCGCTCCGCCTCCCAACCCTTTTGCATCTGCTGCACCGCCACCACCTCCACCACCTCCGCCACCTCCACCTGTTTGCTGCCCCCGTCCTGACGACGGTGGCCTGATGGCGAACTATCCCTGTGACCCTCACCCTCATCTCCCTCCTGGCGCGGACATTGTGCCGCATTGTGTTCATCGTCGATGCAGGGCTTTTCACGTCTTCACCAACACGCCGCTGCTCAACTGCGACGACTGGGCAATCGTCGTCCTCGAACCTGAATCCGACCCTGCACAGTTCACTGGTGATGCTGCTCGCATCCGTGGCTTCCTCAACAATCAGGGCTATCACGTTCGTCAGATGACAAGGTCAGCTATGGGTGCGGCATTAGTTCAGTTCTCTGATACCTGTTCTAGAGATGATGCGATACATCGTAGTCCTTTCTTCATTGGTGATAGCATCTTAAGGGTTATTCCCCAGGACCGTGGTCTGAATCATAGAAATTGCACTTTTACTCATGATGTTTGGCTTATGATGGTTAATTACCCCCAAGAGGCATGGCATGTTGAAAAGATTAAGGGATCTGTCAGTGAATTTGGCAAATTTTTGGTTTGGAATCGTGATGGATCAAAGAGAGCTAGAATCCTAGTTAAGGTTAGAGTTCCTGATCTCCTGGAGGTCCCTATCTGTTTGGTGTTATGTCAGAATACTAGTGATGAGGGTCATGGTCACTCTTGGACTGTGGTCAATTATATTCTGCAAGCCAAGCTCATTGGAGGACTTGGTGGTGATGAAGATCCTCTGCCACCTGATGGAGGAAACCCTCATCCACTACCAAACATTCCTTTTGGTGGTATTTGGGATGACTTGGTTCATGAGAACAATGAGATGCAGGATAATGTTGCACCAAATCAAGGAAATGTTGCACCTGGTGGTAATGCTGCTCCAGCTGCTGATGGGGAACCCATGGTGCATACCCCTCCCCAAGCCTCTGTGCAAAACAGTCAAAACAGTCATAATCAGGATATTGAGCCTGCTGTGGAGGCAGTTGATGCTCTTGCAGCCTATCATAGCATGCTCACAGATGTTCTCAGTGCTTTCCCAGATGCTTTGGGCAAACTTGGTAATGAAAATGTTACAGGAGCTAGAATCCAGATGATTGATGTTACTGCTGAAGAATATTCAGAGAGAAAATGTGTTGTCACAGTGTTCACTGCACAGCAGGCACCTTCTAACAAATCCTCTGTCATCATATCTGAGATCTATGATAGTCAAGCCACTACTTCTGCTGTTCTTCCTTCACAGTTTCTTCCTTCTGAAGAAATCCCTGATGTGGCTATGTCTGATGTCATGTATGAGAGCAACAACACTGTTATGGATACACCTGTTGGCAAGAGGAAAAATGAGCAAGCCCCTGTGGATGTCAAGGAAGTCAGGCGCAGTAGAAGAATTGTTGTTATCTCTGCTGGTTACAAGGATAAAGAAGCTGCAGATGCAGCAATGGCAAGGGAGCTTGAGAAAGAGCAGCAGAATGAAGCTAGAAAAGGAAAAGACAAGGGAAAGGAAAAAGAGAAGAAAGGCACCTGCAAAGGTTGCTAAGAAAAATCTCAACTCTGAATTTGATGTGGAGATTATTGATAGGACTGCCCCTCCTCCTCCAGAACTACCAATCAAGATTGTTCAGAACATTGCAGTGGATCAGTGCCAGATCCCTCCTAGTGAGGTGACTGATGATAAGCTTCTTGCCAAGAGTGGCTAAATGTATTGCCACCTTATTCCTGATCAGTTGGGTTGTCTGTCATACAACCTAGTTATCCCTAGTTTATTATCATGCTTCAGCTGTTCTTCATTAATGGAGGACAATACTTTTGTAATATGTGACAATTCTTTTGTCACATTTGGTGATGCTTTCAGACATTTATGTGGTGGCAGTGATGATACTTATTTTGGTCCTTTAATAATGGATATCTATGCTATGGTTATTATTAATATTTCTATGAGTTTCTCTTGCTCTTGTCATGACAGTAATGATGATTTTTGGTGTATGATGAGACATAAATGCACAACAATTATGATCTGTGTTGGTATCATGGTTATGACAGTCTGTTTTGCTGTGTATGATTACTATTTGAAAGGGATTTTATCTGTGAAGAATATGACTTATGAGTGGTTAGTTATGCTGCCACTGGGGTGTTTATATCACACAGAAGAGTTTATTAAATGAGTATCTCATGGAATATACTAAACTGGAATATTAGAGGGATTAATTCTCAAGAAAGGTGGGATGATATCAAACAAAGAGTGGAGGAATGCAACTGCAATATTATTTGCTTACAAGAAACAAAAAGGGAACATTTTGAATTATCATATCTGAGGAACTTTTGTCACAAGAAGTTCAACAAATATGCTTTCACTCCCTCAATTGGTAGTTTTGGTGGCATTATTACAATATGGAATGGGAATGTATTTGAGGGCACAATTATTTCTCAAAGCATTTTTCAAGTTACTGTGAAACTCAAATGTAGAATGTCTGGCAAAATCTGGTATCTAACCAACATCTATGGACCTGCTCACAATGAAAATAGAGAGGATTTCTTTAATTGGATGGCAGATCTTGACTCTTCCGATTACCACTACTGGATGATTATGGGTGACTTTAATTTAATCAGAAATCCAGGTGATAGGAATAGGAGTGGAGGAGACTCAAATAATATGTTACTTTTCAACACTGTCATACAAGTTCATGATCTTGAAGAAATACCACTAAAAGGAAGATCTTATACATGGAGCAATATGCAGCAGAATCCACTCTTGGAAAAACTTGATTGGGTGTTTACTTCTGCCTCATGGACATCTGAATTCCCCAATACTTTGTCCTATCCACTCTCAAGAATGGGGTCTGATCATATTCCTATACATGTGCAAATTGGTACTGATATTCCAAAAACAAACTTGTTCAGATTTGAAGACTATTGGATAGAGTTTGATGGATTTCTAGATATTGTGAAAGTCAATTGGGAAACAGCTGCTTACAGAAATGATTCTGCACTTATGCTAAATGGCAAATTCAAGAAGCTTAGAGTTGGGCTGAAGAAATGGAGCATAAATTTCTCTAATTTGACTAAAATCATTACCAAGTGTAACTATACTCTAGCTCTTTTGGATGGATTGGAGGATCAAAGAAGATTATCTACTGTGGAGAAGAATTTTCAGAGAATACTTAGTAATCATACAAGAAAATTATTGGAAGCAAAAATAATTTATTGGAAGAATAGAGCAAAAATCAGATGGGCCACCCTGGGAGATGAAAACACAAGATATTTCCACACTATTGCAACTAAGAGCTATAGAAGAAATTTGATTACCTCCATTAAAGCTGCTGATGGGTCAGTAGTGTACAATCATGATCATAAAGCTGCAATCATTTGGGAATCATACAAGGAAAGATTGGGAGTCAGTCAAAATGCACAAATGCACATCAATCTTGAAAATATTATTCATCCAAGGGACTTGGCACATTTGGATACTCCTTTCACTAGGGAGGAAATTGATGATGTTATAAAAGAGTTTCCCACTGATAAAGCCCCAGGGCCTGATGGTTTTAATGGAAAATTCATGAAGAGGTGTTGGCAAATTATTAAAGAGGACTTCTATAAACTGATAGATGATTTCTATAATGAGAAAATCAACCTGGAAAGTATCAACACTGCCTTTATCACTCTTATACCTAAGGTAGCAGACCCTGAGAATATGAATGATTTTAGACCAATATCCTTGGTTAGTCTTCCTCTCAAAATTATTACAAAGCTTATGGCTAATAGAATGCGAAGGAGATTATTTCTTTAGTTCATCGGAACCAGGTATGGATTTATTAAAGGGAGGAATATTCAGGATTGTCTTGGTTGGACTTTTGAGTATCTACATATATGTCATTTATCCAAGAGACCCATCATTATATTCAAAATTGACTTTGAGAAGGCTTTTGATAAGGTGGATTATAATGCAGTTATTAGCATGTTGAGAGCAAGAGGATTTGGATAAAAGTGGGTCAAACTTGTATCCAACATTTTACACTCAGCATCTACATCAATATTGTTAAATGGGGTACCAGGGAAGAAAATAATTTGCAAAAGAGGTGTGAGACAGGGGGATCCCCTATCACCTATTTTATTTGTCAACACTGCAGATTTGTTACAAAGTGCAATCAATGATGCATGGCAGAATGGAATTATTAATCTCCCACTGGCTGATGATTTTGGACAGAAATTTCCTATAGTTCAATATGCAGATGATACACTTATGATTATGCCAGCTGATAATAACCAACTCATCCACCTGAAGAATATTCTGCAAATATTCAGTGCATCCACTGGTGTAAGGGTATTTTACCCTTATCCATTATTTTGGTAACAATGACACCGTGCTAGTGTATTTGGACTAATACATGACTACTAGATGATTCCCAGGTATTAGCCAAAGAGGTATAAAGGTGTATCAATGGAACAAGAAGGCTAAAGGTGACCCCCCATTTCAACAACAATCGAAAAGGGGTTACAGGAGAAATCCGGTCACCTGCCCGGTCCAACCGGGCCAGCAACCGGCCAGTCCGGCGTACTGGCCGGTCGACCGGTCGGAAACCGGGCTCCAAAGGAGGAACAGCAGGTCCGGTCTATGGCCCGGTCGACCGGGCTCCCGACCGGCGGGTCCGGCGCTCCGTCCGGTCGACCGCTCGGAAACCGGGCAGAAACCGGGCACCAACCGGAGAAGCTCCAGGACGACGCAAAGGTGCTCCGGTCACCAGTCCGGTCTGACCGGCCTCACGACCGGGCTGTCCGGTCTGTGGTCCGGTCTGACCGGGTTTGTCGGGAAGAATGCTGAGGTGGCAAGTGGCAACGGCCAGATTTTGAAGAACACTATATATACCCCTTCTTCTACCTTGGAAGGGTGAAGGCAACATACTATAAACTGTTCTTGAGCTCTCTCTCTCTTACTCCATTGCTAGAAACACCAAAAGCCTCAGATCTCCCTCCTCCTCCACCCAAACTCAAATCCCTCCGGAGAATCACTAGAGGAGGACCCGATCTACCGTTCTACCAAGCCAAATCTCATTCCCCCTTGTATTCATTGAGAAGCTTGCTTCCTAGGGTTCCTTGGAAACCCTAGGTGGGCAAGAGGAGTTCGGAAGCATCCGGGCTGTGGATTTGCTCCGGGCAAGATTGTGAAGGTTTGGAGGCTACCTCAAAGTCTACCACAAGTGAGTGAGCTATTCCTTCGTGGGATAGGCTCCGGAGAATAGGGTGAGCCTTCGTGGCGCGGGGAATCCTTCGTGGGACCTCCACTCCTCCAAACGTGACGTACCTTGTTGCAAAGCAAGGGAACACGGGAATACATCCTCGTCTCCGCGTGCTATCGGTTATCTCTAACCGAACTCCTTACTTGTGATTTAACTTCCTGTGAGAGCCTTCGTGCTTGAGTTAGTTGTATCCTCATATAGGTTGCTTCACCTAGTTTGCATTAGGCTCATCTTTATATTCCGCAAAGCCTAATATTGCAAAGAAAGAATTAAAATTTGTAGAAACCTATTCACCCCCCCCCTCTAGGTTTACCATCTCTATACTTTCAACTGGACTACATGTGAATTATCACAAGACTACCCTTGTGCCTATCAATATTGATAATGCAAGAGCTACTGAACTGGCAAATATATTTGGATGCAAGGTTGAGAGCTTGCCATTTACATATTTGGGATTACCTCTTGGCACAACAAGGCCATCAGTATCTGACCTTATGCCTATGGTATCAAGAATTGATAAGAAGCTATCTAGTATTTCATCACTGATGTCTTATACTGGAAAGCTTACATTATTAAACTCAGTGATTCAATCTTTACCTATGTATGCAATGTGCTCATTTAAAGTACCAGTCACTATATTTGTTCACTTTGAAAAGAGTGGAAGACAGTTTCTTTGGTCTGACAGAGAAAATAAAATTCAAGGAAAATGCTTAGCAAGCTGGGACATGATGTGCAAACCAAAAGATCAAGGAGGGCTAGGAATCTTGAACCTCAGAATACAGAATCAGGCCCTTCTCATGAAAAACCTGCACAAATTCTATAACAATGCAGACATCCCTTGGGTCAAATTGATATGGCATGCTTATTATGAAAACAGAGGTACTCCACAAACAATCAGCACAAAGGCCTCCTTTTGGTGGAGAGACTGTTTGACTTTTCAGGATAAATACAAGGAGATGACAAATGTGGATATAAATAATGGAAAATCAGTAATCTTATGGAATGACAGTTGGAATAGTGATATCAGATAGGACATATATCCCCATCTACACTCATTTGCTAAGAATCAAAAGATCACAATCCAAAAGGCAGTTGAAGTTACTAATGAAAATATATATGATATGTTCCATCTTCCCCTCAGCACTGTTGCTCATGAAGAACTACACAATTTGGAACAGGAATTACTGGACTTAAGCATTACAGCAATGGATGATATTTGGTCTTTCAATTGGGGCAGTAATTTTTCTACAAAGAAGGTTTACAAGGAACTTATTGGCAATCACTCACCACCAGATTGCATCACTTCAATATGGAAAACTTGTAACATTCCTAGGCATAAATTCTTTGCCTGGCTCTTACTCAATGGTAGACTCAACACAAAGGAGATGATGAAGCACAAGAACTTTTATGTGGAGTTCTCTGATTGCATCTTATGTGAGACTTGCCCTGATGAAACAAATATGCACTTATTCTTTGAATGTACTTTCAGTCAAAGCTTCTTGTGGGCTCTCGGTATAGAATGGAATGTTGATCTGGATCTCTATCAGATGATGAACGATGCCAAAAGAAGGATGTCCTTGGATTTCTTTATGGAAATAATGATCATAGGATGTTGGAGTATTTGGGACCAACAGAATGATGCTATATTCAATGGGAATCCGCCAAATATTCAGAGATGTATTAGCAAATTTAGAGCCACTTTCACTCTAACTATGCATAGAGCTAAGCCTAGTCTTAAGGAAGGGATGAAATCATGGATTGACACCCTATGAACATGTAATAAGTGTTTCACCATTGTAAATATTCACCCCATTATTTAGTAGAAAATGACACAGTAGGGAGCCTTTCCCTACTGTATTTCTGTCAAAAAAATTATCTTCTATGGCTTGTTGCTCTAACAATGAAGCTTGTACTTCCTCTTGTATTTGTATTCTTACTAATCAGGTAGAGGAAAACAAAGAGCTCAAGGCCAAGTCACTCCCTCAAACAAAGACTTGGAAAAGAGCCATGAAGGTAAAATATGTTGATTATGGAAAATCCCCCCAACGAAAAGAATGGACTTGGATTTATCTCCTTCAACAAGAAGAAGTCCAAGATCAACAAGAAGAAAAGGGTTAAGGACAGGTCAAAGATCCAGCCAATTTATTTCTGCTTCAAGTGCAAGGTTGAAGGGCACCATGTTAGATCTCTCCCTTTGAATAAGAAGCCTCTTAGTGAGAAGCGACAAGAGAAGTGGCCCCAACTTCTACCTCAAGTTGAAGAAAGTGCGCTACCCAAGAAGAATCATGATAATGCTTCCATTGTGGATAAATCAAGTGAGAAGAATGGGAAATACAATAACTTGCTACATATGTCACCAGAAGGGTCATATCTCTCCCCCTTGCACTATTGGTACCTCATCCAACTGTTTTATAATTTATGATGTTTATTATCTTTGGAAAGATACGCTTGGCAATATGTTCGCAGAATATGTTGGTGCTCAAAGTAGCTTATAAAAATACCCATTTGAGTTCCCAAGCCTATTGTGACTAACTTCTTAGGACCCAACTTGGTTGGGAACAAACAAGCCAAAACTTGATCAATACGTATAGTGGAGGGCATTGGAGACTTGGCTACATCATGAAGAATTAAGGGTTCATCAACTATATTTTCGCAAGTCAATTCATTTGGATTATCATTCTTACATCATGTATCCATGATTCTGCTTGCGGTAACATGTACTTAGCTCTTTTACATTGAAAGTTACTCACTCCCTTTACATGTATTTTTTTGTAACTTGCATGTGTTTGTATATATTTTTTCCTACTTGCTTATCCTGAGTTATCATGTATATGTACATTTTATTGCTATTGATATTGTGTTGAGCCTATTGCATCTTGTTGTTATGTTAGTTGCCTCTTTTGAGATATTAATGGACTGACCCATTTTGCGGGAGTCATATGCCTCTTGTGCATTTCACAATCTTAAAAACTTGTGTACATGAGGAATTCAAATTGTATAATGTCCACTAATTATCTCTAGTTGGATATTATTTTCATTATTTTGTTGAATTCCAAGATTCGAAGCTCTGGAAGTTCCGGTGGATCTCACCTAGAACTTCCGATCCCTTAGAAGAATGGTTTTAACGACTTGGTTTCACATTATTGGGAGTAATATTCTTTAGGTGCATTTTAAGCCAATAAAATGTTAATACATTAGGTATTGCAACTTAGAATTGATATTGTAAATATCTTGTTTCTATGTGGCATGTTAGCTCATACAAGTTCCATTTTGCCAAAATGTTTTTTAGTTGTGAAGATGGTATTGGATATAATTGCAAACTACCACCAAGAAATATTTCCCAATACATTCTTTACTTGAATAATTGGTAATCTATCATGAGGTGCATATTTATTTATCATCATGCCTTTGTTCTTATTTGCCTTCTTTCTTGACAAGAAATGTTTTCCCATGTGTCTTCCTTGCCTCTTATGGAGCCTCTTGATTTACATGAACTTTTTTAGTGTTTTAAATAGGTATATGAAGATTGATGATCTCACCTTTTGTGCAGTTTGTATTCAAATACAAAATCCTAAATGATGCACTAATCTTTGGGGAGCTCTCCTATATGTGTTAGAAAACCCTCTTGATGATCTTAGCATACCATATCTTGATCCTATTTAAGTGGTTTACTTTGGAATACAAAACTTTTCTTTTCGGTACTTTGTGCCATTATAAAAAGTGAAGAAGGTTTGGTTTATTTGTTCAAACCTTGCTTTCTTTGGGTGTTGGTTATCTCCTTAATTTATATTTGGTTTATGTTCTTAAAATGAGGTAAGTATTTAAGCATGTGTTTTTTATCTTGCTCTTTTCGTTTGTTCACTTGTTGAACTTTGGAGTCAATCTTGTGTTTATTTGATTGTTGATATAATTTGGACAACCTTTTTCATATCACTTGTGTGCCATCTTGTTTTATTTGTTGTTTTTCTAAATTATATCTCTGTTTGGTTCTTGAAAGTAATATGCATGCATATTTTACTATATGTATATGTTATGGAATGCTTGCTTTGGTTGATCCAATGTATAGACCGGGTAAACTCCACCTGATCCTAAATAGGATAAGATGTGCATGAAATTAAATTTCATATCTATATGCACATATTTATTTGAAGTTTGTCCTACGTGTTTTACTTTCTCTAACTACTTTTGACCCAATCAGTTTGGGGACCATTTTGTACTTTAATTTTTTATGTACATTATAGATACATTGGACTCTCGTCTCATTCATAAGGAAGAAGATGTGACCAAATGTTTATTCAAGACGAGCTATGCTGATTGACAATATCTTATCTACTACATTCACACCAATGATATCTCCGGTAACAAGTATCTACTTCTTGCCTACTTTTCTAGCACCCAACCTTGTGGGTTGGTGCTTGGCATGAATCTTTATTTGCAAATGTTGTGGTTCTTGCAAAGGTACTAATGAAACATATTTATTGCCATCTTAATAACTTGAGATGAGTGCATATTTTGGGAGTATATAAAAATTATGCTCATGAATTAGCGGTCCCAAATATGACAATCTAGCAAGGCTGCATATCAATTTCTCAAAATTCTCACATGTGCAATATTGGTAAAATTACAAATTTAGTTCTTTCTTTTGGTATCCTTTGTATGTGTTACTTGTTTACTTTATCAAAGCATCCCAACCACCTTCTTTTCCCTTATTGATGTTTGTGATGTGTTTGTGTTATAAGTTCACTGATGTACAATGAGATAAAATTGAGCCTTTGGACATTCCTTAATGCAAAGATCTTATTGATGCATTATGTGACTTCATTTTTGATACCACGTTCCATTATTTAGTACTATTTTGTGGAAAATCATCTTTGTGATGTTGTCTACTTAGAAACTTACACACATAAGAGATGGTGTCTAGTTGGTATCTTCTTTGTATCTTGGATGTTGGGATGACATGCTAAGCAATATGTTTCACATTCATTGAACACAATGTTGATGCTCACTCATCTTTGTACGAGTCTTATAATTTTCTTTGGCACATCTCTCACACATCTTTTTGGTTGAGCTTTCTTATGTTGCATCTTCTCGTGTTGTTCAATCATTTGCTTGTTGCATGTGATAACCTTATTTTATTTTCTATGCTAGCTCCCTTGCACATGCTTTGTGTTCTAAGTGATATATAGGGAGTGAGGATGCCATGTTTGTGCATTGTGTATTCAAACACAAAATTCTAATTTATACAGGAACCTTGGGGAGCTTCCTCATTTTGTTTAGAACACCATTTTGTTCTTATCATAATATCTTCTTTTGAAATTTGGTTATTTGGATCTTTTGATTGCTTGTTTCATCTGTTAATGCTTATTCACCTTTTTATCGTTTTGTGATCTTTTTATCCTCAATATAGTTTGAGTTTATCCTAGTATTCTTCATTGGGTACGTATATTTGATTTCACCCATTATTAAGAGACAGTATAGCTTAGCCATCTTGGAGCCACCATGGTGTTTTGGACCATTTCATCACGTCAGCCAGCACGTTCTAACCTTCCCAACGTCTCAAGGGTTGCTACTCCAGAGAAATAACTAGACACGACGTGATGAATTGGGCCAACAAATTGTTAAACGGGCTCAAATCACGCCATAGTATTGGGGAAGGCAATGGACAATGGTTACGCGGTGACGACTGACCCCATCGATAGATCACTGCCGTTTCTTCGTGAAATTAATGGCTTGAATGATTCGCCTCCCTTCCGTTCTCTTCATCTCTTTAATTGTTGTGGACAACCGTTTCTCTCTTGGCTGCCTCCAGATCTTACCTATTTATAGTGAGGCACGTTGCTCTGATCTATTTAATCGTATGTTCTTCTTTGATCTTCCAGTGATGTGTTCTAGACATTCATCCCCTTGCATACAATTATTTTTGTTTTATCTATCACTCTTTCTTATTCCCTGTTGTTTTTATTAATTCCCTAGGGCGGCAAGGTGCCAAGGACGACTTGTGGCGATGGCGGGCGATGCGTAGAAGGATTCAGTGGCCAAATGCGAGCAAAAGGACTTGATTCAGTCTCCCGCCAGTAGGAGACAAGGGCTCGAAGAATACACAGGAGCACTTCAAGATTCGGCCCTAGGACTCCGCAGTCTGCTCATCACTACTTTTCCCTCCAGCCGCTACAACTTTTCCGATCACCCCACCCCCCGTCCTGCCTAATATTCAATGTGAACAGTGGACCACCTCGATCCATTAGTGCGTGCATCCTATAGTCGAATTAGAAGCATTCTTCTAAAATATGAAGCACATGCCTTGCAATGGTTTATTTCACCCTTTGATTTTGGGCTGGGCTGGAGCACTTGACCTTGATTTAACTGGACAAGTGATATTTCATTGATAGTTCTTTGGTAGGATTACTACATGGTACAAAAGTTTTTCTACTCCAGCTCGCTCCAAGATTAGGCAATTCGTAGAGTCATATGCTTGAATATAAATGCTCAGGTTGATGCAACCGCTTGCCCCCCAATTAAGGGTCTCCGTATTGATTCTTGGAGTATTTGTAATATTGTCCATGTTGTTTCGTTTCCTTTTACATATATTTATACTCGTAGATTACCTCTTTGGTTTACTTTAATAATTTAATGTTATCTAAACAATGTTGCCGAATCCTCCATATGATGTTACGGAGCTTTAAACCATATGGCCTGGCAGTCATATCATACTTACTTACATATATATACAACATGTTGTTTCATGTAGAAAAATATGCAGTTTATTCAAAGACAAACAACATTGTCATTGTGTCATATGGTTTTGCCTCTATTCTCTACTCTTTATGTGTTAGGTCTCTTTTGGTAGTCATACATGCTAATCTATTCTTTGCACTGTTTCAAGTCACTTTCTAAATTACATGCAAAATGTATGGTTCTTTGAAAGGTATACCATAAAAGCAACAATGCCAAAAAAACTGGACAAAATTCTTATTAGTTTGTATCAGATCATGCCATTTTTATTTGTTACATAAGAAATATTGTCTTCTCCTATAGAAATGGATTTTGCACTTTATTGTGCAAAAAAAAAAGAAGAAACGATTAAAAATTTGAAATTTGTTTACTCATCTCTAAATGTATATGGCTGTAAATCAAATCTACTAGCTATGCAATTCCTAAGCTACATAGTTTGTGTCAACACGTTATAAAAAATATTGATGTTCAACTTATGAGCTTATGATGGAATTTATGACCAAACAGGCTTTAATTGTGTGAGAGATTATTCGATGTACCGAGTTCGAACGCTTGTTTTTTTGGCTATTTGTGATGACATTATTTGTTAATTTCTTCCATCTAAAGTACCTCAAATTTCGAATTAATTTTCTTTTGACCTGTCAAGATTTTCAAATGTGCATTTGTAACTTTCTTAAGATGGACGGGTGACAAGGTATTAACTTGTCAATGCCTACAAGTAGTAGACTAGGGTTTCGTTGGATGTAGAGGGCAAGTAGATCTCGAAGGTTTCAGCCAAAAAGTACTCGACGATGTAAAAGCTAGGGTTTGCGAGACAATGATCCGATCCTTTCTTTGTCCCTTGACTCCCCCTTATATAGGAGGTGGAGCCGAGGGATTCGTGATACACAAGTTTACAGAGTCCGGGAGGGTTTCTAACCCGTCCCGCAAGATTACAAATAATGCTTCCTATTACAACTCTAGCTTTCCTTAATAGTATCTTGGGCTTCCGAATCTTCTTATCCTTCGGGTCGTGGGCCTTCAATAAACCCCGGGTACCTTCTTCGGCAGGCCCATTGGGGATGCCTATGTCAGTAGCCCCCGAGATTTTGTTTGAATCGTAGAGTCAAGGAAAATCTCCACCTTTATATTTATTCGATAACTTTGAACTTTATCACATATCTTTGCATATGAATTTCTATATTATACAGGGATAATGGTAGTTGGGGCTAGTTCATCCGACGGATCGGTACTAGTTAACCGCTCTAGTGGCAATCCGCAAAACCTACTTCAAGATCACGTCCCTGGACATGATCTCGGGATACTGGTGTAAACTTCGATAGGTGCCGCTTAAGGTCTTACCATTCCGTCGAGTCCCAGCAATATTTATCGGGTACCTAACGCGTCCGTTAGGATTTTTCTTCGTATCTGTTGATACGGAAAAAAGTAGCAAACCGACGTCAGAGACGGCGCCACGCCGCACAGAACGGATCTGGGGTCTTACCTTCGCAAAGTTCTGCGGCATTCAGAAATTATACGCAACTTTGGCGCTTCGAGAATATATTGTCGAGTGCTTATTCAGCTGTTGGAATAGCACATTTTATTGAGTCAACGTATGACTCATATTGCTCTCCCGATGGGAGTATATGCAGAGTTATTTATATAACTCGAAATATGCTCACTTTCTTCTTTCTTTCTTTTTTCTCTCTTTTTTATAATTTCATCGGGCACGCGAACAGCGTTCCCGATGGGAGTAGCCCCCGAGGCTACAGCCAAGGACTAGTGCTTGGTTGTAGGCTCAACACTTTAATGCCTCGTGTCGCTATATTGTCATTTTTTTCTCGAATTTTTATGTCTATCGGGTGCGCGAACAGCGCTCCCGATGAGAGTAGCCCCCGAGGCTATGGACAAATGCTTGCATTTGATCATAGCCTCTCGCCATTTCTATTTTGCCATACTCGAATTTTTTCCTTTTTTCCAAAGTAGCCCCCAAGCATTTGGGCAAAAACTTGTATTTGATCAAAGGCTCTCGAAATAATCAAGAATCTTCTGCTGTCGCCATTTTTACGGACCTTCGTAGCCGAGGTATTCTCTTGCCAAGGTGACATCGTTGCTGACGATAGCCACGATCGCTTTATCAGAAAAACGCGAGAACTTCGCTCTCACTGTCTTGCGGGCCCAAATTGCGCGTCGTATTGACACGTCGTACAAGTGGGGGACACACGTCTTCCGCTTTTCCTGGCGCACATACTGTAGCTCATGTGCTTTCTCGTCTGTATGAAATTACTTTTTACCCCTTGTCCACATGTACATCATCTGTCCCACAATCTCTCAATCCAACGGCGCGTCGATTCACCGCACCTCTATATAAAGGCATCGTCTTCCTCCTCTAGTCCTTTCGCTCGCGCCGCCCTCTCGCTTCTCCTCTCGCAAAATTCTCCCTTGCACCCCATAGTTCTTGGAGCTCCACCACGCTCGCACTGTACTCCTGCGCCATTGTTGATGCCACCGCGCAGACTCACCAGACACAACACGCCCGAGTCTAAGATGGCGACCGAAGATCTGGGGAACATGGAGTGGGAAAGATCCAAAATCTCTCCTCAAGACATCAATCTTCTGAAGAAACTGGGAATCAGCAAGAAGGAAGGCGCGCTTCGCTTCCCCAGCGAAGAAAGCTACCCAACCCCTCCAATGGAGTATCGGGTCAGTTTCGTGGACCACCTCATCCGTGGTCTTTCCGCCCCCATTCACAATTTCTTACGGGGGTTGCTTTTTTATGTATGGGCTGCAACTGCATCATCTTACTCCCAAATCCATCCTCCATATCTCAATCTTCATCACGCTTTGCGAAGCTTTCCTTGGAGTCCAGCCTAACTGGGCTCTATGGAAACGCATTTTCTTCTGTCGTCGTAATGGCTCTCCCAATGTTTCCTACAACATTGGCGGCATTGTCATCTGCGTCCGTCCTGACGTCGAGTACTTTGACGTCAAATTCCCGGACTCAGTACAAGGGTGGCGCAAAAAGTGGTTGTACATTCATGAGGAGAATCATGGCTCTGTTGAAGACAACATCCCTCCTTTTGATGGTGCCGAGAAAATCTGTCGCCGTCGTTCCTGGGATGCAGAGGCTACCGACGAAGAAAAAGCGGCGACAGAAACCTTGATGACACGCATCCACCAACTCCAAAATACCCAAGGACAAGAACTGTCGGGTATCCAAATCACGGCTTATTTCCTTAGGATTAGAGTGCAGCCTCTACAAGCTCGCAAAAATCCCCTCTGGAAGTATGCTGGCGACAAAGATGTGGATCGCTTGTCGGTGGATTTGTCGGTCAAGGATTTAGAAAAACTTGTCCGAAAAATCTCCTCCCTCAACAAGAAAGATCATGTCCCGTCGTCTTGCCGCGTGAGGCCGTATAGCGCCACCAACGCGCTCCCTGAGGTAATTCTCATATGAACTATTTTTCTCGAGTACTTATTTTTGTTGACATCTTTTGCATAACTTTCTTGTCGACATTCTTCTTTTTGTAGAACCATCCAGATCTTGTTTCTCTTCCTCCCCTTCCTGAAGGTGGAGAAGTCGAAGAACGGGCCGTTGTCACCGACGACAACCAGGGTACTTCTCGCCCTGAGAGTGAAGCCGCAGGTTCTCGAAAATCTGCGGTATCCTCTGAAAAGGAAGCCGATTCTGAGGCCACTGCCTCGACACACTCCCTTCCTCCTGCTGTTTATCCAAAGAACAAGAGGAAGAGGAATGAAGTCGAAGATTCCGGCACCTCCAAAGCCGAAGAAGTTGGTCCTTCCGAAGGGAAGACAGCTTTCGACCCTTACTTGGATGCCCTTGTTAGCTCGTAAGTCCTTATCACTCTTTGTTGTTTATCTTGCAAAATACTTGTCGTCGTTTTTCCTTATATTGTCGACGTTTTATTGCAGTGGTGACGAGGAAGAAAATCCACCTATTGACGTGGTTGCTCGAACGAATACGTCGCGTACTTTAGTTGTTTCGGATGTTCAGCCTGATGTGGAGGAAACTTCGCCTCCTCAACAGAACGTCGAGCATCCAACTCCACCTGCGAGCCCCCATGTCCCTTCGCCAAAGAGGGCTAGGGTCGAGTCAGCCACAGAATCTGCTCTTCAACCTGGTGGCTCTGCAACTCCTCTTCTGGATAACGTAAGTTGCTTACTTCTCCTTTTTTGTACAAGAAACTTTTCGGTACCTATGAACCCTCCTCTCTTCGTTTTTTTTCTATATTTTTTTTTTACTTTTTTGCTGTCGACCTTTTTACCTTGTTTGATACTTACTTCTCTTTTTCCGTTGTCAGCCCTTGATGCAAGAATTCATCCGCCTTGGTACCCAATTTGTCGGGTACCACGATTATGCTAAACAAGCCGAAGGTAATACTCTTTTACTTATTTTGGCAAATCGACGTCTTCTTCCTTTTCTTATCGTGATTCTGATTTCTGTCGACTATTTTGTTTAGAAAATCTTGCGGAAGCCAACAAACGTGCTAACACACTTGCTCGTACACTGGAGCAAAGTGAAAAAGCTCGTAAGAAGGCTGAAGCAGATGCCGAAAAAGCTAAGGCAGAGGCCGCCACCGTCGAAGATCTTCGAAAGAGACTTCATGAGGCAGAAACCTCTTTGAGTGAGCATATGACCGACCAATCTGCTCGCGAAGAGGCGATTATCAAGCGCCTGGCGTCACGAAGCCGTCGTTTTGCCAGTAAGTGCCCAAACTATTTTGACTTCCGTGAATTTCTCCTTTCTTGCTTACTTATCAATAAATTTTTGCCTTAGCAGGAAAAACGGGTCAAGAATATGAACTTAGGGATCCTGAGAACGATCCCCTTCTTGACGCGCTTTCTCTCCTTGAGATTCATGGAGACGAGGCACGCGATGGTCTTACTGAGGCTGAGGCGGGATTGTCGCAGCTGTACCCTTACTTCTTCCCGAAGAAAGAACAACCCGCGCCGTTTCTTGCTCTCGCCAAGTGCTTCAATACTCCCGAAAATCTTGGGCTCAAACTTCGTCAAGAAGGTTTGAAGGTTGGCGTGGAGGGTACTATTTCCCTGGTTGCCAATAGCCAACAAAATATCGACTGGACTAGGGTTGGCGACACGCAAGAGATGGAGACCAAGAAATGGCAGTCGCTGATCAAGGCTGCGAAACCGAACTCGAAGAAGGTCCTCGCTTATCTTGGGTGCAAGCCAACTCCAGCTCCAAGCTCATCCAAAACGGAGGTCTAGTAGACCACCCTGTCTTTCCCCCTTTTTTTCTTTTTCTTTCTTCCTTTTGATGTTGTCCCCAAAGTAGCTTTTGGCGATACTTATCCCACTAGCTCCATTGTAATGTCTTGTAATTATTCTGAAAATCAATGGAATTCTATTTTGCTTGATGATTGATGTTGAACCTTTTAATTTCAGTTGATATTTGATAACTATACTCCAACTCCTGCTCCTTCCGATAATTTTCCTACTTCTTCTCGCTCGAGGAAAGTGCTTGTTAATACTGAACTTGGTGAAGATTCCTCGAGTAAGAATTTATCGCAAGATTTGGAAGAACTTCGTCAACAGCTTCAGTATGCGAAGAAGCAAACACTTGTGATGATGGAGCAATCTCGCAAGGCATCCGAAGCAAAAAAAAAAATGCACTTCAACAAGCTCAAGAAGCCATGGCTGCCAACGAAGCCACCGTTTCTGAAGCTGAGAAGGCAACCACCCGAGAGAATTTTATGCTTGAATTGATGAATGAAGCCAGTGTGGATATGTCAGGTATGCTTTTCCAAATCAAAACTCCCTCTGTCTTCTTGCTGTATCCTTTTTTTTATTCCTTTGCCGTTGCCAAATAGGTTCCTTTCTCGACACTGTTGCCGAAGAAGAAAGGGTGAACGCAAGGACAAATCTTCTCGTTAACCTTTCCCTTGACCATGGTTCTCTATTCTGGGCCACTCCAGAGCGGACCCGACAGATTGTCAGGTTTCAAGACCGCGCCTCGTCGGGTTCGCGAGTTCCTGGATTTCGTACTAGAACATTGTCCCCGGTTTACAAGACGATGTTTCCTCGGAACGAGGCACCCGACACTCTTCTTGGTTTGTTGGAGAAATTTCGAGATGCTCCTCAAATCCATGGATTTGTTCGGGCCCAACTTTCTGCTGGCGCCAGGTTTGCTATGATGATGATCAAAATCTGCTATCCCAAGTTTGACATGAGCCAAATTGTTACCAAATGTTTGGCCAAGATGGCGAAAAGGAAAAGGGATGTTGGCAAAATTGATGATCATGTGACCCCTGTAGCAGAAGATATGATGGATGAACTTATTCGGATGTACGCTGAGTTTTTCGTGAAAGGCAGCTATGCTGAACACAGTACTCGTACTGTGAATCGGATGACCATAGATAATATACTAGGCCGCAATTGACTTTTTTTTGAACTCGTTGAGTTTTCTCAGGAATTGCCTCTTGTATGTTCTATATTTTAAAGTCAATAAATGTTTCTATTTTTCCTCATCAAGCCCCCGAGTGTCTCGTTAGTGAATTTCTTTATTGTATGTGCGAGGTTTTAAACCAAGGCAACTAAATTATATTGAATATGCTATATTTGCGGGTACGAGCCCCCGTGCCTTGTTGTTGATCGGTATTTTGTATCTTTGTTTATTTTGCGAGGTGTTTTCGCACCAAGGCGAAATATTTTCGGAAATATATATTGCAAGTCTTGAGCGCAAGCCCCCGAGCCTGTCGAATAAAAAGATATATATCTCGACTATCTTTATTATATTGCAGCACCGCGAGCCCGCCTCATCAAAAACCTTTTCCGGCCCCACTCGGTGCCCCGAAAAAGGAAAATAGTGCGTCTGAAAACTCGCGGGCGTTTCAGTACAGTGTATTTTTACAAGGAGGACTATATTTCGACACTAAGCGTAAAAACGCCTTAGCTGTGCCACGTTCCAGGGGTTTTTCTCGGGAGCCCCTGACTTCTTATCCTTGATCTTGTACGCTCCTCCTTCGATTACTTCTGTGACGACGTAAGGGCCAAGCCATGGCGACTCGAGTTTTTCAGTACTATTTTGATTGAGTCGCAGCACTAAGTCTCCAACCTGAAAGGATCTTGGTCGCAAACGTCGACTATGGTAGTTTTTCAGGTCTTGCTGGTATTTAGTGACCCGTGATAATACCTCATCTCTGCCTTCGTCCAATGCATCGACGTCGTCTTCTAATGCATCTAGAAGCCTCTTCGTCATACTCCGTGACCCTTGGAGAATCATGCGCTATCTCTATTGGCAATACTGCCTCGGCTCCATGGACCAGAAAAAACGGAGTTTCTTGTGTCGCCGTATTTGGTGTTGTTCGAATACTCCAGAGCACACTTGGCAGCTCCTCCGGCCAGGTATGTCGAGCTTTTTCCAATGGCCTGTAACATCCCATGTTTGTTAATCAAATAATGTTGCTAAGTTGTCCATAAGCATGCATGCATTTGCATTGAATTTGAGAAAATTAGCACTAAAAAGGTTTGAAACAATGTTGCAAAATGTTGTGGTTTTGGTCTCACAAAAGTTTGTGCAAAAATCCCCTCAAGTTTTTGGGTTGCAATACCCTCAAAATCCCCAAATTCTCTCTTGTTTTCAAATTTCCAGGGAAATCCCCAAAAGCCAGGGGGTTTTTCCTAAGAAGACCCTTGTCTTCTTCCCCAGGCAGGCAGAGCCAGAGCTGCCTGGCTCGTCCCTGGCCGCCCGATGGCGCCGGCCGCCGGGATTGCTCCCGCCGCCCCCGGACGCCTATAAACGCCGCCGCGTCCGTGGGAGAACCCCCATTTCGCCTCCCCCGCCCTCTTCTCCTCTTCTCTGCCTGCGCCCGCCGAAACCCTAGCTCCGGCCATCGCCGTCGCCGCCGTTCAGGGCTACCCCGCGCCCAGCCGAGCCGCCCAGGAGCTCCGCCGTGAAGCCCTCCTTCTTCCCCGCCTCGCCGAGCAAGAAGGGGAGCCCTCCATCTCGCGAATCGGGCGACCTCTGCGCCGCCGGCCACCGCCTCTCGCCGGCGATTCCGGCCACCTCCGGCCTCACCGTCGCTTCCGTCGCGCTCAGGGTGAGCTACCCGTCACGCCGGTGTCCTCGGCCTGCTCCCTCTCGCCCTCTAGCTCCACCCTCGACGGGCAACTGCCCCGGCCGCCGCCGCTCATCGTCGCCGGCCATGCTCCGGCCACCATTTGGCAGCGGCGCCGCCACCAAATGGTCGGCCGCGTCGAGCTGCCCCGTTTCCCCCTCACGCGCGACGCGATTGCGGCCTAATTCGCCGGATTGCAACCCGGCCGAGCTCATCTGTGAGCTCATGGACATGCTGGCGTCAGCATGATGTCAGCATGACGCCATATTTGTTTTTCCTTTTTCTGTAATTATTTTCAGTAATTGATAAATAATTCATTTTAATTCAGAAAAATGTGTATAATATATCAAAATGTTCAGAAAAACATTCTCTACAAGTTTAGATGTAATTCATGCATCGTTGCAACAATTAAAATTGCATAAGTAGTGAAACCCTAATTAACCCCTCTCATATGTCGGGGTCCGATGTCGGAACCCCTTTAATCTGATGATGCACCTAGGGTTTAATTAATTCTATTAAAATGACATATCATTCATACTTGTATGCGCATTGCATCGATGCCATGTGTTGATTGTTATTTCTCTCTTTATAGTATTTGCTTCTTCGCGATCGATAGAGCACGAGTCTGAGATGAGGAATATCAACCACACTGAGGAACAATGCTCATCCTTCGACGAACAAGTCAAGCACAAGATCTCTGAAGATCCATATTTCTTTGTCAGGGACAAAGGCAAGCCCTAGCCTGGTTCATATATGTTTTTGAAATGCTTTTACTTCTGGTTCCTACATATTGCATGCGATTCAACTGTCTTTTATCGATAGGTAGAGTTATCCTATCTATTGCATGTTCCACCCTTGTAGCCTCAAATACCTGATCCACTGCTCCTAGCATAACTAGGTTTGGCATGTGTGCATCGCTAGAGCCTTTATCTCTTTATGCTTAGCCATGCTTAGTTTGTTTCGCTACCACTCCGGTCTTCGGACTGGAGCCATACTATGAAATGAATCTAGCATGACAGAGTTGACGTGGTAAGTATAGAGATGTTGTTAAACATGATTAAAGGCTCGGACGAGAGGCCACATTGGGATGTGGTGGGTTGTTTCGTTTCGCCGACCCTAGGAACCGAGTTCTCGCCTCTTGAACCAAGACCGAGCGTACAACCACACGAGGCCCTATTATGGTACCCTCTCGACTCACTAACTTGCCTAGTAGATTCCATGAGTCACATAGTTTGCGCGTTACATGGTCATATGCATTGCATTTTGCTTGGGGGAAAAGGTACATAACAGGTAGGTAAGCGTGGTCGTGGTGGCTGAGGGTTGCGGCCTCTGGGGAAACCCACCTCGGTACACATCGTTAAGGACCGACTTCGGGACTTGACCCGTTACGGCGGAACAATCCTTAGCGCGTGACTCATGGTCTCGGCGACAGCAAGGTAAAGGTCGTGGTCAACCACTCTCTGCCGGCTTTCCAAGGAAGAGAGCTAATGTTCTGCACTAGGAATCGGTTGGCACGTGTGGGTAAAGTTGTGCACCCCTGCAGGGTTAAATCTTTTCGAAAAGCCGTGTCCACGGTTACGGACGACTTGGGAACGGACGTGGAGATCATAGAGAACTTTAACCTGATCGTAAAACTTGGTAATCAATGTGTGATTACGGACACCTTCTCCGGGTGTTGAGGGGGTGATCCGAGGATAGTGGTTCGAGCTGTTGAAGATTGGTGGATACAATATGATGATCGGTAGAGCTACGGATATCGCTCTCTTATCCCCTTTTAAAGGTTCCGAGTAGTCGAACTTCTTCTCCCTCCTGTTTAACAAAGGAAAACCGGCTTTACGCAAAAGAAGCTCTACAGAAAGCCCGCAAACCCGCTTTGCTAAAAGGTTGTACTAAGTCTTGCTGAGTCCCTGTACTCAGCTTTGCATGCTCTTGTTTCAGACGAAGTCGCTCCAACAGATGGTGGTTTCTAAGTCGACATCGACGAGTAGCTTGGGGTTCCCAGGTGGCAGCCTGGAATCTATGGGCCGGGACGTCGCCGTTATGCTCCCGGCCTCTTAGGCCTTTTTGATATCTTGCTATGTCTAATAGCATAACTTCGCTTCCGTTGATTGATGAATGCCGGGTCGGTGACCTCTGCTTGTAATACTTTGGTTCTTCGCTCGGTTATGAGCTTGTATTACTTCTTGAGTCGTAGAGTCACCGTTGTGTTACCGATTCTCTCACTTGTAGTCTCTCGAGCTCTAGGTTAGGCTTAGGTCGGACGAAGATCTGATATTTGTCTAACCCTGATCCCGGGGGTGCCACAGGTTTTGGTATCAGAGCAGGACTGCCTGTAGGAAAGCCCTTTCTACTGGTCGATGTTGAGTCTAGTGTTTGTGAAAACTATTTGGAAGCTAAAAGTATTTGCGAAAATCTGATTAGGATTCTTTTTACTCCTTATCTGGTATCGCTCTAATTCTAAGGTGCCTTACCTTGTGTTGATTTGAAAGTTTTTCTATCTCTTCTAGTATTTCAAACTTAGGTGCCTCAAGGGCATGTCGTTTGTAAACCGAGTTGACCTAGTGCAGGGTTCTCTAGAGTCGTGTGTGTTCTATGCATCCTCCTTGTTTTGTTCTAATAGAGAGATTTCTTTCCATCACGATCTCTCCATTTTGTGGGTCCCACATCCTTCTGTTCTAGGCTTCGAGGTTTCCTTTCACCTTGTATGCCTCCTTTTTATTTTCATGGGTACTTCGGAAGTGTTGCACTGCTTCTAGAAGCTACACAATGATCACTACCTCAGCAGTGTCCTCCGTGTCACTCATTTAGTGGTTACTCCTTTCTCGGGTTTTAACCCTTGGATTTGAACCGAAGGTCCCCGATTGTGCCGGATTCTAATGAATCTTAGTACATGAAGCTGGCCTTTAACCCAAGATCCATTCCATTGAACACTGGTGTTAATGTTCAAACATTACATCGGGATGGCTAAATCCAAATCAAGCTAGCCTTCAAGCTTGTGGTTATTCTCGGGTTGAACTACGACAATAAAGATCTTTCCCTTCCACTAGCTATCGCAGAGGTTCTTTCACTGAACCAAATGGATCACGACATGAGTGCTCTTTGTGAGTCTCGCATCAATGTCTGTGACTCTGCCACACCTCCCTTTCCAGCATGAGTTTCCCAAGAGTGTTAACGTGTGCAGCTACTTCTCAGGAATTCTGATCCTGATCGTGTTCTTCTTTAGTTGCTTTCCGACCTTTGTCTGCTAGTTAGCAGCCAAGTGGTAAATGTGCATTGCTGTCTCCAGTGCATGTTACTCTTGTGGTTCGTCAGGACATTCCACTTCGGTATGTCAGGAGAAACAAACTCCAGTACCTCGTCCATTTCTAATACTTGGTCAAAGTATTGTAATCCGCAGATTAAGAGGCCTCGTTATCTTCTGTTCTGTTCTACCTTAGAGTATCACCCTCTTCCATGCCATGAGGTCGTGTTGTGTATCGTGGCCTTATTGACGAAGTGATTCTCTTGCACGTCTTTACTCACCCTTTCTTCGAGTTGTACGTGCTTGGGAATGTTGGGGTGTACCTATTGATGTGGCTATCCGAGATTCTTAGAAATTCTTATTCCTTTGAAATCCAAGGACATTGATGTCATTCTTAGCATAATTGGTTCTCCAATTAAGCGAATTTTGATTGTGCTGCCAAGTTCTTTTGTTCAGGTGCACATCTTCGGTCAAAGTGTTAGGTTAATCCCAAAGCTCTTAAGACCACATCGGTTGCTTTGTAAAGCAAGATCCCTTTCGAACTCAGGGATATACCGGTGGTTCGTGATATTCTAGTTGTCTTTCTAGAAGTATTACCATGTTGTTACATGACCGTGTTGTCGAGTTCATGAGTACGTTGGTTCGTTCAACTACTCCTTCTCCAAGAACCGTACTGGATAACCCTGGACTAGTTGGTTGAGCTTAATCAACAACTTGGAGAGTTGAAAGACAAAAGGTCTATCCAACTTTGTTCCTTTATAAAGGGATGTCTAGTGTTGTCTGTGTTGAAGTCAGAAAGTATCTCCTTTATGGATATGCTATCTTTCCCATATTTGATCTGAGCTTGGGCTATCGTCAAATCAAACTCAGTTCCAAGGACTATCTTGATGATGTTATACTCATGGTGCTTCGCTTGAGTACATCTTCTTGTCCTTTGGTCTGACCAATACTTTTGCCTCGTTCAGACAACATATGAGAACATCTTATTGGAGTATCTTGATAGTTTGTTGTTAAGCCCATCGACGACATTCTTATTTCCTCCATGTTTAAAAGAGATTCATATTGAATAGTTGGCACTAATATTGAAAACTTTTGAGAATCATCTTTGTGTTATCATGAAGTATGTGTTCTGTATGTTGGAAGTGACCTTCTCTAGTTCACGTGCACTTGCTGAAAGATGTCGTCGTGAATCTGAGTCGAGTTCCCTTTGTTATCCTCGGGAATCATCACAAGTCGGTCAGGCATGTGCGAAGTATTCTTGAGATAGAAGGTTGTTATCTCCATTCCTTGAAAAATTTCTCTATGCACACCAAGCCACTGACTGGTTTGTTCAAAGAGAAGAAGCTTAATAACTTCATTATCTTCTTTGATGTCCCCACAATGACTCAAAGGTGTTACATTGCAAGTTCATATGCGCGCAATTGCCTTTGGCAATCGCAACCATATGGATTACGCAATCTGGCTCAATCTTTTGGAGCTTGATATTATAGTCTATATCTTGAGAATCTAGCAACTTTAACTTGGTGGTAGTTGTTGCAATTTCTATTTGTACATTCCGAGTCTGAAATATCTTTACACCTAACCTAAGCTGAATCTCAAGCGGCAATGATGGTTAGTGTTTCTCAAGGATTTTTCACATAGGTCTCTTTGTAAATCCGGCAAGATTGGTGTTGTGGTTAGCACAATTAGTCAGAAGATCTAATGTCAAGATTCTTGAATCATCAAGAATAACCACTCTCCATAAGGATCTTGTGCGACTTATTCTAGGAGTTGCCCTTATGATGTCTTTTCAATTCCGAAGTCTGACCTTCACTTGATGACCTATTTGAAGGCTAGTAAATAGCCTAATATTGGTGTCTAGAACCTCAAGAAGAACCTTATAAGCAGAGTTGGTAAATGTCTCTCGGTCAATCCCTCGAAATCATTTCTCCGGTGACAACCATTCCGTTAGGACAAATTTCACTCCCCGGTGATCATTGATACTTCACTATCTAGTGCTCATCCCCTTCCTGTTGTTTATACCTGAAGTTCTAATCAATTCACATGCTGTGTGAATTCGTCAGTCATCTAGGCCCCAGCCTTTTGAGTAGACAAACACCATTTCATGTATCCTTGCCCGAAGAGTGACTATGATTTTAAATTCCAAAGTTGCTCTGGTTGGTAATCTTTTGTGCTTCCACGAGTCACCCTCTGTAAGAGTGCCTCGTCATGGTATCAAAGGCAGTTTAACTCCTCGCTACCTTGTCCTTCGTGTTCTTGTCAAGCGTGGAGCAATTGTCTACCAAAAATTTGAAACTTCTTTTGTCTCTTCCGTTACCTTGACGTGTTTCATGTTTTTTAGCTCAAGAGTTGTCTTTAGACACTCCTTTCATGAGTTGATCATGAGATACTCGATCATTGTAAAGATCCACCATCCAGAGTTATTCCCTCTTTCCTTTAGAGTGAAGAAAGTAAAATGAAGACCTCTTCATGGTGTTGTGGTCAACCTCTTCATGGTGTCATGGATCAACTTCTTCAACAAAGAAGATCATCGTGGTATCGACAATCTCGTTGAAGACCGGTGTAGTCCTTGTTACCTTCTCTTTTCCTACCTTAGGAATCTCGGGGACGAGATTCTTGTAAGGGGGGTAGAGTTGTAACATCCCATGTTTGTTAATCAAATAATGTTGCTAAGTTGTCCATAAGCATGCATGCATTTGCATTGAATTTGAGAAAATTAGCACTAAAAAGGTTTGAAACAATGTTGCAAAATGTTGTGGTTTTGGTCTCACAAAAGTTTGTGCAAAAATCCCCTCAAGTTTTTGGGTTGCAATACCCTCAAAGTCCCCAAATTCTCTCTTGTTTTCAAATTTCCAGGGAAATCCCCAAAAGCCAGGGGGTTTTTCGTAAGAAGACCCTTGTCTTCTTCCCCAGGCAGGCAGAGCCAGAGCTGCCTGGCTCGTCCCTGGCCGCCCGATGGCGCCGGCCGCCGGGATTGCTCCCGCCGCCCCCGGACGCCTATAAACGCCGCCGCCGTCCAGGGGAGAACCCCCATTTCGCCTCCCCGCCCTCTTCTCCTCTTCTCTGCCTGCGCCCGCCGAAACCCTAGCTCCGGCCATCGCCGTCGCCGCTGTTCAGGGCTACCCCGCGCCCAGCCGAGCCGCCCAGGAGCTCCGCCGTGAAGCCCTCCTTCTTCCCCGCCTCGCCGAGCAAGAAGGGGAGCCCTCCATCTCGCGAATCGGGCGACCTCTGCGCCGCCGGCCACCGCCTCTCGCCGGCGACTCCGGCCACCTCCGGCCTCACGCGTCGCTTCGTCGCGCTCGGGGTGAGCTACCCGTCACGCCGGTGTCCTCGGCCTGCTCCCTCTCGCCCTCTAGCTCCACCCTCGACGGGCAACCGCCCGGCCGCCGCCGCTCATCGTCGCCAGCCATGCTCCGGCCACCATTTGGCAGCGGCGCCGCCACCAAATGGTCGGCCGCGTCGAGCTGCCCCGTTTCCCCCTCACGCGCGACGCGATTGCGGCCTAATTCACCGGATTGCAACCCGGCCGAGCTCATCTGTGAGCTCATGGACATGCTGGCGTCAGCATGATGTCAGCATGACGCCATATTTGTTTTTCCTTTTTCTGTAATTATTTTCAGTAATTGATAAATAATTCATTTTAATTCAGAAAAAGGTGTATAATATGTCAAAATGATCAGAAAAAACATTCTCTACAAGTTTAGATGTAATTCATGCATCGTTGCAACAATTAAAATTGCATAAGTAGTGAAACCCTAATTAACCCTCTCATATGTCGGGGTCCGATGTCGGAACCCCTTTAATACGATGATGCACCTAGGGTTTAATTAATTCTATTAAAATGACATATCATTCATACTTGTATGCGCATTGCATCGATGCCATGTGTTGATTGTTATTTCTCTCTTTATAGTATTTGCTTCTTCGCGATCGATAGAGCACGAGTCTGAGATGAGGAATATCAACCACACTGAAGAACAATGCTCATCCTTCGACGAACAAGTCAAGCACAAGATCTCTGAAGATCCATATTTCTTTGTCAGGGACAAAGGCAAGCCCTAGCCTGGTTCATATATGTTTTTGAAATGCTTTTACTTCTGGTTCCTACATATTGCATGCGATTCAACCTGTCTTTTATCGATAGGTAGAGTTATCCTATCTATTGCATGTTCCACCCTTGTAGCCTCAAATACCCGATCCACTGCTCCTAGCATAACTAGGTTTGGCATGTGTGCATCGCTAGAGCCTTTATCTCTTTATGCTTAGCCATGCTTAGTTTGTTTCGCTACCACTCCGGTCTTCGGACTGGAGCCATACTATGAAATGAATCTAGCATGACAGGTTGACGTGGTAAGTATAGAGATGTTGTTAAACATGATTAAAGGCTCAGACGAGAGGCCACATTGGGATGTGGTGGGTTGTTTCGTTTCTGCCGACCCTAGGAACCGAGTTCTCGCCTCTTGAACCAAGACCGAGCGTACAACCACACGAGGCCCTATTATGGTACCCTCTCGACTCACTAACTTGCCTAGTAGATTCCATGAGTCACATAGTTTGCGCGTTACATGGTCATATGCATTGCATTTTGCTTGGGGGAAAAGGTACATAACAGGTAGGTAAGCGTGGTCGTGGTGGCTGGGGGTTGCGGCCTCTGGGGAAACCCACCTCGGTACACATCGTTAAGGACCGACTTCGGGACTTGACCCGTTACGGCGGAACAATCCTTAGCGCGTGACTCATGGTCTCGGCGACAGCAAGGTAAAGGTCGTGGTCAACCACTCTCTGCCGGCGTTCCAAGGAAGAGGGCTGATGTACTGGCACTAGGAATCGGTTGGCACGTGTGGGTAAAGTTGTGCACCCCTGCAGGTTAAATCTTTTCGAAAAGCCGTGTCCACGGTTACGGACGACTTGGGAACGGACGTGGAGATCATAGAGAACTTTAACCTGATCGTAAAACTTGGTAATCAATGTGTGATTACGGACACCTTCTCCGGGTGTTGAGGGGGTGATCCGAGGATAGTGGTTCGAGCTGTTGAAGATTGGTGGATACAATATGATGATCGGTAGAGCTACGGATATCGCTCTCTTATCCCCTTTTAAAGGTTCTGAGTAGTCGAACTTCTTCTCCCTCCTGTTTAACAAAGGAAAACCGGCTTTACGCAAAAGAAGCTCTACAGAAAGCCCGCAAACCTGCTTTGCTAAAAGGTTGTACTAAGTCTTGCTGAGTCCCTGTACTCAGCTTTGCATGCTCTTGTTTCAGACGAAGTCGCTCCAACAGATGGTGGTTTCTAAGTCGACATCGACGAGTAGCTTGGGGTTCCCAGGTGGCAGCACTGGAATCTATGGGCTGGGACGTCGCCGTTATGCTCCTGGCCTCTTAGGCCTTTTTGATATCTTGCTATGTCTAATAGCATAACTTCGCTTCCGTTGATTGATGAATGCCGAGTCGGTGACCTCCGCTTGTAATACTTTGGTTCTTCGCTCGGTTATGAGCTTGTATTACTTCTTGAGTCGTAGAGTCACCGTTGTGTTACCGATTCTCTCACCGTAGTCTCTCGAGCTCTAGGTTAGGCTTAGGTCGGACGAAGATCTGATATTTGTCTAACCCCGATCCCGAGGTGCCACATGGCCCCAACAAGCGCTTCTTGATACCATTGCGAGATGATACCATTGGCTTTCTCGACTTGGCCGTTGGTTTGCGGATGCGCAAGCGACGCGAAGTGCAATTTGATGCCTACCTCTGCACAGTATGCCTTGAATTCCTTGGATGTAAAGTTACTCGCCGTTGTCCGTGACAATGCTGTGTGGTACTCCAAATCGAAAGACAATGCTTTTCACTAACTTTATTGCGTATGCTTGCGTCTGGTGAATTTATCGGCTTGGCTTCTATCCACTTGGTAAATTTGTCGACAGCGACGAGCATATACTCGTATCCTCCTGGTGAAGCTTTATGTAACTTCCCCACCATATCGAGGCCCCATTGAGCAAAGGGCCAGGACAATGGTATTGGCGTCAACTCCTGCCGCGGGAGAATGAGGTTTCGCGGAAAATCTCCGGCACGCGTCACAAGTTCGTACTATCTCCTTTGCATCCTCGATTGCTCTGTCAACCAGATAAAATCCAGCTCGAAAAACCTTGGCAGCAATAGCTCGACTACTCGCGTGATGACCACATATTCCCTCGTGTACGTCCTTCGAGATTATCCTTCCTTCTTCGGGTGTAACGCATCGCTGTAACACACCCGAAATCACTGCGTTTATATAGCTCCCCTTTGACCACTCGTAAAGGCTTTGGACCGTCGAATAACTCGCCTTGCTTCAAGCTCGGATCGTCGGGTATTGTTTTCCTTAGGATATATGATATGTACACTTGCATCCATGGTATTTGCACCATCAATACTAGATCCTGTTCCTCTTCTTCTTCTTCTGTTTCTTTTGCAGCCCCCGCGGATTTTTCCTCCTTCTCCTTCTTTTTCAATTTCTTCTGCTTTGTTGATCTCTCTGTTATTTCCTCCCGAACACTCTGGTGGAATTGCGAGAGCACTGCGATCCGATATTTGCAAGAACATCGGCTTCATCATTGCTCGGCCTGCTTATATGATTTACCTCGCATCCATCAAATAATTTCTTGAGCTTGTTGTACACTTCTTTGTATGCCACCATGCTATCATTGAGCGCATCACATTGGTTCATGACTTGCTCGGGCCACCAATTGTGAGTCGCCAAAGATTTTTAGTCGAGTTGCGCCACAAGCT